>NC_090922.1:1396410947-1396718395 GCF_040938575.1 Ambystoma mexicanum
TGAACTCTTACAAACTATATACTTACGGCGTCTCGTCGGAAATCTCAGAGTCAATATTGTTCTGGAACTCACCAATTCCTTCGAACCAGTGAAGCAACTGGTTATCTACGCGCCCCTGCGCTCAATGCAGGATGGAGAGCTCATCTTCCCAAACCATCAGGTGAGACTACAAGAGGGGACATTAAAGGTGATCAGTGGGGAGAAAGGCGGGGGTGGGGGTTAACGCTCAACTCCACGGGTGGTTAATTCCCTTTCTCCATTTGCAGAAGAATACTCCTACGGGCCAAGCAAACAAAGCTAGGTGGGCCAGTCCAGTCTGTCATCTCGGCACTACGAGTCACATTGGTGGAGACCGCAGCTGTCCAGTTCAGATCGACGCCCCTGTGGGAGCCAGGTGAGCGTAACAGAACACGAAGCCTACCCACAAATTCCCACCCGGCCGTTATGGATACCTCAGAAACTGACCAATTGGCCTAATTACTAGGGGGAACTGAAGGCTGAAGTGCAGTCAAGAAACCAATGCTCTTATGAGAGAACTGATTTTGTCAAAGGAGCGAACTGATGACCTTGCTAGGCAACTACTGCAAAGGCAGGCTGGACAAACACCCCTACCAGGACTCGGGGGGGGGGGGGGGGGGAATCCAGCTCCTGTGTCATCGAGTAACCCTGTGCAAATAAACCTACCAGGAACTATTCCATTAGCTCCGCCAGAACGCTTTGCCGGGGACCCCAAAAGGTTTGCCGTGTTTATGAACCAATGCCTCTTGCACTTTTTATGCAGACCTGGAGCCTTCCCAAACGATCAAGCCAAGGTAGCCTTTGTATTGTCATATCTCAGCAGCAGTGCAGCTGATTGGTTAATTCCACTAGTTAATCAGGATGACCCAATTCGTCGGGATTTGCAAAGGGCTTTCACATGAGCATGGAAATACTATTTGCCCGGCACTCCCAAGGGCAAGCCCTGGATAAAGAACTTTTGTCCCTACAACAGGGTAACCAGGACCTTCTATCCTACATCGTGACCTTTAATAGGTTGATAGTGGAAACTGGATGGCCCGAGGTAAAACGAATCACGTTATTTCATCGAGGGCTTCGAGGAGAACTCAAGGATGTCTTGGCTCAAGTTGTGAACCCACCTCAAGAAAGCGCTGAATATATAGACTTAGTGGTTCAGTTAGATCACAGACTTCAGAACAGAAAAGCTGATCGAGCCAAGTTTGAGAATCGGGTGTTGGTCAAAACCCACGCTAACCCCAAAGGAGCAGATGCTTCAGAACCTATGCAAATCGGAGGGGTTAAAGAACCCTTAACCCAGAAGTAAACAGAAAGGAGTTGGCAAATGCAACTGTGTCTATATTGCGGAACCTCTGGGCATTTTCTACGGGATTGCCCTGTAAAACCACCCAAGAAGGTGTTAGGAGCTGCTGATAAAAGCCATATGGAGTCAAACTCAGGAAACAACCACGCCCGACAAGCACAGAGGTCCACTTGCCGAGCTTGAAGGATACTCCGACCTCGCATTTCATCATACCAATGGTCCTTGTAGATCCAAGGCAGCCATCACGTATGCACGCAGTAAGGGCATACATTGATAGCGGGCCATAGGAAACTATGTGGACTACGAATTGGCTTCCAGGATGAATCTAGCTCTCTGCCGAAAGACCACCTCAGATGTCATCACCACAGTCGATGGAACTGAAATCGCCTCTGGGCCTGTAACTCATTCCACCGCAGAGATGACACTATTGGGTCAGGATGGGCATCGAGAGACTATTGTGTTTGATCTAATGAAAGCCCCACAGTTCCAAATAATACTGGGGATACCTTGGTTGGAAACACAATCCTTGTATTGATTGGCGAGAGAACAGAATAACTTTCCTGGATTGTGCACAAACCTGTTACCCAAAGAAAAACTTGAACGCAGGCCTGGCCACAGTCACCACATTAGTCGTGCAATTACCTCCAGAATATCAAGAATCCAGGATGTCTTCCAAAAAGAACAGGCAAACACCTTGCCACCTCACAGATCGTACGATTGTCAAATCAATCTCATACCCGGTGCACAACCCCCTTGTAGTAGGATCTACGCCCTTACGGAACCTGAGAACCTTCACCTACGGCAATACCTAGACCAGTACCTTGCTAATGGCTTAATTCGCACATCCAAGTCCCCTGCATCTTCAGCTTTGTTCTTCGTGCCCAAAAAGGAAGGTGACCTCAGAACGTCCATAGACTACCGCGCATTGAACCAGATCACTGTTAAGAACCGATACCCATTGCCTCTGACCCCCAAACTACTAGACCAAGTTAAGGATGCTTGCATATACACTAAGTTGGATCTTCGGGGGCATACCATCTGGCACGTGTGAAAGATGTCGATGAATGGAAGACTGCTTTTCGCACCAAGTATGGGTTATTCGAATACCAGGTGATGCCCTTTGGGTTGTGTAATGCACCAGCAGCCTTCCAATACTTTCTGAACGATGTCCTTCGTGAACTCATCGACGTTTGTGTTGTCATATATATCGATGATATTCTAGTGTACTCCTCTTCAGAATCTGACCATGTGAAGCACATCCGAGCAGTCCTTGAGAAATTGCACCAGCACAAACTATAGGCAAAACTGGAAAAATGCGTTTTTCACGCCACGGAAGTTGAATTCCTTGGGTTTATCCCGAGTCCAAAAGGAGTCCGAATGGACTCACGAAAGGTGGACGCAATTCTTAAGTGGCCATCACCAAGTTCAGTTAAAGGAGTACAAAGCATGCTCGGCTATGCCAATTTCTACCGCAGATTCATTCCGGATT
Source organism: Ambystoma mexicanum (assembly GCF_040938575.1). Classification (NCBI taxonomy): domain Eukaryota; kingdom Metazoa; phylum Chordata; class Amphibia; order Caudata; family Ambystomatidae; genus Ambystoma; species Ambystoma mexicanum. Next base: position 1,396,413,755 of record NC_090922.1, read on the forward strand.
TCTCACATGTTGTACATCCCATCACAGCACTCTTGCGAAAAAACAAACACTATGTGGACTGAAGAAGCTGTAAATGCCTTCCAAGAGCTGAAAGCGAAATTCACATCTGCACCTGTACTAATGCACCCATACTAAAGCACCCATGCCCTGAACTTCCATACATAGTGGAAACTGATGCATCCACTTTAGCCATGGGAGCTGTCCTGTCCCAAAAGGACCCTGAAACTGGCCAGCTTCACCCAGCAGCATTTTGGTCCAGAAAGTTCTCGGCACCCGAGTTAAACTATGCGGTTACCGACAAGGAGTTATTAGCCATTAAATCCACCTTCAAGGCTTGGCAGCACTATCTTCTCGGTGCCAGGCATACCATTACTGTGATAACCGATCACCGGAACTTGCAGTATTTAAAGACAGCCAAAGCCAAATCGTCACGCCAACTCCGATGGGCATTGTTCTTTGCCGAGTTCGATTTTGTGATAACCTATCGACCAGGTTACAAGAATGGTAAAGCAGACGCCTCATCCCGAATAGGGATGGGAGAGGGAGAAGTGAACCCAGAACCAGTACCTATAATTTCCGAACAAAGGATTCTTGGCATGACTACTCTACAGACACTAGAGGCATTCAGGTAATGATCCAGCAACTCTTTGATCCTACAGCCCTGCAGGACTGGGTAAAGAAAGGCCCGGACTACTCTGTCACCAATGACCTGCCTTATTACCAAGGGCGGCTATTTCTGCCACACAAGGAACTACAAGAGCTAGTCATTTCCCATCATCATGACACCCTAACGGAGGGGCACCCAGGTATCGCAAAGACTGAAGCTAAAATTAAGAGAATTCTGGTGGCCCACCTGGCGAAAGGATATTAAATCATTTGTAATGTCTTGTGGCATTTTCGCCCAAAACAAAAGTCAGAAGAGAAAACCAGCTGGACTCTTACAACCTTTAGACATTCCGCCTACTCCACGGCACACCTTATCGTTAGACTTTATTACTGATCTATCTCCATGCAATGGATTTTACACCATTCTAGTTATTGTGGATCTTTTTTCCAAGATGGCCCACTTTTTATTCCTTTAAAGGGATTACCTTCAGCTTCAATCCTGGCCAAGGAGTTCCTCGAAAACATTGTTCGCATACACGGATTTCCGTCCATATTGGTCTCTGACTGGGGCAGTCAATTCTTTTCACATTTTTGGAAGAAATGTTGTCAATTGGCGCAAATCGATGTGAGGTTATTGACCAGTCACCACCCCCAAACCGATTGTCAAATGGAGAGGACCAACCAGACTCTTGAACAATACCTGCGTTGTATGTTACATCAGACAGAGTAATTGGAAAGACATTCTTTGGATCGCCGAATATGCATACAATAATTCAGTACATTCTGGAACTGGACAAAGCCCCTTTTATACCTTATATGGGCACCATCCTCAAACCTCAGACCTTGACTCACCCCAACACTTAGAAATGCCCGCAGTGGACCATCTGCACGCTACAATTACACAAGCCTTTAAGGAAGCAACTGCAAATTTAAAACAAGCGAAAGAAAAATACAAGAAAAATGCTGATCGGCATAGAAGTGATACTCCACAACACCAGATAGGGGACCAAGTATGGTTGGCCACAAAACACATACCTCTAAAGGGAACACAGACCTTTAACCCCAGATATTTGGGACCTTACTGTATTAAGACCATTATCAACCCCAGTGGCCGTCAAGTTGGACTTACCTGCTAATATGCAAATTCACCCCGTCTTTCATGTGTCACTTTTGAAGCCAGTGCAACCAGGGACAAGACTAACCAAGCCACCAGACCCCATCCTTATAGAAGGGGAACCCGAATTTGAGGTTAAGAACATCCTGGACTCCAAGCTGGTGAAGTCGAAGCTTTTTTATTTAATCGACTGGAAAGGTTACGGACCACAGAAAAGGTCATGGGAACCGAGTGACCACGTTCATGCACCCCAATTGGTGAAAACATTCCACCGAAATTTCCCAGACAAACCAAAACCACGGGGAAGAACGACTTTAGGAGGGGCCCGGGGGGGAGTGCTGTCATGATGCCTACCCCCGGGGATCCAGATCAAGTCCAGCAACCCCGGAAGCAGGAATGAAGTTATTCCAAGCAAGCCAAACAACCCCTGCTAGGGGCTATTCGGGTGCAGTCCTGGCGTCTATGGCGCCAGGCTCATATGGAGAGTCAGTCCTGGCGCCATAGGTGCCAGGCTCATAGATGCAAACTTACCTGATGCAGACCATGCTGCAAGAGCTCAAAGCCAAAAGAGGCTTGGAAGGGACTACTTTACCTAGGGACTATTTTTTACTCGGGTGGGGTCGAGGAGGAATACTTACCTGGGACTACTTTGGAGGCTATGTAAACCATGCCCGAAGAGCAGCACACTCTTCACGTTATTCTGCATCCAGCAGCATAATGCTCACCGTGCCTGCAAGTCTGCATCCAGTCGTCTGCCACGCCCGCCTCGAGTCTGGAGTTCCTAGAAAGAGGGAGAAAGAAGGAGAAAAGGTTAGAACAAGAGCAATACCTTTAATCCTTACCTGAATTCCCGATCCACCGCACCTTCGAGCTGGAAGAAAGAAGTTATTTTATGCGCGTCGCCTCGCCTGCTGCAGCGCCGCGCTGAACTCACCGGCCTTCGCAGCATCTTCACTATCCACCGCATCCTTCCGCATGTTCCCGCCGCACTCCGACACCTAGGGGAACACAAGAACAGCAAGGTGAGCCAAGAGAATAAACAGAGGAAATATTAGTTACCCCCCATAGACTTACCTGATTTTACCCCTGGGGGTACTATTCCTCTTTACGGGTCGGCGCAGCCTCCACCGCATCTTCACCGCACCCCGGCCCCTAAGGGGAACAAAGGGACAGCAAGTTGAAACAAAGGGACAAACAAGGGGAATCCTTCTCACCACAATAGACTTACTAATTTTACCCCCGGATGTATTATTCCCCGAGACTTCATAATTTCTCTCAGCACCTGAATAAGGGAGAAAGCAACAGGTTACATACTGACATTATTTTATCGAACTGTGTTGGATAATACAAATCCTTACCTGAATGTTACCAGTTGCCACGAGGAACTCTTCGCTACCTGCAAGGAATCGGACACAAGTGAAAGTCAGACATTTTAACTCTTACGATCTATATACTTACGGCGTCTCGCCGGAAATCTCAGAGTCAATATTGTTCTGGAACTCACCAATTCCTTCGAACCAGTGAAGCAACTGGTTATCTACGCGCCCCTGCGCTCAATGCAGGATGGAGAGCTCATCTTTCCAAACCATCAGGTGAGACTATAAGAGGGGACACTAAAAGTGATCAGTGGGGAGAACAGCGGGAGTAGGGGGGGTTAACGCTCAACACCACAGGTGGTTAATACCCTTTCTCCATTTGCAGAAGAATACTCCTACGGGCCAAGCAAACAAAGCTAGGTGGGCCAGTCCAGTCTGTCATCTCAGCACTACGTGTCACATTGGTGGAGACCGCAGCTGTCCAGTTCAGATTGACACCCCTGCTTAACACCAGCAAAGCAGAGGACACCCGAGGACAGCCAACTGGTGCAAAATGTCCTGTTTCGCCTAGTCACTGACTTTCCAGAAATGGTGGGGAGACCTGCTGAGGTTGACATCACCTTCATCAGAGATCCAGCTAATGTTGCGCATATGGGAACGCTCCTCCATGGCGGCATGCACCAAGTGGAGCTGTCCAAATTTCAAAGAGAGCATCTGAGGAGATTCCAGTGAACCTTCCGCTGAGGGACAGACAGAAGGAGCAAAACCAGCCAAGCCATCTTTCCGCTGAGGGACAGATCGAGAGGACAGAGACAAGAACATCACTTTTGATTTTGATTAAGTGCCTTTTTCCATTTTTTTTGTTTTTATTTTTCACATTGAACAAGACTCCAGCAGGACTGAAGCAGATTCGGGGGGGTGGACTGGGAACTCACCTATTTTGAATATGCACAATGAATGTGACTCATCGAAGATTTTAGTCTAATCCATTTGCCATAGTCTAGCAAGGGAACTGTATCCCGTATCCAGAGACAATCGTCACCCACAAGAGGGGGAAAGGTTTAAAGCGCCAGACACTTTATGATACAAACTTTTCAAGAGAAAATAATGGAGTTAGTGAAAAGAAGAAAACCTTGACATTTTTGTTATGATTGAAATGGGGGCCTAGACCAGTAATCTGGTCCTCCCACCAGCACAGGGGTGTCCCTGCTTCCCTGGAAGGAAATGCTGCCATCTGTCGTACCGCACGATTATGTGTATATGCATAGTGATTATCATTGTCTTTGTCATTAACAATCAGAACTGCATTCTTTATTGGTGCACGAAGCGTTCCAATCTCAGTGCACCCACAGGATTATGTACACATAGGTCCCACAAAAGCACCCAGACCCTATATAGTTATTCCAGTCCCGAGAAAATCTGATGGTAAGGTAAACAAACTACAAATGAATATAATTGGCAGTGATACACACACACACTTAAGTTAACTAACGAAGAGAAAAGCTGGAGACAGGGTCAGCACGGAACAAATAAAAACATAGTACTAACCTATGCACACGAACTAGGGCAAGTGTCAATGGCAGCAGAACCTCAAGCAAAGGCAGCAGAGAGCACAAGACTGCCTACCGGTCAATCAGCCCCAGTAAGTAATGAGAAGGATCGAAAGGAATTAAGCAAAAGGCCGACAAGAGCAGACATAGCAAAAGCCTTCGAGAAGACAGAAGCGGCTACAAGAGGATTCACTGCAAGGACACAAATGTTGATAGATCATTTATTCCCGTTCATAGCTAGAGCGAAGAAACTACATGAGGAACTGAAAAATAAACCCGCAGAGACTGGATTGACAAGCGCACAAGTTCCAACCCAAGGGACAAGCATCAGACCAACCATACAGCCATATGCAGGACCAGTGTCAGGCTGGATAACATAGGCACTTGCACGCAGAAAAGAAAAGATGCATGAGGACCAGGAAAGAGCAGACAGAATCATGTCCACTCGAATGGCACATATGGAAAAGCCTGCACCATGGACTGAAATGCCCGAGAGTCCTCCGGCACGAAAGAGTCACACAGACGCGTTTAGAGAGATAGTTATAGCTAACTACAAGACGACACTAAGAATCAAGAGAAGCCCACATGAATATAACAATGGACTGAACGATTACCCAGACAGCACAGCGCATCTGGGGAACATTTGGTACCAGCACATGAAATACGTTGGTAGAAGGAAATCAGAAGATTGCTTTGTGTGTGCACTTCTACCGTACAACATGGGAAAATCCAAGATTTACGTGGCTGTAGAAATCGATGTCCCGACAGCACACTGTTTGTCACACGTAGCAATGTGCAAACCAGAGGACAGTTTTTGGGAAAAGATGCCTCACTGACATGGGCAACTGAAACAGCATATCCCAATGAAGATGATTGTATCCAGGACATTAAGACAAGAAACAGAGCTCATACTAGGAATCACGTGATCAGGTATGAAAAGCCAGAAGTTAAAGGAACAGGAACAAGATGCAAAATCAACCCAAGATTGAATGTCCAAGGGAAAACTCCAGAAGACACTCAAATTTGGAAAAACAGAGGCCAAATGCAGATCTGGGGAACAGTGCTATCACCAGACGGATGGGAAGCAGGAGTAGTGATGTGCCGAGCCTGGATGGTCCTTGGAGCCTGCAAGGAGGCAATAGAAAACTCACAAAACCTGTGCAAACCTCTATGGCCAAAGTTGGAAAAGTTACTAACATGGGTCGAGGACAGAGGAGGACCCTTGCAGAGAGTACCACTGGACAGCCCAAAATTATGCTTCAGAAACAATGGCACGAGGATGTTGGGAGAGAATCAAAACTGCGGGCGAATCTTCAAAGCTCCAGGAATGACTCACGGGACTGCAGTAATCATGAATCATTACTGGGCGTGTGGATCCAAGGCATACATAAGACTGCCAAGAAACTGGGGCGGCATATGCACAATAGTGAACGTCCACGTTCCAGCACTAGTGATCCCGAAAAGCGACCTGAACATTGACAGCTTCCCGAAGGCAGATGCCCATCTGAGGAAGAAGAGATCTGTGGAGTTAGTATCCCGTATGAAGAGAGAGAATTACTTCTTTGCCAAATCAGAAGAAGCTTTTCATGCAATTCCTTATGAACACAGACTGTTCAGCCTCACCTCATCAGTATTCGCAACAATCCTCATGCCAAGATTCCAAGTTGGAGCAAATACTAAATGGCTGCAGATAACCAGATGGGAGCTGCTGCAAACCATCAACTCAACAATAGAAGGATTCAATGCAATCAAAGAAGAACTAAGAGCAATTCGATTGATGACTCTCCAGAACAGATATGTACTTGACACAATCACTGCGATGGATGGAGGTGTTTGCGCAAAAATCGGAGAATCATGTTGCACATTTAAACCCTGATGAATAAAATGTAAACTTCACAGAAGCCATAAGTATGCTGACAAACTTACAGAACCAGATGATTGATGAAACTGACGAAGTAGATGATGACAGCTGGTTTGGAACTGTATTCACATGGGTCCCACAATGGATGGCAGATATATTTAAGTTTCTGAGAGCCCTACTATTGATGATACTACTAGGGTTTTGTGTTATCAAGATAGTCATCACACAATGCCAGAAAACAGCGAAGAAAGCCATTGGGATGAAGATCATGATCAACCTCAAGCCAGGATGGAAGCAGAGAGACCCGACAGATGAAGAAATAAGAGACTTTGTGAAGGCCAGCAAATTTGCGCCAGAAGGAACAAAGTTTGTGTACCCCAGGAACCTGAAAAGATATGAAGGGAAATGGATCTATTGCAGCACAAATGGACAGTGTCAGCTTATGACCTGGAACTAAAACGAACATGTGAAAACAGCAGGAAGCCTGAAAGGAGTGATAAAAATATCGACTCCAAAGAAACACACGTCACACCATCATGTACAAACCCAGAAGACGAAGAAGTGGATACAGAAGAACCAAGTAAGACTAATACAAATGAGGAAGCAGAAGTGGTTGATGAACCGACCAGATGGGGGGAGTGTAGAGGAGGTCCCAAAATGGCCTGCACTCCAGCCACCCATTTTGAGATACCAGAAGGATACTCGCCAAGATGTGTGATGTATAAGGAGCAAATAAACCAACAGAGAGCCACAGTGGGGCTGTCCAGTACCCATCAGAAGGACTTGTATACCTATTTAAGCGCCAATAACCAGACAACCATGGGCTGCACGGTACCCATTGAGACAACCATACCAGCAGCTGACGCGAAATGAAGAATACTTCCGAACTGTCCCTGAAGAGACCCAAAGGGCTTTAATTGGAGGCGAATAGTGACGACACAATGGCCCGAACAGACGTTCAAATGATGGAAGAAATGACAACCAAAAAGGTGATAAACAAAGACAAAGTGTTGCGCATAATGATGTAATATACAGAAGAAGAAACAATGCTGAACTTGAAACATAATCAGTGAAAGCAGGATGGAAATATGAAACTGGCTAAATGCCTGTAAAAAGGCTTGGAACGCAAGAAGTTAAGGAAACGGTACAGCTTGCAGTGCTTTTTAGGAGGATAGAGCAGCAAGCGCAACTATATATATCTACCTCAAGAAGCACATTATACAAGTGCGACTCCATTTTACAAAAGCAGAATTAAGCCTAGGATGATAGAGGACAAACAGGCCAGGATTCATAAACTAGCTCAAAGTCAGACGAAAGAGTGGAATCAAAACTCAGTAAGAAGCAGCTCATGGCTAGGAATTCAAGGTCAACCCAAGGAAGGGAGGAAAAGAGCAACTCTGAAGAATCGAAACTTAAGAGCATAGAAGCCTGTCCCATGAAGGTTGAGAGAAGGAGGCGAGTCCGAACAAAGAATCAAATACACAAATCGAGGGAAAATGAAGCCGATTCACCCTGAACTGACACGTGACCAGCCAAGCACAGAGAGGTACTCACTTCTGATGTCATCCAAACCCAGAGGATGCCATAACTTCTGATAAGAAGCTACAGTTTCGAGGCCATGCTCTGCCAACTAATTGACACATAGTCCTAAAGTGCTGATTGATGGAAGGGAGGCAGGGTGAATCTTGGGGCACTCGCATCTGGGTGTCCGTTCTGCATGCTGCTAATTAAAGTGGAGATTTATGCCTAGGGGTGTAACCCACCCAATCACAATGGACCAAATAATCTAAGGTCCTAGAGCTAGTAGAAGCAATGAGACATCATACTTGTAGTGACGTCTATCACGAATGATGTAGAGGGATGGGCGTAGACGCCCACCCGATAAGAGTTATCCAATCCTGACGCTCTGTTACCATATACAGATATAGTACTTGTACTTAAGTTACCTTTTGAAGCGAGACAGGCGATCGCATCACTGTTTCCCCGTTTTTGTACTTGTCATTAAACAGACTTCCCTTTGCCAAACCATTGACTTGTCCTTATTGATTGGTTTTGGAGTAAGAGAATCCTGCACCATCCTCCTCAAGGTGCAGCTATCTCGACTTAAGGTACTGGAGGGCAAGCTTTGAATTTCATGGGCCCGTTCAGAGGTCGCTCCGCCCTCTTGCACACTAGATTTACTCTTACCGAGACATAGTTTAAGGCCAGCTCTGTCACGGGTTTCAACACTCTCCTCCCTCAGGGCTAAAAGATCCTCTCTTAACCCAGTTCCAACAGGCCCAGAGGCAGAGTGGCCCTGATCTTTGATGAGTGGATTACTGCCTCCATCATCTCCACTCAAACGTACTCCTCCTTTGAATGCCTGGTTTGCAGGCTCTCTCTTTCTCTCCTGGCTTCTCTCTGACCGTGGTCAACTTCTACAGGCTACCTGGCCAGGTTACCCTCTTCCTCTCTGAATGGGCTGACATCACTTCTTCTCTCCTTTCCTCTACCTCCCAGCTTCTCCTCCTTGGTGATCTCAACCTTCACATGTACTGTCCAGACTCCTCTGGGCTTTTCTGCAACCTTTGCAACTCTTTGTTCTTTTCCATTCTAACCTCTGGTCTGACTCACTCTACCGGTGCACCTCGGATGCTCTCATCTCTTCAGACACACCACTCTCTAACGCATCACTACTACTTTCTTCTCACTTGAAGATTCCTGTCCCCTTGGAAAAGGCCCACCCAGCACTGGCACCTTCCTTTGTGGTCATTCGACCTGTGAAGCGAGCGTCAGTGGCCGCGTTTGCCTTCACTTTATCTCCGCCACCTACTCTTGCGGCTGACTCCCATACGGAGACAGCCCTTGCCAACCTTCACCTTTCTATCTCTAAAACTCAGGACATCCTTGCCCCTGTCATGAGGATCCGCATGAAGCCTTCCAAAAAGTGCAACTCTTGGTACGACTCTGATCTGGCCGCTCTGAAACGCAAGTGCAGAGCAGCTGAACGGAAATGGGGAGCTTCAGGTGCACCCTCTGACAAACAAGTCTTCCGCCTACTCCAAAGGCAATACAGACTCCATCTTCTCTAAAAAGAGGGTCCATACTCAAGCCCGCATCTCTGCGGCCTCAAACATGGCCCACTATTCAAAATCTGCAAGGAGCTGGCAAATCCTATTGCAGCATCTTCCTCTTCGATACCCACCCAGGCACTCTGCACAGTGCTGGCCTCTCATTTCACAACTAAGACCCAGGACGCCTTGTCTGCACTTTCTGCCTCTTCTCACCTCTGGCCCTCTACCTCTCAGGCCCTCCTTGACCGCCCCCTCCTCTCCTTCTGTCCTCCCTTTATCATCACAACTGATGTTTCTAGACAAGTCTTGTCTAGGAAAGTCTCATCCAAACAGGTGACCCCCCTGACCCTCCAGAATCTTTAAGGACAAAATTGGTTCTCCCTCTCTAACCTTGGCCGATTTCTACAATCACTCTTTTGCCACTGGAGTTTTCCTATATTCCCTGAAGGACTCCATTGTGCACCCCCTTCTAAAAAAAAAAAAGCCTTCTGCCGACCCCTCCATTCCAGCAAATTACCACCGATCTCTATCACTCCTTTCCTGGGCAAAAAACCTTGGGGTAATTTTCGACTCCACTTTCACCATCTCTCCACACATCACAGACCTTGCCGGAAAAGGCCATTTCCATGTGCACCCCCTTAGAGGTAGTTTCCCTTTTCTCAGCTACCACCAGAAGCTCACTTTCTCCCAGAGACCTGGTTCTGTAGGCTGGAGGCAACAGCCTCTTTCTCAATCTGCCTAACTTTTTGCCCTCTACAACTCATCCAGAAGAGGACCGCAAGACTTCTCCTTGGCCTCAAGCCCAGGGACCACATCTCTCCGACCCTGAAATCCCTCCACTGGCTCCCGGTGGCTGCAAGGACCAAGTTCAAGACTCTGCATCGTACAGTTGGCTTTCTGGGGCCAGGGCCCTCGCTATGTCCATCTCTCTTCTTAAGTACCCTCCTTCTAGAGTCCTCCACTCGCCTACTTCTAATTCTCTGTGGGTGAGCCGCTTCTCCAAGTAGAGATTGTGGGGTAGATCTCTCATCTGCGAGTGCCTCCCTCTGGAACGCCTCCCTCCCACTTGAGACAGATCTCTAAGTTTTGGAAGCTCCTCAAGACCTTCCTTTTCTCCTCTTCCTTCTCTTCCTCTTCCCTTCTAACCTTCCCTTCCTCCAGCACCGTTCAGCTGACTGGCTGTTTGGTGTTCCCCTGAGTCTTACAGGACACCAGGCACCCCTCTACCCCCGTCCAGTCCCCTCAACTTGCCTGCTGGCCTTCCTGCACTGCCGCCTGTCTTTCTGTGCACTACCAGTGTGTGATTCCCCTTGGAGTCCCAGCCTTCCTTTCACTTAGCACAGGGCCCTGCTGCTCTGGGCGCACTTTTTCCGTACCCTCTCCCCTGCACTTCTGGTCTGTGCACTTGCAATCTAAATGTGTCAGAATCCGAGTCCTCGGATTCGTGACTCACCTGTTTGCTTCTCGTGGACTTTTTCTTGGAGTATGCGGGTTTCTTTTTCCTGGATGAGCGCGCCTTATAAAAGGAAAGCTCTAGAGTCTTCTGAATCCAGTCTGCTGGGCTTCGGTACGCGCCGATCAGAGTCTCCCGATCGCGGCAGCACTGGGACTCGGGATGCATTCAATGTTCCAGGAAGGGTCCAGGACATAACCATGATGGGTCCAAGACGTAACCAGGATAAGGAAGACAGGGAAACTAGGTCCCCAACAGGGTACAAGTAGGATTTTGGAAGGGGAAACCAGGAAGGAAGGATGGGAGGTTACCAGGATTCGTGGAGAAAGGGGCTAGTTAATAGAACACAACTTGCCGGGCGAGACTCAGGAAAGCAAAGCGTTGAGACGCATGGGGGCGTGTCTGTTTTCAAGGGAGCATGCGATCCAGACAGAGGACTAGACCGCATCAGAGACACGGCCTCAGCCATGTTGAAGGTGAACAGAGGGACCAGGCACACCAGAAGGCCGATATCGCTGATTAATGACAAAATGATACTAGGCCTAGTAAGACCGTCTGGGCCTGATCATGACTTGGCCGTTACCGCCGGCGGTATTACCGCCGGCGGTAATAGCCCTACCGCTGAACTCCCCGGTGCTAATAGCGCCGGATCAACAGTTCGGGGGTAAAGTAATTCCCCATTGAGCCCATTCGGGAAAGCCCTATTCCCCATTGGGCTCAATGGGGAATTTTTGTGCTCTTACCGCCGGCGGATTTCCCGCCGGCGGTAATAGCGCAAATTTTCGGTGGATTTCCCCCCAGCTCAGAGCTGGGGCGAAATCCGCCAAAGCCCTGATTCGGCGGACCCTTAAATCTGGCGCTATTAGCGCTACCGCTGGATTTAAGGGTTACCGCCGAAGTCGTGATCAGGCCCTCTGTCTTGTCCTCCCTTGTTAGCCTTCCCTTGCCTGGCTGCACTGGGAAACACTTGTGTATAGCTACATCATAACTAACATATCAACCAACTTTTAAGAAAACAATGGAACATTGAATAGAATTACAATCCATTTTAAATAGACATTTTAAAGACCATATTTTTCTTTAAAGTGTTTCATTGATGTTAATTAAATTACTTCCTGATATATATATATATATATATATATTAGTCTCCATCTAGGGTTTTCATTCTTACCTCTCATTCCTCAGCTCGATCTTCCTTGGGCTCCTCATTCAGTCATAAAGCTCGTCTGATGACAGCTTTTCAACTGATTGATATGGACCAATTCTACCACGCCAAGACGGAAGAAATGTCCATTCCTTAATCTGATTCCTCTAAAAATTGTGCAGGTAAACCTGGTCACCTACCTCGTACTCCTTTGTGGGCTTTAGATCATATTTTTTCATTCCTTCAGCAGAAGCAAAAGCGTGCTGGGGTGTGTCTTTAGATTTTCAATGTACTCATGCAGGGTGGACACATTTATCAGGGTCTGCTCCCAAGTTCTACAGAACCGATGCTGAGGAAACAATTTTTCATCTGGTCATCTGCTCAATTTGAGACATTTTAGTTGCAGAAGATGGTGTAGATCCAACAGCCATCAGGACAAGTGGTAATCTATTGCCCCAACTCGGTCTAGAGTATGCCACAAACTTCTTTAAGATGCTCACATTTGTCTTGTTGCATCTCGCAACCCCCCGCTCGAGGCTGGGTGGTAGGAAATGTGGAGGTGTCTTTTTACCCATAGAATCTCTCAAATCTTCGCCATCATCTCAATGGTAAAATTACTTCCTCGTCCTGACTCAATCCTTTGAGGCAGGCTGAAATGAGAGAAGATGTGATTGATCAATAGTGCAGCAGCTGTCTCCACCCTACAATTCAGGGCAGGAAGACATTCTACCCGCTTTGTAAACAAGCATGTTACAGTGAACATGTACTGGTTTCCTCTTGAGGAGCGAATCACTGGACCGATGAAATCGACTTACAAATCTGTCCAAGGCAGTTTCATTCCCCCTTTTCTATAGGGCAGCTCTGTGTGTGAACTGGGCTGAAATTGAGCACACACAAGACACCACTTTGAATAAATGTCGAGCTCTTGGCACATGTGTGGCCAGTATGCAACCTTGCGCAAGATTTCCAATTTCATATGAATTCCCCAATGACTGGAAGGGGCGCGTCATGGGCGGGCGTGGTTCAACATCAGGCTCCAGAATGAAGTAGGTACCACCCACTCACACAAAACAAAAGGTGATGGCTGGAGCTTTGGAATTAATCCTAACCTCTGTCATTGCTGAGGGCAACTCTCCAGACCATCGTTCCTCACCTGCCAAGCCATTACAAAAGGGGAAAGACCATATGCAAATCAGGCTTGGTCCAACCCCAAAAGGGTTTAGTTGGTCTCCTTATGTGAGAGGGTATGCCCAGACGTGGGTCCCTCGCTTGCTGTGCCATAGGGAACCAAGCTGCACGTCGCTGAGGAGGCCCAACAAGGCCAAATCATGTCTGGGGTTTCTTGCATTTCGATGCAGAGGGGACTTGACCTAGCAGTTTGGGCAGGGCTACTCCCATTGGTAGCAGTACCCGACTGATGGCTGTACCCCTTTTTGCAATGCCACCAACGGGTTAAAAAACAGCAGTGTGAAAGTTTGCCCAGAGCACTGCTAGTGGTTTAGATTAATTTGAAACCTTACACCCATCCCTTTTCTGGTACCACCTACTTGTCGTATCCAGACATGGATCTCGGCACCAACAGACAGTCTGGGATCTGGAACATCTTGGAAAATGTCAACTCCCCGAGATCCTCTCTACTGGCATAATAAGATTCTTTTAGAGGAAAGCTCACGGGGTCTTCAATGTGCTGATAGAACCTTCCAATAACCGGGTCCTCTTTCTGTGCAGTGATCAAATCTGCATCTGGGGTATCTTTACTCCACTCCAGTTCATGGCCTGGTGACAGCAGTGACTTGGATTTCACCCAACAGGGATTTCAGATCTATGAAATCCCCCTACATAGCTCCGGTTTCAGCAAGCTTGTCAGCAAGGTAATTCCCAGTCGTATCCGGCCCCTCTATTTTTGAATGACCTCTTATCGTCTTCCAATAGATGGTCATTGTGATGTTGGAAATGCATTGGAGGGACAGGACCTCCATATCCTTGTCCTGTAGTCTGTGTGTTCTGTGTTATTTTCCGCACAGGAGTACATGTGGGACTCCTGGCAGTGCAGCTCTTTGTCTTTTCGGTTTGGTGTACAGGCCGTTGGGATACACTAACGGCACCCACGGGTGGGGGAGCAACCCTGTACCCCTAGTTTATGTTTTTGGGCACCTGTGCGTGGCCCACAGAGAAGGGTATGGGCTAGTGGCAGCTCCATGCTGAATTTGACAGGTGCACATAGTATCCTCCATTTTGGGATACCAAGGCCCTGCCATTGGAATCAGTTGATTCCTGTTAGGAGACAAGATGACCCCTGTGGCCTCTAGCTTTCTATTACCTGTTAACATGTTTTCCCAAAGTTCTGGGAAGCCCTGACTCTGTCCCTTCCCCTGACTGGCTCATGGGTGGACATTCCATATCTGGTATTGTGGGGAGGCCCAGGCCGGAATGACCATATTTTGTGGGTACACCCTTGGGGTGGGACCTGGGTGAATGGAGTGTGTGGCCAATATGCATTTCATGTTATGGGTGTCTCATTTCTGGTATGTGACACAAAGATTGAGATAGCCCTGCAGGAAACTGGTATGAATTCAGTGTGGAGTGCGTGTCCCAATCCACATTCCTTGTTGTGAGTGTCTGGAGGGAGAAGAATGGCCTGAATGCACTGTGAGCCTAATTGGCTGCCTGCCTGCATGAATGCCCTTCTGAATGATTGGTTGCCCAAGTGTGAGCCAGCAGAGTGAATGAGAGAATAAACAGTATATCTGGGGACCTCTTACTGATGGAAATTGTCCAGAAGCTGAAGTCGAATTTTGACGCTTACCTTGAAGCCCAACTAGAGGAAGGCTTTGCTGCTACTTTCCTTTGCCTCAATCCGAAAGCTGTTGTTTCTCCAAGAACTGATCCAAGAGAGGACCTAGTTAGGCAACCTCTCCCCGAGCTACAAGGGAACATCGTACACCAGCTCCCCTTTACCAGGGCTCCCTGCACGCCAGTCCTCGAAAGGCTGCCGACCGGAGACGGAGACCACTGAGGAATCTGAAGCGAAGCGCCCAGAAATTAAAGTCCACCGCTGTAGATGACTATCATCGTCGAACGGAGCCGCAAAGCTCCATTGCCTAAAACATTTGAATCAAGGACTCCATTGCTCATCACTGTCGACCGCCTTGTTCCACCAGACAAAGTGAAAGACAACCGTGGTCGAGTCCTGATCGCCAATGACACGACGCCCTGGCTGGGCCAAAGTTCTTTATTGACTCTTTGCAGCAACAAACTGTCGTCATCGAGATGCACCACACACCCCATCTTCACAGGATGTCCACGACGTCGACCAGCATCACCAGGACCAAAGCTGCTGTCTCAACACCTTTGTTCACCCTTTTCTTTGATGATCTCGACGATCTGTGGCTCCTGCCTTAAAGGGAGTTCACTCAAGAAGGATCCGTTGCCGACGCAGTCGTCGAACTCTGCTAAACCAAGTACATTGGGGTAGTAGAACATTTGTTTAAGGAAATAAGACTCTCAAACAATAGATGAACTGGGCTTGTCAATATACTTTCTTTACAGGTTGCCCAGGTGGGGGAAATCCTCACACAGAACTCTGTCTAGGTAAACAGGGCCAGTTTTCTGCCAATTGTTTTACCAACTTGGTTTCCTCCTCAAGTCTATTGTTGGTTTATATTATTAATTGATTTGTATGTCATTTTAAACTATCTACAGTTGATGCATTTTAATAATATCTAATAAGTAATAGTGGTACCACATTGAGACTGTATATATTTACCATTATAGAACTGCCTGAGCACAAAGTGTGTTAATGTATATTTAGATAATCAAAGCCTTATTTATATAAAGAACTGTGTTTTCACTAACAGTGTGTGGACATTCCTTTGTGGGGGCTTGGGGACTATACTGTACTCAAGAATGAGCCTACATCACCTCCTGAGAACTTAAGCCTCGATTGCTCATCCTTCGCTACCGAATAGAGAATCTTGGCTGGGGTGCTCTGTGCTTCTACTCTGCCATATAGAGGGTAAGAGTACAGATACCCCCCTCCAGTCTTTACAGTCATTTTATTAGAGGTCAGTAGATCATCAATTGACTTGTTCAGTTTGCCATGCTTTAAGGGTTTGTTGTTGGCACGCAGCACACCTTGATTCTTCCAGTTAATCAGGTGCTCCACAAACCCATTCCCGACATAATCCATGATTATGACCAGTTTGTTGACTGCTTCAGGGTCCTATTTTATAACCAGCAGAGGGCTCCAGGGTATCATTAACTCAAGCATTCCCAATGCCCACCACCAGTAGTTCTTGCCCATTATTCCCAACATTGTAGAAGCACCCATCTACAAACTTGGGGTATCTCCAGACACCGGTATCCAGTACTTATCACAAATATGAAACAGAGAAAGAAATAATAACAGAAAAATACAAATTTTTATTAAATATATATATATATATATATATATATATATATATATATATATATATATATATGGAGGTGGGCTATGTGGGCTAAGGGGTTAAAACATGTCAGGGTGGGTTTGAAAGCATATGGAAACAGGGGGCTTGGGCAGTATTTTTCCCATTTAAAAAAAAGTGAATTCTCCGTTTTTGAATTTGTTAAAAATCACATAGATCCGACATCTTTCTTCTACATAGTCCTTCTGCAGGGAAGTTAAATACACCTCAATATTGTTTTTGGTCATCAGACCCATCCTCGAGACAGTTTTCTTGAGCACAATCATGCAAGTTTGACAATCTTTGCGCTAAAGGACTTCTTGTTTTGGCCAACTCGGACCTCCACAGGAAAGCCTTGCATGGACAGAATCTAGGAAGTAATTCTGTGACTACGGACGTTCCCCAGCCCAGATTTTGGCACTTTGTAAGTATTGCAAGGATTGGTGAGGAGTCTCTATGATGAAGTGCTCCCCCTGGATGAATAGGCGGTAGTTTTTCAACAGCCACACCATAGCCAGGAGTGCCTTTTTCGCAGTCATTCAATTTTTCCTCCAAAGAGGACAAAGTTTTGCTGGGGATTGGGACCCTCAGGGGTGACTCCCTGCCCTAAGAAGTTCACTCAGGTCACCACTGCCTTCTGAAAGGACAGTTTTGCTCCAGCTTTCTACAACTGCTATATTTTCCTCCACAGTTGAGCTCTTGATCAGATCTACATATGGCAGGTTTCCCCTTCCGCCAAAATTGGGCATGACCTTATGTAGAAAGATGTTGAACTCATTGCCGGAGTTTATGTATCCAAAGGGGGTTTAAATCCACGTGTATTGCTGCCCCTGAAGGTAAAGGCAAGCTTGTAGGGGGTCTTCCCTACTCATGGATACTGTCCATTAGCCAGTAGACAAATCAATGGTGGTGTACACCATTGACGCTTGAATCTGTGCCAGCCCTTGATCGATGTAGGGAAGTGGCCATCTTGACATGTGGACCCATTAGATGAACCCTCTCAGGTCTGCACATAGTCTCTGTTGGCTGTTTGGTTTGAGGAAGCTCAGTACCAGGTTATTAAAAGGTACTGTGGATCAGACAAATTATCCCACAGCTTTATACATTCTTAATCTCTGTGAGTGACTCCATGGACGCGAGAGGCAATAAGTATTGTTTCACAAATACTGGAGCCATCCAGGGTCCGTGTGTATGGTGGTGGAATGAATAGATGTGCATCAACTGTCATATGAGTCCACTGAAAAGATATCTTGGAATTGCAGGAATACATGTTTTAGTTTTTGTCTTTGCTCCTCGGTCTCACAGGAATCAGCAAGATTGATCAGCTCGACCATCTGCTTGAAACCTGGAAAGACATTGGCTTGGAAATGTAAGCCGTATCCTCCCTTTGGGTGGAGATATCTCTTTACGGTGTTGACCTGGATAGGAGACTACATGGATGTGAGGTTGTTGTGATTGACTCTGAATACTACCTCATCCCTCCTGTCGTCACAGGTCCCTTCTTCCACCCCATGAGGGCAGGAAGAGTGCACCATTAATCTCCCCCCATGCCTGGTAAAAATACATTCTGAAGGAATACCGTTTCTGGTTTTGAAACAGTTGTTAGGAATTGGTCGAATGATTTCATTGCCTAAATACATAGAATAATGTTGGGCATCAACCGCCATTCCAATAAAGGAGTCGGCACCCAAAGTGATAGATTGAGGGTGGCTGTTATCCACCAAAATTCGAATGTTGTGTTCTAGATCCCCTGGAGGTGTCGGATTAAAATACAAACCATGTTTGTTGGTGATGATTCAAATGGATATAGGTGTCCTGATGTTTGAGGTTCTCTCCACAGTTAATTATGAGGGGAATTGTGAATTGTCGCACCTGTCCTGGGATGGTAACTTCTTCTTGCACTTTTACTTCAACGGCTTAAGGCAGCAATTGAGCTGACCGGAATGCTTTTTCAGTGTCGTCAAAGCCCATGGGGTTATCCCCAGTCATGACCAGGCTATCATTAATTAGATCCAAATTGATAGTCAATCAGTTGAGAATGTCACTACATAAATAAAAGGCGGAAGGGACATCGCTCACGACCCAACAATTATGTTATATGCGTTTGTTGCCAGTTGAAATGCTTAGCTTACACCCGTTAGGCAGGAAATGTTTGAAATTTGGGGTTTCCAGACCTACTTCTCATTTATCAACCCATTTAAAGGAGGGAATGGTCTATTCGTTTGAGAGTTTCCTGAATAATACTTAGTTTATCATCAGCAATTTGCTGTTTTTCTGAATGTCTATCCTGCTTTGAGCAAGTTCTCTATCTTTTTTCATGGGGCTCAATGTTTCTTGTTACTTTGGACTAGTGTGACATTTCAGGGTGTTCCATTCCAGTGTGAAATGCCACTTAAAACTAAGAGGAAGTTTGATTTTAAAGAATGGAGAAGGGTTCCCATCACCAGTTTGTTCTCCTACATAGATGACAGTGATCTGTCACCTGATTATTCTGGAAATGGAATTCCACTTTTTCAGACCATAGGTCAATGAAATGGCAGGTAATATTAAAACTTATATAATTGTCACTTATTTTTAGTTTTATAGGCTGGTTAGTCTCGGTCCAGAGGGCCTTGTTTTTAGTCGATCAGAGGCGATAACCTCCGAAAGAGATCATTCCCCAGTAAACAAGGTGTGCTCTATGAAGGCCCAACTATCACCTTTTGTTTTAACCAATGTCGCCCGATTTTTATTTTCAGATCTGCAGTCCCTTTGATGGGAACGCCATTCCCATTGAAATTTCTGAGTTGTCTGAAGAGGTAGGAGTGGAATTTGGTGTCCCTCCACCTTTCTGAGTTTAGATGGAGAAAGGCCTTTTTGGACAGGAGGGTGGCTTGGGATCCAGTATCCGCCAGAGCTGATAATTCACACCGACCCTGCACCTTGACCGGGACATAAAATCTCAAGGGTACAAAGAAAGTGCAAGTTATTGGCCAGCTCGACAGTCACTTTCTTGATATTGAACTCAGACACTGTATGATCTTGGGTGAATTTCTGTGTCAGAGATCAGGAATCTGTAAGGAACATTTTACAAATAACAATGGGCGGATTTCGGGGATCCTCTTCAAAAATTCTTTGCTGTCCCCCTTTACCTAGAGACACTTCTAAGAACCTGTTTGGGGGATGATAACGCTTCATTGTAGGTATTACCTGGCTCATACGGTCGCAGTCTAAGAATGTCTTGATCTGGGCCGGTCTCCATACATACTCTGTCCAAACGCAAGATCTTTTGGGACCCATTTTTCTTTGGGAGGATTCCCCCTGTCACAACCCTCGCCCAAAACCCCCTCTGGAAAACCCATTGGCCAGGTGGAGTCAGGACTCGGGCCTCTGGAGCCGGGCATCCTCTTCAAAAGCCTTCATGGGGCCAGTCCTGGTGCCTATGGTGACAGGCTCATACACCATGAAAAACAATGTGCTTCGTAACTACTTTATTGTATTGTCAGCCAACATGGAGGCATCCACATAGCTTGGTTCCTAAGAACCAAGCTATGCGGTCTAGTGTTTTGGGTGTTGTAGCCTAGGGACTACTTTACCTGGACTATTTTGTTGGGGCTATTTAAACCACACACGAGCAAGACAACATGCTTTGCGTTACTTTGCAGCTTGCAACGTGACGCTCACCGTGTCCAGCTATTCCCTCGAACCTCGGAGAAGCAGAACCTGCAAGGAGACAAAAGGAACATCATTAGCAGCAGCATCTTACCTGCAGTCTTCATCTTTAAACACTCGCAGCTACTGAGAACAGCCTCCTTGAATCTGCATGCCTCCCGGACAGAACAACCTGAAAGAGGAAGATAGAGGCAACATTAAAGAAAGCAGTGGAGACATTTACAAATTATGAACTGCTCAAAAGGCTTACCTGGCTGGTCGCCTCTCGGCTGGCATCACTCCGGACATTCCACTCACGCTGAAGAACACTGCGACCTACAAGGAAGGAAAACACAGGTTAGCAAAGGCAAGACTTTGCAGCGCTGCGCATAGCACTTACTTACCGCATCATAGCGCTCTTAATGCGCCAACATTTACCAGCGGGGCTCAACCAAGCCAGTTCTCCGTGCTGAAGCTCTGCATACCCAAGGGAGAAAAAAGACATTTTAAACAAAGAAAGGCATGCAGGATAGCAACAAAACTAAAAAAAACAGCAATAAGACCTACCTGAACAATATCAAACGGGCCTGCGTCAGTGAAGTAACTGGACCGCACTCGCCCATGAAAGACAATGCGCCCCTGCAAAGAAGGCAGGACGGAGAGCACGCCTAATTCTACCACAAGGCAGAACCTTCCCCGCACACCACATCAGGGCAAAGCTGAGAAGCATACCAGCGAGTAACCCGGCTGGGTGGCGTCCCTGTGGATACCAGGTGAGTGTAACACCCCCACGTTCCTGAACAAGAGAGTTTGCTTACCTGAATCCTCCCGGGACTCCTCTCTTTCAAAGGGGATTATCTTGAGATCCTCCACCAAGTGGGTTCTTCTTTGGCCTCCCCTACTTACCCTTTGCTCTTTGGGATCTATCTTCCCACAGGGTAGGACAGTCACCTTTAGGCAGAGAGGTGTCCAGGGGTTCTGTCCTGTTCCATCCAGGGCATCAGACCTTTGGTACTGGGGAACAGCAGGGTTAGGTGGAGGTGTTGGATGAAGCCCCAGCATGCACCCCAGGGTGTTCAGTTGCTGGACTGGTCACTCCAGCTGTAAGACTTTCTGGGTTGTAGGGAGGTCTCGATTCATACCTCTGCTGCTCCCAAAAAGGTTATCTGTCCCTTCTCCAGGAGTAGCTTGGGTATGGAAATTTCTGCCATAATTTTAAATCCTGAATCTCCCTTCACCCTGGTTCAGGTGTCTATTGTCCTGGAACCGGGGGGAGAGAAAGGAGGATTATTCAGGAAGTTCCGATTCGAAGGGCAAGAAATTCAGTTTGGGAGGTGGAGTGATACTTCTATCCAGCAGGACGTTTGGAGGGAAGCACTTATGTGGTTACCCCCACCCTGTGGCAGGGGAAGTGTACACATACCCCAGGATTGGTTTTGTACCGTTATACCTAGGGCCTACGTAGGTGGCAGGGTCGGAGGGATAATTGTTCTGAACTCCTGCCCGACTACCATTCAATTGGGTCAGGGCAGAGGGTCCCTTCTGCCTTTCATTCTCCTTGTTGGCAGGAGAGGTATTTTTAGGCCCCACCCCCCTTCTCTAGGTCCAAGGGAGGGGTAAGTTCTCACCTCTGCCACTTTCACAGCACTGGGCTTCTGTGCAGCATAGATCCTGGTGGCATGCACAATCACCCAAACCAGGGTCCTGCACTAGAGCACATGGAAATAGGTGGTCATAAACTCCCTACTATTTTTGTTCACCCACCTGGAAGTCAGTGCAAATGCATGCTTTAACTCCTGCACTAACTCGCTAGGTTCCTGATCTTCCCCAACATTGCAAATTATATGCAGCCTTACAGCCCTCTTGTGGGTTCCTGTGGTGAACAATGTTTCAAAATGGCTACCTTATAGGTGGACCATTTATAATGATCCTGATCCTCCAGTCCTGCAAATAAACTGGAGTACTCATGGGAGAATGTCCATTTGGCAAATGCTATGCAATTTACATAATTTCTAATTTCAACTGACAACATAATTTCCTCACAGTTCCAAGCGTCTTCCACAATGTACATCCACTTTCTGACTCAGAACTGCTATTTGGACTTCATTCCTTGTCCTTCAGGCACTTCCCATCTCCGTATGTTTGGGAATACCTCCCAGACTCATAGGATCTGGACACCACTCGTCTGGGGGCGCCGTGAACACTGTCACTTTCATGGTTGTCACTTTTAGGTCCATTATAAAACTGTTTCTTCATCCCTCCCTCTGAGTAGTCTGCAAATCCTCAATGTTTCCTGAATGTATGTCTGCCCTTAGTCTGAAGCTCTGGCTTTTTCCTCCAGTGAAGCAGACCAAGTGATCTCTTTGTAATCTCCTCTTCTGCAAATCTAACTCTGATTTTCTCATCATAGGAGCTTTCAGGGAAGGCCACATGTACTCACAGGATTCTTTTTAGTCTCCCAAGATACACTGGTCCGACCCCCTTCCCTTCTGCATGGCAGAGATGAAGACTCTACAATATCAGACCAGGAATGTCCTTCTGGATCAGTTTGGCTGGGCCTGGCTAAGTCCAACTGTCTCATGTTACCCTGTTCTTAATAGGTAGCATGCATGAGGTCAGTTCCCATTTGTACATGGGAGGTTGTGGATATGTGGCATGAGGTCCCTAATGGGAGGGGCAGCTCTCCTTGATTAGAGAGCCCTATCCCATAACCTGATTGACCAGGTGGTCTCAAGGCCTGTTTGTATTTTTCAATTTCAGTAAACTGACACCTGCTTCTCCCTGTCCTTATTTCCTGTTGGTATTCAGAGAATAGGAGGATGTTTTGACACCAAGCATGACTAGTATCGAGCAC
Organism: Ambystoma mexicanum; assembly: GCF_040938575.1. Classification (NCBI taxonomy): domain Eukaryota; kingdom Metazoa; phylum Chordata; class Amphibia; order Caudata; family Ambystomatidae; genus Ambystoma; species Ambystoma mexicanum. Next base: position 1,396,436,781 of record NC_090922.1, read on the forward strand.
CCTGATCTGAGCCACCAATTGATCTTTCATGTCCCATAATTCATTTTCTCTCTGCAAGTCTTGTATTATGCGCGCATATTCAAGGAGCATTTCTTTTAATAGACCAATCTCTTTCTTTTGCATGTCCCTACAATGCACTGCCAGTGATAGGTCAGTGTATGCTTGCTTCACACGTTCCACAAGCTCCATGTTCTCTTTCCTAATTCTGGTCAGTTCCAGAGAACCTGACGGACCCTTTTCTGCATCCATTTGGACTTTAATGAATGTTGGTCTTTAATCGGCTAGAATTTGTTGCTTCAGAATATTTACATCCCTACGCATTTTATCAAACTCTTGTTGTGAGTCCATCTCTTTGATGAACTGTTTTCCCTTTAAAAGATCTTTATTTGTTGCTTGAGGGCCATTATGTAATATAACAACCCACTATTATGATCAGTATGGTCCCTTAATTGGCATTGGAGGTGGTTTACAGTTTCTGCACACTTTGCATGTGTCTTGCAGCAAAGCAAACTATTTCTTGCTCTGCACTTGCCTGTAGGTTGGTTTTCAATTCATTGTGTAGTTCCACAATGAGGTTTTTGTTTTAACAAAAAGCACAACAGAGCCACACGTTTATCCTCTCACTGTGCAATTGCTTTATGGGCCTTTTGCAGGACCTCAGTCTGATTCTACACAGAGGCCTCACTATTTTGCATTCGCTCTTCCGCTAACTAAGTGGAAATGAGCTGTGCCATTTGAATAAGCTCTTCATGAGTAGTTTTGGATCATGTAAAACACCTCTAAAGCTTTGTGTAATATCCCACCGTCAAGCCAAATGTCAGTGCTCACCTCCTGCACCATTCTGTTTTGCCATCTCCCAGCTTTGTCCTCAAGTCATTCTCCTCAAATGAACAATTTAGCTAGGAAATGCTTCCTGGCATCATCAACTTCTGCGGTAGTCATTTTAAAAATGGTGTTTTGCATCCTGCTACAATTTTTCTGTACAGTGGCAAAAATCACCCCATTCCTGCTTGATTTCCACAGTCAATACTGAATCAAAAATCAATTCAAATCACTGTACTCTCTCATTGGTACTCAGCTCAATCTTCTTTTCTCCATCTACCTCACTGATACACAGGGGTCAAATCACTGTGGTACTAAAGCATGAACAACCTTCTATCCACCTCAAGTTGGTTACACCAGAATGAATAGTCTGTCGCAATGTACTTGTCGTGAGTCAAAGATAGTAAGCTAAATCCTGGCACGAGCCCCCACTTTGTAACAATATATTGAGACACCACACTTAAAATAGGAATATCATTTGCCCCCCTACGAAGATGGCCCACAATAAATCATTTATTTTGGTTCAGCTAGCCCAAATCTATGACTCAAAGAGCCACGTAGATCCCTCCCCCATTGCCTACAATGAGCCAAGAAACAGACGGGGTATAGAGCGAATATATATTTAAAATATAGGTTAAATGAATCTTGCACTAAATGGTTACACACACCACCTTCTCTGTGGCACAAAACAAGCTTCAAAACATGCGTTTCAGATGCAGGGAACACAGACAAAGATCAAAACTCTTATCCCACAAACCCCTTTTTATGTTGAATTTAAATGATACCTTGTCACATCACTTTAGCACCAATTTTGCTCGATAAAGGTTACATTTAAAACAAATACTGTTTCGGTTTTCCAACAATTTCACATGCAGTACGGGTGATGTTTAATTTCCATGCACACTTAAAAATGCTAGCAGTTTCAAAATCACCCAGACTTTACAGGGTACTTCTAATAAATAGAAACCACCTTTCCCTTTCACCTAAAAGCAACACAAAATCGTTCTGCTACCAGGGTCACTTGCTCACTCTCAGCAAGAAGTATATATTTTCCAATGGAGAATTACACTTGGTTCACTTTGCAAAGCACATCTCTCCCCAGCACCAGGCATCAGTTACATGTAGTGTAAGGAAGGCATGGTGACATCAGTAAGACAGACGCAAGTGACCACAGTTCAAAGGTGTTTATTGACCTTCCACAAGAGGGTGATAAACGCCTATCTAAACCTAAATCTACACATGGGGTAATCTATGACCATCAAATACTAATAATGCAGTTGTAGTGGAGTCTTGTCAAAATGAAAAGGCCTATACTAAAAACATGTTTTTACAAATAGTGTAGAGTAATGTTCATGATAAAGAAAGAAGTGTTCACAAAATGATATGTCAGGATGTTTAGGCCATTGCCTCCCTTCCCCACATTTTCTGCATGGGACAAGGCGGTTCACTTGAGCAAAGCACACACTCTGACTTCTTTGACACAATTATACAATTCGATTTCCAGCAACAGTGCCTTCTGTGCCCAAGTCTCTTCTCATCAAAGTCTCTTGATTAAGAGGGCCTGATGTACAAAAAAAATAAGATACACAATTCTTTTCTTCTTACAAGTATTTAACTCATGTTCTCCACCCTGGATCCCCCTCAGCTGGGCTCAGATCAATGTTATTTTACGATTGTTACTTCAGGTCCCCCTCTTCCGGGCCCAGATCCCTGCTATTACAAAGTTCTGAGAATATTTGTTTTCTCAGGTGAATCACGGTTCACCCCGGATCCCCCTCAGCCAGGCTCAGATCCTATCAGTTTTTTTATCAATAAGATACACAATTCTTTTCTTCTTACAAGTATTTAACTCATGTTCTCCACCCTGGATCCCCCTCAGCTGGGCTCAGATCAATGTTATTTTATGATTGTTACTTCAGGTCCCCCTCTTCCGGGCCCAGATCCCTGCTATTACAAAGTTCTGAGAATATTTGTTTTCTCAGGTGAATCACGGTTCACCCCGGATCCCCCTCAGCCAGGCTCAGATCCTATCAGTTTTTTTATCAATAAGATACACAATTCTTTTCTTCTTACAAGTATTTAACTCATGTTCTCCACCCTGGATCCCCCTCAGCTGGGCTCAGATCAATGTTATTTTATGATTGTTACTTCAGGTCCCCCTCTTCCGGGCCCAGATCCCTGCTATTACAAAGTTCTGCGAATATTTGTTTTCTCAGGTGAATCACGGTTCACCCCGGATCCCCTCAGCCAGGCTCAGATCCTATCAATTTTTCCAATTAGTCTCCCTAAGCCAGGCCTGAACCAATCGTAGTTCACCTTGGTGTCTCGAAGACTCTCGAATGTGCACCGGATTTAGCTTGACCCGTTGCAGGACCACTTCAATACAAACTTCCCTTTTGCAATACAGTTGCCATTCAGTTGGATGCCTAACAGAGACCTTCGAATGAGCACCCACATGGCGCCGGACCACTCTGTATACAGTATCTCACTTGGCCTCCCAAAGTTTATTCACTCCTTTGGTATCCAATTATATCTGCTTTTCACACACCGTACTCTTTGGATTTCCTTATACAATGTTGCTGCTTCCAACCTTGGTTTAAACACAAACTGGTTGGGTATCATTCTCTCCGACTCATTGTCTGTGCTGTCTTTACTAGCGCTGCTATGTTGTAGGAGCCAAGGACAATACCACAGTGGCAAACGCTCCTCACTGCCTTGGCTATTGATGTGGGAGAGCCCCAGAAACCATTGGTGCTCAGTGCAGGTCTGTTCAGCTTTAGTTCCCGGTCCAAGGTTTCTTACTTTTCAAGGTTTATGAAAGTAACAGTCTTTAAAGGTAAGGGCATTTCCCTCCTTGCAACCGCCACTGGTCTCGCCATCTATCTCCTTGTATTAAACTGCCATCTTGGAACTGCTGTTTCCTCGTGTGCTTCTGTGCTCCATCTTTTATCCATGTGGGGAAGTGTGATGGAAGTCAGGGGGGGGGTGTGTGTGTGAGATGATCAGTAATTGCCTGACCATGGTGTTAGTCAGTTGCCGCTCATGGTGAACATTCCGTGAGAAAATGTTTGTGTCGGTAAAGGGGTGGGGGGGTTGAGTTCCTAGGTATCCTACCTGGTAGGATGGGGAAAAGGTGTGACAGGGAAAGGGATACCGTGCATCACTGTCCGTTGCCCCACTTCCACAAGACCCCTCATCCAGGTGATGCTCCTGCACTGGTCCACCCCTAGGAACTGGATCCAAAAGTGATGGCCATGTCATGGCCACCTGGATGACAGATCCCCTGGTACTAGTGGGTGAGACACCTTCAGGTTTCTCACAGTAGTACCCCTCTGTTTAAAGGCAAGGTTTGGGAAATGGGAACAGTTGGGATTTTCGTTTTTGGACAGGTACACCAGTTAGTTTAAAGGCAGGGTGTGGGGACAGGAGAAATAGATGCACCCCAATTATTTTAAGTGAGTATAACAACTTCCTACTAGGAACGAGGGAAGAAGCTTCGAACTCTCCAAGCTCCCCCTGCATCAATCTATATGGGAGTAAATAAAATTAATGTTCTGTCAAATATGCTAAGGGTCTACACAATTTAACCCACTCACTTGATTTCAGTTGGATAATCTACTTGCATTGGAAGCCTCCGTTTTTGGCAAAGTCAGTAAGGCTCCTCTTCTGGACAGCACATGCATCTGGCCTACCACTTCAATCAAAGGTAGTTACCATCATCCATCCCTCATTTGGCTCTCCTTAATAGGGTCCCATCAAATTAATTTTTTCCTAGATTCCATCTCCCATGCAAAGATAAATCAACATCATTTTGAGACCTTTCCACCCAGGTTGTATAAGGCAGCTGTGTCAGGATTCACCCAGATGGATAATGGAGAGTCTGTAAGAGGTTTTGACAGCTCTCCCTTAGACAATTTTCTTAGGCACGTTCTGTCAACTCCCTCAGAGCAAGGGTGCTTTACCCTATATGCCACACCTCCAAATATTAAAACTAGAAGGTGCAAGTTTATTGGTTCTAACTTTTCATTGGAGGTTTATCACCTATTTCTCCCCCCAAGTTCCAACCCCCCTCTGTCGATAGACCCTTTTAGTTTTATGATGGAGGTGATGTAAAGCGGCACACACCTGTCATTTACATTTTAGATTTTGCACTCAAAACATTCCTAATTGGTCAAAATTAGCAATTTACCAATACATGCCACACTACATACCCATGAATTATCCCCTAATCATGATGGATAGGTGGAACATATTTTCAATTTGGCTGGGTATTGCATGTGCAAGCTATGTTTTTTCATCCTTTATGCAAAGATCATCATAAAAATGTGCCATTTTCTACCCAGATAACTAATATATACCATCAGCTCCCAAAATTGATATCGTTAAGTTTTGGGGAAGCTAGAAACATTTTAGGTTGCAACTGAAATTCCCCAAATTGCATTTGAATAAGAATTACATTAATACGTGGGACTGTTTGCCAGCTTTTTCGCATTACCTGAATCATTACATTGCAACTGATACTTGAGAAAATGAATAAAATGTGGTTACACAATGCAGCTCTATGGCAACCTAATCCCATGCATATTTCAATGTTCACATTAAATCTCTTCAAGCTTTAATTCCATTATCATTCTTGTAAGGTCAATGATCAGGCCATAGTTGTGCTGATCTGAAAAAGCGGATGTCCTACCACCATGCTCAGGGAAAATTCCTCTGGGAACAAGCCTGGGATAGTTATCTCTAATCAGACCCCAATTAGAATTTAGAACCTTATCTTTTTAAAAGTTTAAAGTTCACACCATTTAAGGGCTGGATGTCTGTTGACTCAGCTACCCCCAATAAATGGCTCTGCCGTCATGCGTGAATGCAGCTCTTCCTTCTTCCTGCCTTCATAGGAATGGTTTTTCAGATAGACAGCAGAGCATGTAAAGGGGGAAGGTGGCTTTGAATCTCAGTGTTGAAGTAGCCCCACTGACCAAAATACAATACTTCCCATGTCAAAATAGGTTTGCTTTAGACCCAAGATCTTCATATTTTTTAAATGCTTGCACATCACTGTTCATTTTATGATTCTGATGAGCTCATTCATAGCAATATTTTAACCCTATTTTCGAAATGCACAAGAATATTTCCTCCACCTATTTTCGAAATGCACACGCCTCTGAACTTTAAAAAAAACCCCCTGCTTTTGATCTAAAATCAATTTCTTTATTTATCCTTGACCTTATCACTTACATGCAAAGCCCCTTTTAATCTGTGTCTTCCTCTTTCACCCAGCATTGTTTTATTCAATTTGGCAACTGAAAGTGAAGCCCTGCCGTTCATTTTGTCATGCTCTTTCATCTCAGATATTCATTACATGCTGCAAAATGCACACACCTTTCCATTTAACAATTCAGTTTGTGTTGAAAAGTGGGTCTTAGTCACTCTACATGAAAAAGCCTAACATGGCTCTGAATTTAACCTGCGAGGCCCAGTGTAAGCGGATTCAATTCAACACTACAGCTAAGTCAATGCCTAGTCTGGGATGCTGAGGGAAACCCTTATTGATATATTTTTATGTCCAGTTTGTTTACTCTGGATGACAACCCTTATATAACACCCCTCTCTTAAAATCCCCATGACCCCACTGAGCCAAGAAATAGGTTTGTTTTGCAAATTAAAAGGTTTATTTGAAAATTAAACATATATATATATATATATATATATATATATCACTTTTATAATAAATTAATGTTTGATAGCACACTTGTGAAGATGATAGTGATCAACAATGGTACACTCTTTTTGATGGCTTAGAAGTGATGTATTGAGGATAAAGTAGCTGAGAATGCTTTCATGGCTTCAAGGACAATGCAATGAAGAATGAAAATGCAGTACAGAAAATAAACTTGATATGACTTCAACAAAAGACAATGTAATCACTTTTCTTTGACAATTCACCCCCCCCTCTATGCAAGGTAAGGAGATGGGAGGAAAGCACACAGTTCTCAGGAATGCACTCAAATAGAATTCAGTTCCCCCCTAGAGGAAAACAGGTAGGAGTTTTAAACACAGGCAAAATCCTTTTATGTGGTTGCAATTAAGTGAAAAATATGCTAAAAAGGCTTTTAATTCCCTATAGGGGGTTCAGGGTAGTTGATAGATACTTTGAATAAGTTCAGGCCAGCCCTGTCAATGATTCAGGGATGGATATTAGGTTGAAAACAGATTTCAGGGATGGAAGCAAAAACAAATATTTTTACCCGTGGCTAAAATGAAGCAAAATGTCAAATCGCAGCAATTTAGTCCCGTGTGTCGAGCGCAATTACGGAGGCACTATAAGGAGTAGGAAGTCGGTTCTAGGCTCATTGGAAAGCTTAGCTTTAAGATGACAGTTAAAACTCGCTCCTAGCACAAACGGTTCCGGAGATACGGCCGATTTAGTAAAGGTAGTTTTTCGGATTTGAAATTTTAAAGCTCAGAATGACAGATGAGTTTTCAGTTTTAAAGATGACAGAATGACACGATTCTAGGAAGCAGCTCTAATAGGCTAAAATAGTTTGGATTAGATTATTTTAAACTAAGAGATTGGTTTTGGCACAGTGCTAGCTGGGTACTCACACTAGATTTTGGACAGGAATGCGACTTCGTCACCGATCGGGTCAGGATTGGCTGGACTTCTGCTAGCAGTTCTTCACAGCGATCTGGTCTCTGGTTCTCTCTGGTTTCCGGATACAGCACTGCTTTCTGGATACTGCTACAGGTTCTTGCAAAAGTGCTTGGCAAAGAATTCAAACAGCTCGCCCGGCTGTTGAATCGTTTGGTTGGTTTTGAGGCCTGCTGAAGAGGATTCAGCTTGTGGATTCAGGCCTCTCTGCTACAAATTCTGGAGTTAATTTCTGGTCTCTGGAGATTGATGGATTTGAAGTCTGGATCTCTGGATGTGAAGTCTGAAGTCTCCCGGCAAAGCGTCCCGCAAGAAAGTGGAAAGTGAATGTCTCTACCTGGGTTTCAACGTTCCTTTTATGCGTTTTGAAAATGGGTGTGTGCCTGGGCCTAGCTAAGCCTGCCCCTCTCACTTATTGACCAGTTCCTCCTCTCTTCCTTGATTGGGGGAACTGGGTTGTGAGTCAGAGTGATGAGGTAGTTTTATGGTCAGAGGATCCTCCCCTTGTCAAATTGCACACAAATCTATTTCTGATCCAAATACATATTTATCTATGTACCATTTTTTGAATATTATAGGTCCAGTTAACATATTTTCTGTAGCACCAAACCATCCGATCCCTGTCTTTGTACAATGTCGTGTCCCCGTATGAAAGAATTCTCCCCTTTTCATCCAGATAACGACCCCTAAACCTTTCCAGATTTTACACAAGTGTGCACCAGGGAAATGGGTTTCAGATGATAAAGTGTCAGATTTTTAACATGCATACATTTGGAGTAACAACCTTTTTTTCCGCTACTATCCCCAAGAACATCCCACAGGGTCCTAACACCTCTTAAAATGTGCACAGAAAAACCACAAGAATGATATTTATATAATTTTGACAAGTCCGCACTGTGAATTATCCATCTTTTTAAAATCATGCTCTGGCCCCAAAGGGGTGTGGTTTTCCAAAGCACATGGTGGAATTTCTGGTTTATCCACTTCCCCCAAGCTCAGCTTGCTCTCACAGGCACTGTCCCTCCCAGTTTCTCCCAAGAGGAAGCCATTTTACGACCCCCCCCCCCCAATATAACATTTGCCTGAGCCAGAGACAGCGCTTTGTTTAGTTTCCTGTAGTCCCCAGGTGCTCCTCCCCTAATCCAATCAGAGAGGTGTCATCTCCTTTTGGCAGGGGCAGCAGAATGCAGCCAGGCCTGTGAAGAGTTGTTGAGCCAGTTCAACTCCTGTCGGGGGTAGTTGTCAGGCAGAATTCAGCTAAATGTCACTTTAGTTCCCAGTTTTCTACATTCAAATCCAACTTACAATTTTTGCACATGCAGCTAGAATGCTGATTCTAAGCTCAAAACTATGACATTTAAACAATTGCAACCTATGTGACACTCACAAGTAGGTCACTCATTTATTCTAAACATTTCAATTTTAGTGGCTTTAAACCCAAATTCACTTAAGTTGCTGAAATCCCCAGCTATTTTTTATATATACATTAAATAATTACTTCCTTCAAGTCATTTCAGAATATAGTTTTACATTGTATCCACCTCTTAGCAAGTCTTTCCTTGGCCTGGTTTGGGTTCATTTGTTCAGTTTTACACAAAAAGTCTGGTGGTTTTAAAACGCCGGCTTTCTGATAGTGGTGAGCACCAGTATTGCATCCATTTTTGACATTAACAAAATGAATTCCCCACAGTTCTGGGTTGCTTTTGGCAATCAGCATTGCCATTCCCAATGGTTTCAGGCTACTGTGTGTAGCCCAATGGTGGTTTTAGGCAGTGCCCTCCTGTGCTCACAACATAGGCAAAAACGGGTGGCCGCCTATTCTTCATGTTTTCCCTGTGCACTCTCTGGGGAGTTCTGGCCATCATGATGTTTTCAATGCCAGTAAAGCACAGTTTTATGGTAGGGCTTGGATGCATGGTTAAAAACATCCCTCTTGCGATGGCCATTCTGTTCTTTCACTGATGGAACTCGCAAGATCTGGGATGTTCACCTCATCTTCTTCCAATTCCGTAGATGGATCTTCGCTCCCGGTCCCCAGGTCGCCTTCTGTGGTCAGTCTCTGGGTTTTCTTTCTCCTAGGACGACAAAGCAAAGCGGCAATACACATTCCTTGACCTTTTTCCACCAAGATATAACAGGAAATATTTTCTTTCCAGAATCATCATATTTTAGCGACTTTATGTGGGATATTTTAGGGTTGGAACTGAATTAATCTGGAGCGGTCCCCTCTGGTATTGCAGATGACTCCTCCAGTTGCTGCAGAGTGTGCCTGGGATGGCAACACTTTAGCCGATTAATATGGACCCACTTGTCTTCCCCTTCCGCCAGACTACCTTTGGGGATGCGGATCTTATACGCTACAGGGGAGATTTTGTCTATAATTTTAAACGGTCCTTTCCATGTAAGCAAACATTTTCGCTGTTTGGCCTGGTTCCTTTGGAAATTGTATAGATAGACCCAGTCTCCCACATCATATACTTGTCATGATCTCTGCTTCCAAAAGATCAGGACTTCCCCCGACTCCCTTGGAAGCAGACCCATAACCCCGGTTCCGAGTGCCAGCCAGTCCCAATTGGGACCTTTTGGACCCTGTCCTGGCACCAGTGACACCAGGCTCATAAAGATGCCCAGTCCCAGCGCTGGAAGCGCCGGGCTCATAATGCTTGGGTGGACTTACCTGCAGCAGACCATGCTGCTTACTTACCTGCCAGTTGAGCCCCTGATCCTCTTCTGTTTGGGACTACTTTTCCTGTTGGGTGGGGCAGGAACCACTCCCTAGGTTCAGAACACTGGAACTCTTCTGGAAAGCAGGAACTCTTTTCTCACCTAGGCAAGGCTGTGGAAGGAGACACCTAAGCACTACAGGAGGCTATTTAAACCACACCCGATGGATGAATCTTGCTTTGCGTTATTCTGCATTCTCTGCAGCAGAACGCTCATCGTGTCTTCTGCTTCTGATCCTGGGCCTAAGGGAACAAAGGCTTACCATCTTGGAATCCAGTCTTCAGCAGCACCTGTAAAGACAAAGAAAGAACAGGTTAGCACTACGGTCTTCAGTGGCAGCGCATCTCTTACCTGGTCCATCGGCTGTCACCAACGCCTCGCGCTGCATTCCGGCATCTGAAAGACAAAGGCTTACCTACTCTTCACATGCTCCGGAGGCCTTCGCACTGCATTCCGGCATCTGAAAGACAAAAGCTTACCAGCTCTTTGCACGCTCCGGAGGCCTTCGGCGCTGCATCCCGCATCTGAAAGACAAAAGAAGGTGCGTTTAAAGACATTGGGCAACTTTATTACTCACGTGCCATTACTCCTTCCCACGCCGAATCCAGTGGGTATTCCAGCACCCTTCAGCTTCTCTAAAGCTCCGAACTTGTACCTGCAAGATAAAAGGGACAGTTAGCGCGCATCGTGAAGCAGGCTACAAGCGCTTACTTACGTGCTTCCAGGCGCTTCTATTCCTCACGCGGGTTCGATCCTCAACTCTCATCAGCCCGCCATCCTCCATCGCCGGAACCCTGCAAAACAAGAGATATCATTACAAAAGACTTTTAAGACATTTGAAGTGCCCAGAACTTACCGTTCGTGCAGTTAACGACGGACAGCAGTCCTCTGAGGTCAAGAGGCCTGCACCCTTATCCAGTGAAGAAACTGGTTACGGCACCCTGCCCCGAGGCAGATGGAGAGCTCGGCGTTCACTTACCTAAGGTGAGGGCGTTAACCTTTGGGGTTCTACAGGAGAAGAGAAAGAGGAGAGAGGCACCCAATAACCCCAGTTCATTAATCCCATATTTTCTATCTGCAGACATCTTACTCTTCGATTCAGACATACAGTGCACAGAGGTCCAGCCCAAAGAGCCAACCGTGTGTTACACATCACCTTTGAAGATACGGCATTCACCCAGGTCAAGACCGGCGCCTCTGCGGGAATCAGGTGAGCGTTACAATACTTTCCTGGAGGTTTTCAGGTCATAGTGGGTCTTCATGCTCTCAGCTGATCTTTCTAGATTCCGCTGAGCATAGGCAAAAGCATGCTGAAGGTGTTTCCTTAAATTCTCCACCGTGTGTTACACATCACCTTTGAAGATACGGCATTCACCCAGGTCAAGACCGGCGCCTCTGCGGGAATCAGGTGAGCGTTACAATACTTTCCTGGAGGTTTTCAGGTCATAGTGGGTCTTCATGCTCTCAGCTGATCTTTCTAGATTCCGCTGAGCATAGGCAAAAGCATGCTGAAGGTGTTTCCTTAAATTCTCCACATACTCATGAGTTGTGGAGGCATTTATCAGTGTCTGCTCTTGGGTCCTATAGAGCAAATGCTGGGGAAGCACCATCTTGCGTCCGGTCATCAACTCAAATGTTGACATTTTAATTGCAGATGAAGGGGTAGATCTGATAGCCATTAGGACCAGAGGTAATCGGATATCCCAACTTGGCCCAGAATCTGCCACAAACTTTTTTAACATGCTCACAATGGTTCAGTTGTATCTCTCTACTGCTCCAGAAGAAGCTGGCCGGTAAGCAATATGTAGCTTCCTTTTAACCCCCAGTATCTCCCCCATCTTTGTCATTACCTCGCTGGTGAAATGGCTACCTCTGTCTGACTCAATCCTTTGAGGTAGACCAAAACGGGAAAAGATGTGGTTAATCATCAGGGCAGCTGCTGTTTCTGCTTTGCAGTTTGGGGCCGGGAGACATTCCACCCACTTGGTAAACAAGCAGGTGACAGTCAACATGTACTCGTTTCCAATAGACGAGCGAATCACAGGGCCTACAAAGTCGATTTGCAAATCTGACCATGCAGTGTCATCCCCCTCTTTTGGAGAGGCGCACGGTGTGTGAGGGATGATGGCTGAAATTGTGTACACACAAGACACCCCTTCAAGTATTGGTCGAGGTCTTGCCCCATGTGTGGCCAGTATGCAACCTTTCAAGTGTTGTGTGAAACCCCCTATGACCGGCGGTGGCCGCATCATGGGCGTGATTTAACATCAGACTTCGGAATGAGGTAGGAACCACCCACCGATCATGGCCAGCTTGGCATTTCCTTACCAACAAACCGTCTTGGATTCAGAACCTTTTTGGACATTTCATCAACACTCTTAGGTCCTCTTTCCCAATGTAATCGGTATCCGTCAGGGGAAAGTTCTCAGGGTCCTCAATGTGTTGGTAAAACTTACCAATAATTGGATCCCCCTTCTGAGCGGTAATCAAATCAGCATCAGGGGTCTCCTTGCTCCATTATGCAGTTGAAAGATCATTGTGAGCATTTGTCTTGGACCTAGTGATGGCAGTGACCTGGATTTCCCCCAACAGGGACTCTACTTATATTAGATCCCCTTGGATGGCTCTGGTTTTGGCCAGCTGATCAGCTAAGTCATTTCCAGTTTTGTCTGGTCCCTCTACTTTGGAATGACCCTTGATCTTTTTCCAGTAGATGGTCATCCCATTCGATGTGACCAGATCATCAATGTTTTGGATTAACTTCCCATGTTTCAAGGGTTTGTTATTAGCACATAACATGCCTCTGGTTTTCCAATTAACCAGGTGCTCCACGAACCCGTTCCGTACATAATCCGAATCTGTGATTATGACCAGTTCGTGGAGTTGATGTTGGAAAGCAGCGAGGATGGCTTGATGCACAGCCATCAACTATGCCACCTGACTACTTCGGGGACCAGTTCTTTCTCCCCGTTGTTGTCAACATGGTAAGAGCATCCATCCACATAGATAGTGGGCATTCCCTCACACTTGTCTTCTTCAAAGATTTTGTGTGGGGAATTAAGGTATGCCTCCATGTTGTCCTTGATTTTTAGACTTTCGTCCTCGAGACAGTTTTCTCTGGCACAATCATGCAAGTCAGCCAGACCTTGCACGAGGGGACTCTTCTTGTTTTGGCCACATCTGACCTCTACAGGAAAGCCTTGCATTGACAGAATCCAGGAAGTAATTCGGGAATTACTCACATTTCCGGCCCGGATTCTGTCACTTTGGAGATATTGCAGAGGCTGGTGTGGCGTCTCCACCATGATGTGTTCCCCCTGGAAAAACGGGCGGTAATTCTTCAATGCCCACACCATTGCCAGGAGTGCCTTCTCACAATCGTTGAATTTTTCCTCCACAGAGGATAAAGTTTTGCTTGCATAGGAGATTACTTTATTGACCTTGTCATGCTTTTGGTATAATACTGCCGTCAAGCACGTTTTAGAGAACCCTGTCTCCAGGAAGAACTCCTTGTTACTGACAGGGTAAACTAGGCAAGGCGCTTATGAGATGCTTCTTTTGAGTGGTCCTACTGCCTCGGCTTGTTCTGGACCCCATTCCCACTTGACCCCCCCTTCAGGAGATGAACCAGGGGTCTAGTGATCTCTGCATAGCCCTGAATGAACTTTCTGCTGTAATTAGTCAGTCCAAGGAGGCTCCTTAGTTCCCGCAGAGTTGTGGGATCCTTCCGTTTCTGGAGTGCTTCCACTTTCTTTTCTTGGGGACAGAGACCCTGAGGAGTAATCTCATGCCCCAAGAAATTAACATGGGTTCTACACCACTGTGCTTTCTGAAAGGAAATTTTTTCTCCGGCGGCCCTCAACTGTGTCAGAACATAACGGATCTCCGCTATGTGTTCCTCCACAGATGAACTTTTGATGAGGACATCTACATAAGCCAGGTTACCCCTCGCATCCAGGTCGGACATGGCCTTGTGTAGGAAAATGTTGAATTCATTGCCGGAGTTGAGGTATCCGAAAGGAGTTCGGGTCCATGTGTACTGCTGGCCCCCAAAGGTAAAAGCCAGTTTGTATTGGTCCTCCCTACTGACAGGCACGGTCCAGTATCCATTGGTCAGGTCTATTGCTGTGAATACCTGTGACCCCTGAATCTGGGCCAGCCCCTGGTCAATGTAGGGCAGAGGCCATCGGGAAGTATGGACCCGTTTGTTGAGCTCCCTAGGGTCTCCACTGGCCGTTTGGCTTCAATATTCCCAGCACTGGATTAATGTAGGTGCTGTGTACTGGACGGATTATTCCGCGGGACTCGAGGTTCTTAATTATTTCAGTAAGGGACTCCATGGATGCGAGAGGCAAACGATATTGCTTCACAAACACTGGAGTCATTCCAGGGTCCGTGGGAATTGTGTGGATGTCGGTGCAACCACAGTCGTATGAGTCTACCGCAAAGAGATCTTAGAAATCCAAGAAAACTTGTTTCAACTTTTGCTTCTGTTCCAGAGTCACACAGGCATCAGCTAGGTTGACTCTCTCTTCCACCATCTGCCTGAAAGTCTGGAAAGACTTCTGGTTTTGCTATCTCAGCGGCCTCCTCTAGCTGGGTGGAGAAGTCCCTGAGTGCTGATTTGGACCGGAGGCTTCAGGTGGGAAAGGCAGTCCTCATGGACCTGGAAAATCACCTCATCCCCTGTGAAGTCACAAGTCACATCTTCCTTACCATAAGGGCAAGAAGTTTACGCCAGGAAGTTCCCCCCATGCCGGATAAAGATCCTGTATGGTGTTGTATTGTCATCACTGTCCATGTCAAAACAGTCCTTGGGGATTGGTCCTAACAATTCATTTCCTAAATCAATGGAGAAATGTCGGTCATCAACCGCCATTCCAATAATGGTGCCTGCGGCTAGAGTAATACTCTGTAAGTCGCTGTTATCCACCTCTATTGGAATGGTGTCATGTTCTATGTTGACTAATGGTGTTGGGTTTGCCCCTAACCCTTGCTGTTGGATAGAAGCATTTAGATGAATATAAGCATCAGGGTTTTTCAATTTTTGTCCTCTTTTAATTTTCACTTCCAGGGAGAATTGTCGGGTCCTTTCTGGGATGGTGACTTCCTCTTTAAGCTGAATTTCAACTGCATAAGGTAGCAATTGAGCTGACCTAAATGCTTTTTCTTGATCATCAAAGCCCATGGGATTATCCGCTAATCGGGACCAAGCTTTGAAGTTTATTAGGTCCAAACTAATGGCGAAGCGATTGAGAATGTCACTGCCTAAATAAAACTCGGCAGTGACGTCTCGCACGACCCAACAATTATGGACTATGCTCTTGTTGCCAATGGAGATTTTAAGCATACACCTGCTTGGCAGGAGATGTTTGGAATTGGGTGTTTCCAGATCCATTTCCCATTTTTGTCTATCAGTTTGAATATGGGAATGGCTGGATCTTTTGGGAGTTGGCAGAACATGGCTGCGCCGATGAAGCTCTTACCGTTGTTCACACACACTCGAGCGAGACCAGAGTCCTTCCCATCATTTAACTGAACAGGGATGAACAACTGATCTCCAATTTGCTGAATATCAGCCAGGCTCTGAGCTGATTTCACATCTTTCTGGACTATAGGAGCGGGAGTGTCTGATTGTGGATTGATAAAGAATTTCAGAGTGTTTCCTTCCAGTGTGGAATACCACCTTAAACTGGAAGGAAGGTTGATTTTCAGAAATAGAGAGGATGCCCCCCCCAATCACCAGCCTGTTGTCCTACTGCTATTACTGTCACGTCTGGAATTTGGTTTTTCCGGAAGTGAAATTCTACTTGGTCAGATTTTTGTTCAACCATGTGGCAGGTGCCATTTAAACTAACATGGTTGACAGTCAGTTCTAATTTTATTGGTCGGCTAGTCTGGGTCCAGAGGACCTTGTTTATGCAATCTATTAGGGGTGACAACCTTCTCAGGAGGTCATTCCCTAGTAAACAAGGGGTGCCCTCTGGAGTCACTATTATGACCGGGTGTTTCACCTTGGGTCACCCAATTTTGATGTCCAAATCTGCAGTCCCCTTGACAGGTTTTTCCTTCCCATCAAAGTTCTGCAGTTGTCCAGGAAGAGAGGGGAGAGGAATACAGTAATTCTCCCCCCTTCCTGCATTTAGTTCATCAAAGGCCCTTTTGGACAGAAGAGTAGCTTGGATCCAGTGTCCACCAGTGCCCAAATTGTACCCTGCCCCTGTACCGGGGCATAGTATCTTCCCTCCTTCTCCTCAAGGGGGCACCGATAATGCACATTTTTGGACAACTGGTGGGCTAACTTTCTGGTTTTGGACATGGCGAGAGAAGAGATTTGGGCAGAATTCTGTGAAGAGCCTGGGGAATCTGAAAGAAAAAGTTGGCAACTGGAAATGGTTTCGGGTTCTGGGCCGCCGCCCCCCCTTTTTGGAGGCAGTCAACAGGATGGGTTTGACCCATGGGATTTTGGTGTTGTTGGTTCTGGGATAGAATGATGGGCGGCGACAGCTCAATCCCCACATATACCCAGTCTGTTGATTCGGTTTTAGGTTCCCCTGGTTCCGGTTCTGGGCCGCCCCTGCCTTTTGGGAGGCAGTCACCAGGATGGGTTTGAACCAGGGGTTTTTGGTTTTGTTGGTTCTGGGATAGGATGATGGGCGGCAACAGCTTAATCCCCACATCTACCCAGTCTTGATTGGAATCTCTTGGGACCCATTTTTCCTTGGGAGGAGTTCCCCCATCTCTGAAGGAGAAGATCCTTTTCCCAGGATCCTCTGAGGATCCTTCTCCCTCAAATTGGAAGACCTGTACCTCCTCCACAAAGTGGGTCTGTTTGGGTCCTTTGTCTCTCCTAAATCCTCGCTGCTCCTTGGGTGGCAGACTTTCAGGGGTAGGAGATTTTGTTTCTGGTTCCTGGTTTTCCAGGGGCTGTTTACAAGTTAGGAAGGAAGCTTCCTCCAAGGCTTTACACCCCCCTTCCCCTTGTGCCTCCTCCCTGGGAACCGGTGGGTTATCGGGGATGCTGCCCCTGTCATTGTACTGGAGCACCAGGCCCAGAGTTTGGGGCATTCTGCGGTGGCATGCTCATCTGAGGGTTCTGTTGAGCCCTCAGTATGTGACCCAGATCCCGTGCCATATTTTGGACCTGGCGCTCAAGTTGTGAAACCCGCTCAGGCTGATACGGGGCTCTATTTTCTCCCCTGGGCTGATCCCGGGAAGGGTAGCTATCCTTTCTCTGGTAATACCCCGGATTGGGAAGATTTGGGTACCCCTCCACCCTTGGCCTCCCCTCTCCCGGATTAGGTTGTCTGGGCTCAGGGAATTGGGGAAAGAAGGATGGATGGTTTTGGGGTTGGAAATTGGGTGGATACCTGGGGAAAAAGTTCTGCCCAGGATTTGGTGAATTTCTGCCCTCCTGGGGGAAGTTGGGAGGGAAGTTCCCCGGGTTAGGTGCTTGGCTGGATTCCCCCCCTTGGGCTGGAGGAGTCCACACATAACCCAGGATGGGTCGGTTTCCCTTGTAGCGGGGACTTACATAATCAGGGGAGCTCCTCGACTCCCTGTCTGTGACTGGCCCGAGGGCCTTCTGGGCTGTGAATTATTTGGCGAAGGCAGGTTTTTAGGCCCCCCCCCCCATCTCCAAATCTAAAACGGGGCAACCTTTACCTCTGCCACCTTGGCAGCAGCAGGGGTGCTGTTGGTTTTGGGTTTTTTCTGCGCATTACTTTTATTTTCTATGGGCTTCTGCACCTCATAGATCCAGGTGGCTTGCCCAATAACCAAGTCTAAAGATCTTTTCTCATGAAAATCTCTCACGAGCTGGGTCATTATGTACTTGGGAAGAGCATGGAAAAATGTGTTGATGAATTCTCTGCTGTCCGTGCGCACCCTTCTGGTGGTCTGCGCAAAGGCACGCTTCAATTCTTGCACAAATTCTTGTGGGGCCTGATCCTCCCCACATTGCAAATTGTAGGCTGCCTTGTGAGCCTCTTGGGGATTTCTATGTACAGAAAAATGTTTCAAGATGGCCGCCCTATATGTGGACCATCTTGAATGGTTTTGGTCCTCCAACCTCGCAAAGAAACTGGAGTATTCAGGGGAGAATGTCCATTTGACGTACTGGATGCAGCTACTGCTGTTCTTGAAATGGAAAGTCTCCATCATTTGCTCATAGAGCTCCAAGTGTTCCCAAACAGAATACTTGGCATTCTTATGATAAGGCGTGATGACACTCCGGATTGCCTTAATCGGTTTTAAGGGGTCCTTAAGCAAGGCCCTTTTCACCTTATTGGCCTTTTTGGTTCGGGTAACCCTGGTCCATTCATCCTCTGATTCAGAAGCACTGCTCCCAGAGGTGCCCGTCTGATCTTCCAGGTTTTCCCGGATTCTGCGAGCCTGGGAATAGCTGGCAAAATGTGGGGACCTGGTCTCCTGTGACGCTCAGAGGAGTCTTCAGATCCCTCCTTGCTACCAGGATTTGATGGGTACCCCCCCCAGTGACCTAACTGGGCAGAGGTTTTTAGGATGCCCTTAGGGGGCGTAATGTCCTGGGGTTCCCCACTAAATTGCACTGTACTTAAGTGCCCATACCCCGGTGCCCGCCCATCCATTCCTGGGTGGTACTGGCCTATGAGCCCCATACTTTTGGCTGGATAGTAATCTGCCATTTCTGTGGCCCTGTGCTCATGCGCGCCAGGGGACATGGGGGTGGCAGAGTCCAGGGACAGAGAGATGAAGGCCTCTGGTACTAGGGCTTCTGAGGTTATGCTCAGGTGTTTCCCTTTCCCAGCGAACTTCATCTCTGTCAGCCCCTGTTCCCTGTTGCAATGCAAGAGCCTGCGCTTTCAGTTCCTCAGTTAAGGCCTTACTAGACTTTATCAGTCTCTCCTGCATGGCTACCTGTTGCTGGAGCCTATCATTGTGCTGACAGAGAGCCTCATTTTCTCTCTGTGCCTCCTGATGGTCCTGGAGTACTGGGCCAGTCTGTGCTGCAGGAGGGTTACCTCCTGAGTCCCATCCATACTGGCCTGCTCCTTTCTTGCCAGAACCTCCTCCATCCTCCTGGTGTGACCTAGCAAGCCCGGATGCTCTTTTTGGAGGTCTCCCAGCCCCTGGAGGGCCAAGTGATTTTCTTCATTTTTTCTTTTTAAATGGCAGACTTCCCGGCCTAAGGTATCCCTTTCCTGACCAAGAGCCTGCATTTGTGACGCCAGGTCGTCCCTCTGCCTTTGAAAGGCACCAGCTTTCTGGCATTCTTCATCAAACTCTGCCTGGGTATCCAGGTCTTGCAAAATCAATGTATTGCTTTCCTCTTTCTGTCTAGTTGGATTTGCAGGGTGGCTACCTGCTCTGTGCATGCCCTGTTGAAATTGATCTGTTGCTCCAGCTTTTTCTGGCTCTGCAGTAAGAAGTCCAAACTGTCTTGGTGCTCCTTCTGCAAACCCAGAATTCTGGTATCCTGGTCTGTCTTTTCCTGTTGCAGTATATCCATGTCCTCTTTTATTTTAATGTTACACTGCCTACTATCATTTTCCGACGCCTGGCTCCTCTGCAGCCTCTGCTCAGAAGAGACCAGGTCAGATTGGGCCTTCTCTAATGCCAACAGTTGCCTACTTGCCAGATCTTGGCCTTCAGCATGTTTGTCCTGCATGGCTCCCATATATAGATACAAATATGCCGCTATCATAACCATCTTGTCGTGTTCATCTTTAGCTTTAGGAGCCATGTATAGTTCGCTCAGGGCCACATGTAAGGGACCCTGATCTCTCCAGATATCTAACCCAGTTGCCGTGACCTGTTGTGTGATTGCCTGCAACCACGCATCCTGGCCCTGCTCAGTCCATTCACCTCTCACAAATAGCTTATATAAGAAGTGCTCTCTGGCTATTTTGATGTCTACCAGTGTCGTCATTCTGGAATTTGAGTTCCTTCCTGACTTACAGAAGTTTGTATTTTATTTTGAAAAACAGACCGTTTCCTTAGAGCGTTCCTTTGGGGAGTGCTTTCACAGTGTAAAACAGAGTGGTGATCTAACCGGATATGTGTATCCGGTCAGTTGGCACACTGTATTAAGCTGCACAAGTGGTAAACCTAACCCAGAATCCCCGGCTACGAGCCCCCACTTTGTAAGCAGATTCAATTCAACACTACAGCTAAGTCAAGGCCTAGTCGGGGATGCTGAGGGAAACCCTTATTGATATATTTTTATGTCCAGTTCGTTTACTCTGTATGACAACCCTTGTATAACACCCCTCTCTTAGAATCCCCCTGACCCCACTGAGCCAAGAAGTAGGTTTGTTTTGCAAATTAAAAGGTTTATTTGAAAATTAAACAATATATCACACTTTTATAATAAATTAATGTTTGATAGCACACTTGTGAAGATGATAGTGATCAACAATGGATAATGTTACAGTGGTACACTCTTTTTGATGGCTTAGAAGTGATGTAGAGAGGATAAAGTAGCTGAGAATGCTTTTATGGCTTCAAGGACAGTGCAATGATGAATGAAAATGCAGTACAGAAAATAAACTTGATATGACTTCAACAAAAGACAATGTAATCACTTTTCTTTGACAATTCACCCCCTCTATGCAAGGTAAGGAGATGGGAGGAAAGCACACAGTTCTCAGGAATGCACTCAAATATAATTCAGTTCCCCCCTAGCAAGCTTAGAGGAGAACAGGTAGGAGTTTTAAACACAGGCAAAATCCTTTTATGTGGTTGCAATTAAGTGAAAAATATGCTAAAAAGGCTTTTAATTCCCTATAGGGGGTTCAGGGTAGTTGATAGATAGTTTGAATCAGTTCAGGCCAGCCCCATCATTGATTCAGGGATGGTTATTAGGTTGAAAACAGATTTCAGGGATAGAAGCAAAAACAAATATTTTTACCCGTGGCTAAAATGAAGCAAAATGTCAAATCGCGGCAATTTAGTCGCATGCGTCGAGCGCAATTTTGGAGGCACTATAAGGAGTAGAAAGTCGGTTCTAGGCTCATTGGAAAGCTTAGCTTTAAGATGACAGTTAAAACTCGCTCCTAGCACAAACGGTTCCGGAGATACGGCCGATTTAGTAAAGGTAGTTTTTCGGATTTGAAATTTTAAAGCTCAGAATGACAGATGAGTTTTCAGTTTTAAAGATGACAGAATGACACGATTCTAGGAGGCCGTTCTAATAGGCTAAAATAGTTTGGATTAGATTATTTTAAACTAAGATTGGTTTTGGCACAGTGCTAGCTGGGTACTCACACTAGATTTTGGACAGGAATGCGACTTCGTCACCGATCGGGTCAGGATTGGCTGGACTTCTGCTAGCAGTTCTTCACAGCGATCTGGTCTCTGCTTCCGGATACAGCACTGCTTTCTGGATACTGCTACAGGTTCTTGGCAAAGAATTCAAACAGCTCGCCCGGCTGTTGAATAGTTTGGTTTGGTTTTGAGGCCTGCTGAAGAGGATTCAGCTTGTGGATTCAGGCCTCTCTGCTACAAATTTTGGAGTTAATTTCTGGTCTCTGGAGATTGATGGATTTGAAGTCTGGATCTCTGGATGTGAAGTCTGAAGTCTCCCGGCAAAGCATCCCGCAAGAAAGTGGAAAGTGAATGTCTACCTGGGTTTCAACGTTCCTTTTATGCGTTTTTAAAATGGGTGTGTGCCTGGGCCTAGCTAAGCCTGCCCCTCTCACTTATCATTGGCCAGTTCCTCCTCTCTTCCTTGATTGGGGGAACTGGGTTGTGAGTCAGAGTGATGAGGTAGTTTTATGGTCAGAGGATCCTCCCCTTGTCAAATTGCACACACATCTATTTCTGATCCAAATACATATTTATCTATGTACCATTTTTCTAATATTATAGGTCCAGTTAACATATTTTCTGTAGCACCAAACCGTCTGATCCCTGTCTTTGTACGATGTCGTGACCCCTTATGACAGAATTCTCCCCTTTTCATCCAGATAACGACCTCTAAACCTTTTCCAGATTTTACACAAGTGTGCACCAGGAATATGGGTTTCAGATGATAAAGTGTCAGATTTTTAACATGCATACATTTGGAGTAACAACCTTTTTTCCGCTACTATCCCCAAGAACATCCCACAGGGTCCTAACACCTCTTAAAATGTGCACAGAAAAATCACAGGAATGATGATGTTATTTATATAATTTTGACAAGTCCGCACTGTCAATTATCCATCTTTTTAAAATCATGCTCTGGCCCCAAAGGGGTGTGGTTTTCCAAAGCACATGGTGGAATTTCTGGTTTATCCACTTCCCCCAAGCTCAGCTTGCTCTCACAGGCACCCCCCTCAATATAACATTTGCCTGAGCCAGGGACAGTGCTTTGTTTAGTTTCCTGTAGTCCCCAGCTGCTCCTCCCCTAATCCAATCAGAGAGATGTCATCTCCTTTTGGCAGGGGCAGCAGAATGCAGCCAGGCCTGGGAAGTTGTTGAGCCAGTTCAACTCCTGTCGGGGGTAGTTGTCAGGCAGAATTCAGCTAAATGTCACTTTAGTTCCCAGTTTTCTATATTCAAATCCAACTTACAATTTTTGCATATGCAGCTAGAATGCTGATTCTAAGTTCAAAACTATGACATTTAAACAATTGCAACCTATGTGACACTCAGAAGTAGGTCACTCATTTATTCTAAACATTTCGATTTTAGTGGCTTTAAACCCAAATTCACTTAAGCTGCTGACATCCCCAGCTATTTTTTATATATACATTAAATAATTACTTCCTTCAAGTCATTTCAAAATATAGTTTTACATTGTATCCACCTCTTAGCAAGTCTTTCCTTGGCCTGGTTTGGGTTCATTTGTTCAGTTTTACACAAAGGTCTGGTGGTTTTAAAACACCGGCTTTCTGATAGTGGTGAGCACCAGTATTGCATCCATTTTTGACATTAACAAAATGAATTCACCACAGTTCTGGGTTGCTTTTGGCAATCAGCATTGCCATTCCCAATGGTTTCAGGCTACTGTGTGCATAGCCCAATGGTGGTTTTAGGCAGTGTCCTCCTGTGCTCACAACAGGCAAAATGGGTGGCAGCCTATTCTTCATGTTTTCCCTGTGCACTCTCTGGGGAGTTCTGGCCAGCATGATGTTTTCAATGCCAGTAATGCACAGTTTTATTGTAGGGCTTGGATGTATGGGTAAAAACATCCGACACCAGTGTGTACTCTTAATTTTCAGGGTGGACAGTATTTTGATGTGTCACAGTTTCAATGAAAAAGTGCTGCTTTTTGTCTCTCCACCAACAATTTAATGTGCCTTTTCCATAGGAACAATGTATTTCACATTAGATGCCCAACTTGGCCTTTCATTTACGACATTCTGTGGCCGTTATTATGCCCCAAAGGATTTCTGAATATCCCTTGCGAAGAGAAAACGCTGCTTGTAATGCATGTGCTGCAAAGTGCAGATTTTAAGCTCCTGAACGAAATTAGAGATATTGCTGTGTTAAAAGACTGCTGAGTGCGGACCGGCAACATGGGGCAGGTGCTCGGGAAGCGGGTGGGGGGCCAGAAGGGGTGAGGGGCACCTCTGAGGCTCAAGGCCTCTTCAAGTGAAAGTGTTGAAGGGCCTATAGAGTGTGCGCACATACGAGAGGTGCTTGGTAGGTGCACCATCTGTTTAGGGACATCAAGAAGGCAAGCATGAAATATTACATGGCAACACTGGAATTTTGGTGCATCTAGTCTAGCCATGATTCTTACAATGACATGGTATGTTATGCTGACCGCTGAGCTATGAAGCACGTATGTATACGTATTATGCTATATTACTTGTCGAGACTGGCATTTTCGGATCAGGGATGACTATTTGTGAGACTGTCACTACATCCTAACAAAAAAAAACATGTTGCAAGTCATGTTTTAAAATCGGAATAAGAAACTTTATAAGACGTTTTAAAATCTTGCAGACATCTGTTTTGTATTATGTATGTATGCTTATTTGATTTAATGCCCTGGTGGCAATGATCAAACACCAGCACCCTCCCCAGCCTGGGCTACCTCTTTAGGTAGAGGGAGTTCAGGTGTTTGGTTTACTATTGTCAATGCAGTGAATTCTAAAGGGACACGGTGGTGTAAAACGTTGCATCCATTACGGAAGCCAAATGTGCTGGGTTTTGCCAATGCTTGTTTATTTTCTTGTAATAGTGTTGACCGACACAATAAACTGAATTGTCTCTTGCCACTGTAGCCCTGTCACCTTAGCAGAGGATAAGTGTCTTCGCTTCACAGCATCTCTGAAGGAGCTGCTTTTCGTGTCCTTCCTTTGTACCACTGATGTTAACAGCCCTGTAGATGTATTCATTAGCACATATGGAGAAGAACGGATTTACCGACACCCCAACATTAAGCATGGAAGCCTCTGGAACAAGCTTCCTCCTCAGGACAGATACAGACAGTCAACTCTGTCACAGCTGAAATGTCTGTCTACCTTTGAAACACATTGCTTAATTGATAGGCTGGCCCCAGACAGGAGGAGATGTAGACCCGACCTCAAACCCAGCTCATTCCAAAGAGCGAATGAAGGCAAAACAACAACAAAAAAAAGAGGTTGCAGCCACAGGACTGCTCGTGGCTCCCTCAGGCTTCATTATCTGCACAGATTAAAGTCGGAATCGAGGTCAGCCAGCACCAAAGGCAGAGAGCGCCGGCACTTCACAATAGCAAGGACTACATCGGCGCCGATAACAAAAGCTGAAAACGCAATGTGTGAGAAATAGATCAAAAGCAAAAGCAGTGCCGTGTGTATTGAATGCGCTCAGGGGAGACTAATTGATAGAACCAAGCTGTCAACCTTAGAAACAGGAACCAAAAGGGGCCCCAAATTACACTGTGCAAACGAATGTAGCAAAGCGTGTGTCTTCTCTCGCCAAGCAGGGTTTATTTAGGGTTATTCTCCCCACAATAAAGTTCAGGATAAAATGTGTCCAAATGGTAAATGTATAAGCACACCTGTCCCTATACAGTATTGAAAAAGTTGTTAAACAAAACAAAAATCACACTTCCATGTGTTAATAGTTGGGAATCACAGACAGGGAGCTTTATAACAAATCCTTTACTTCAAAGAACTGTGGTGAATGAGGAAGGATGTGGGCAGGTGACGGAGGGCAAGTGTAAATAAAGGACAAATGTTAGTACCATTTTTGGAAGAAAAAAAATACAACTCCAAGCCACTGTAGAGTACCGTTGGTTTTTTCTCTCCAAATGGCCATCATTATGCATGTCTTCAAGGCCTAAGAATGATTACTGTATTCCCTTATTAGCTTCCCGCTTTGAAGCACTTCCCCTGTGTAGAAGCACTATATAAAAAAATGTAACAATGTAAACAATCATTGGCAAAGCAATCAGTTCAGGCTTTTGTCCAATTAATCTTTTATAAAACGCTCAACACCAGTGTCTTGCTACCAAGACAATCAAGTTGCCCCATAGCTATCGATATGGTATCTGTATTTGCTAGCCATTGATATAATGGTACTACGTGGCCATAAGACCAAAAGCTGGAACATTGATGACCTGGGCATATTCTCACAATACCAGACAAGTGTCTTTCGAATACCCCAAGCCAAAACCGTTGGCTTTGCCTTGGTTTTTACACGACTTCATATCCATGAAAAACGTACATTTCAGCACATGTGGGATTGTAGGAAGGTGAGAGTCTTATACATGGAAATAGGTACAATTTGTGAAAAAGTGCTTGCGAATGTGGTTATATTTGACTTCAAAACATTGGTTTTAGGAAGCGATGACATCTTAAAGAACCTTACTCAATGTCAGAAAAAGTGGCTGTTCAGAGGGGCTATGATAGGGAAGAAAATCATCTTGAGTAATTGGAAGTCTGATACCATCTTGGAGATGGAGGTGTGGATCTCAGATATGCATGTCCTAGCTGATATAGAACGAGTAATATACAGAAAAGAAGGGAAGAATGTGTTATTTGAAAAGATCTGGGGAAAATGTATTTCTATGTGGTAAGATTTATTATATGTGAATGTGAACATTGGGGATTTGGGGGGTGGGGTAGGGGATGGGTGAGATGGGAGAGAAGATACATTTTAATTTTGGGCAGGGGTACATCAATAATTGTATATAGTTGTACTATTTATTTGGTTTGCTTGATATGGTCCCAAGATTGATTAATTGTATATTGTTCTGTATTGGTAAATGTAAATCAAGAGTTTAAAAAAAGGACTTCAGTACATGGAAGAGACATTAATCAAGTGGGTGAATACATCATTATTGCACCAGTCGCCATTCACAGCTGCCATTAACTCAGCAGACGGCTTTGAAAAAGCAGTGTCAGGCCAAAGTTTGAGGTTACTGCTTGAGAGAGGTAGCTCAGAGATCCCAGGAGGATGCGTTTCGGGACACGTATTGGATGGAAATGGGACTAGTTACTACAATGGACAGTCAATGTGTTGGCAAATAACCAATCACCACCCATAAGGCTGTGTCCCTCCTCACATGTCATCTTCCGTCTACCTCTACTCCAAGAGCCAAACTAAAAATGCAAAGCCCCACACAAAAGAGGCCCATGGTGTAGAGGCCCACTGGGAACTCGACAGAGTTCCCTTTAGGACAGTCCACTGGTTAGAAAGCCATTTCGTTTTCACACTTCCGCCATTTTGATTTACTTGACAGTCTGATAGATTGTTTTAAAGATGCTGCTTTTGCTGTTTCTTAGGGAATACATACTTGACTGATTAGTTTAATGCGAGATAGGCAATTAACGCAATGAAATACATTAAAATACAAAAACTGCCTCATTACAATTTAGGCAGTTTGGGAAAAAGTTGTGATTACCCTGTTACCACCACTTTTTTGGACAGTAACATAATTGCAACCATTTTGCCCCTGCACCACCAAATTATACATTTGGAGGTAGTAAAGTGCAGGATTTACTTCCAGCAACAATATGTTAATCCACCACTTTAGCTCTAAAAATAAATAAACAAAGCAGCAGATTTACAGTGTGGTAAATCCCACCCCCAAATTCCATGGAGTCCTACACACTCCAAAAACTGGCACTTGCACTACCCTACCACCACTTGTATTCCTGTGGTAAACCCACGAAACTAAGCAGTGGTCACAGTAATCAAGTTTTGTGCAACTCAACAGGTTTACTGCCGAATTGCCACCAAACACACCTAGAGGCCAAACACATTAAAATCATAAATTAATCAAAACATTGCCAATAAAAAGTGATGTAACACAATGTTCACAGTATGAGATCAGTTAAAATATAAGATGGACAAATGCTCCTACAGAGCAAGCAGCGGGTAATAGTCCTTTCCCTCTGTATGCTGCCACAATTGAAACATTTCCCTTTCCAACTTCATGGCTCATCTTTAAAAAAATGTATAAGACCCAAGGAGACTACCAAGACATCAGTGGAAAGAAGAAAAATAAGGAGACTACTAATAGAAACATCAGTGGCAAGAAGACTACTGAGTAGAATGATGAAAAATAAAGACTGATCGACACTGCCTCAGTTGATGTAGGCTTAACATCTTTTCTTTTTTGAAACACAATATGTTTCTCATATTTTTGAATAAAAATGAACATGGAATGCAGTTTCATTGATGCTATGACAGAACAGAAAAGAATCCACTACTCGGACACTTCTACGGCCCAATTCATGTCTCTGGAGTTTATCGGCAATCAGTCAAAAGTATTGTGATTAAAAACCAATCACACAAGAAATGTCTCTGAATTAAATAAGGTTGTAGACCCCTTAGGCTGAGATATTACCATTGTGGCTCAGATTAGTCGCCAGTTTAAAACAGCTTCTTCCCGGTCTGGCTGCATTTGTGAAATTAAGTTAGGAAGGAGTGTGGTTTACTTTGCTTTCCTCAAGTCAGCCGAAAGGGGGTCTATTGTTAGACCCAGGATGCATGTGCATTTTTCGACTACACACTGCAGCAGCTATAAAAACCTGGATACACGGTCAGATTTTAGAAAATTGACCAGCAACAAATTAACATTAAAATTAATGTTTTGTTATGTTAAAATGATTTACTTGCATTTATCAAATGACCCTAGGTGTGCATGTGTTGTTCGTAAGGACCAATCAATTTTTGAAGGGCGCTGTGTGCGGGCAATCAGCGTAAGATAAAAGTGGAATTTTGCAGCCAATAATATAGGTGACATCAGCATTAGAATCACACAAGGCTTGGTGCTAGGATTTGGTGTATACATTAAAAAGGAGGGGCTTCGATACTGATCGCTGTCCGACACCACTTCCTATCTGGATCGTTTAGGTGACGTTTCCTCCTCGGCTATATCCTATCACTGCTACATTGTGTTTGTGCACTGATTTGACAATATGGGTACGCCTCTTTTAGTCTACACCATAGCATCAAGCAATTCACTGAGTCAAAAGTGTATATATATGGCCGCAATCAAATATAGGTTTAGGCATGGATGCCATTTGGGTCAAGGATTGCAGACAGTTTGAAAAAGAAAAAACAGGCTCTGAGAGCCCTCGAATTTCAGAAATCACCCTGTGAAATTTGGTTTTCTCTAATGTGCTATAGACACAACGTTGCAGATTAGAATTTTGGATGTCCCAGACCTTATTTAGATTCATCTTTCATGTTTTATGCTCCTGAGGCCCAATCTCTGCCTACGGACCTATGTCAGTGTTGAAGAGGGCCACACTAGCATAATAAACAATACTCAATAAGAGTACTCCAAGTGCACAGCAAAACCAGTTTTATAAAAAAAAAAAAACTGAACAGCAGCCAGGACAAAAAACAAGTAGCTCTCGCATTACAATAGGTGTGAGTAGCTTTTATATTAAAAACACAATGACATCACACCAATAGGATTACAAAACCTATGAGTAAATATAATTAGTTAGTACCCTAGGCTACATAAAGAATACATAGGTGTTAGTTCTATGATTGGATTAACCATAAACAATGTCTCCATCTGGTCCCAGCTCTTTACAGATACTGCTTCCATTACATCATTACAGCTATTCCTGATTTGCTAGCTATGTTCATTATAAGCAGCGTGGCAAGAGGGAATCTTATTGGTTAGCCATTAACCCACCACCCTCGGACACTTTCACAAGATGTCAATATATAATGGAGACATGGTGGAGGAAAGAAGTCTGGTCTGCAATAATTCCAATTAAACGTACTCCCAATGATACCCAGGACCTGTGGCCCGTCTATTCCTTTGTACTTGGCTTTGCATATTGTCGTGTGTCTACATGTGCGATGGTGATTTATCTGTTTTTGGCTCATAATGAATAGCATGTGTTCATCATGTCTTGATCACGTGTTCATGGACCATGTTGGAAAGTGAATATTTTCTTATTCACTGGGGTTTCAGCTAATTCTAACGTGCATGTTGTTTCCTTGAGGTCTTTTTGGACACCCTTCACCTATTCTCTATGGAGTCTTTTGGCATACTATTATTATGCACCTGGACATAAATAGCAGTTTGTGTTTTCATTTAATGTAAAGTAACTTGGGAGTCTACTACTTTTCTGGGAACTTTTCTCATCGTATTCTGCAACTCCCTTTAGTCCCTTTTGTACATTAGACCTTGGCGCTTGCTACTAAACTACTGTCTTGTCAGCTTCTGAAATAAATGTGTTTTTGTGAATTTTAAAACTTTGAGGCCTTGCGATTCCTAGGCATGCTGCGGCCTCTGTGCTAGGAGAATGGCTGTACTTTGGCGCTTTACGCATCTATGTTGGGGATCTACATTCATCTTTATTAATTTTATATTCACCTTGTGCATTTGCCATATGTTGGGTTCCTTGAGGGTGTATTCCTCATCTATCGCTACCTATATTTCCATCTATCCTATTGGTGTAGCAAGTTCCTCTCTTGGTATCCTGGAATCCTCCTCACGTTTCTGTTGTAAGCAGCACATTATTTGTAACTGCTATCTAATTGTAATCCCTACTTGTGTCGTATAACCCAACTAATGTCTTTATGGCAAAAGTGTATACACCGATTAATGAAATTGTTTGTTGGAACCTAACTTAACGGGTCTAGTCTTTTACCCGTAAATTCGTGGGATGATAGGACTGTCTAAACGAATATCGTTCAGTTTTATGGTACTGGTGAGGGATAGTGGCAGTACTAGGTGCTTGCATAGTCATCCGAGTAGGGGCAGTAAGCAACACCTGCGTATCCATTTGCCCCATTACATCAGGCAAGGAACCAGCTTCCATTACGGAAACTCCTGAAAACCTGTTTATTTGAATCATCACTGATTTGCTTTGGCTGCTGTTGCCCATCTTGTGTTAATTTTTTTTGTGTACTGTGTTTTTGTGCACCCAGATGCCTGCGGGCTACGGCTCAAAACAAAGATTCACATATAAGGAGAAAAGCAGGTAAAATAGCTCAGCAGGTTAAGTGCTCACTACTACGATCTAGGTGTTTGAATCAGCAGGTTGACACATCCTTTTAAGGTGGACAAATGAGCATTAATTTCAGGAGTTGGTTAAAATAATTTTATACAAGTAATGGATTATAAATGCCCAAGTGTTAGCAACAATAAATCCAAGCATAGGCTTAGAAAAATGTCAGAGGCAGACTCTCAAAAATGTTCAGTGATAGGATGCGGCATTTATAAGACACTTGTACACAAGTGTTTCTAGGCACGACAAGACACGGAGGGGGAAAAGAAGTGAGAAAAAACCCCCCATTTTATTAGGGCTTGCGTCATTGAGATCATGCAAGTGCAGGGAAAAGGGAAGGGGCAAGTGCAGTTAACACACCAGTGCAGTACAGGTGGCTCATATGTGGAGAGAGAAGGGACCCTAGGGTTGCAGATACAGATCCTTAAGTGCCTGGGAACCCAGAGGCAGTGTAAGGGCAACTGGACATGCAGGAGCCTGGGCCAGAGTTCAGAGAGTGACCAGTGCATGGAGCAGTCAGGTGCATCAGCAGGGGTGAGAAGAGAGAAAGAGGAAGTGAAAATGAAGGTCTCGAGTTGCTTCCAGAACCGGTGGTGGTTCTGCTGATGTTGGAAAGAGGCAGGGAGGCCCCAGCCGAGAAGATATATCTGCCCCAACTCTATGCTTGGAGAAGCGTTTGAGCCTCAGAGTTGGAGGTGGATGAGCAGAGAGCTCAAGAAGGAAGATGTTTTCGGAAGATAAAGTTGTATGTACAGTAGTTACAGGCCCCTGAAAGCCTTGTGGATGATGCAGAGGGTCTCAGTCTTACTGGCATTAAGGCAGAGGTCATTGGCGGCACACCATCCTGAATTGCGGCCAGACAGTGGTTATGAGAGAAGAAGTAGACGTGGCAGAGGCGAGCCTGAAAGAGAGCGGAGTGTCATCCGCATAACATTGAAAATTGTAGCAGAAAGGGGCAATGCAGTGGCAAAGAGGTGCCAGGCAGTGGTTGAAGAGACAGGCAGAGAGGTTAGACCCCTGGAGAACACCACAAGTAGAGAGATAGAAGAGAGGAAAGACCCAAGAGGGTCAGTCGGTGAGAAAGGAGGTCGGTGAGCTGGATAAGATGGTTGACCGCGTCAAAAGCAGAGGATAGATCGAGGAGAATGAGAACAGAAGGGAAATTAGAGTCAAGATTGGAGAGCAAATCTTCACAGGTGTTCAGAAGAGCAGTTTCTGTGCTTCTAGCAACTCTGAAGCCAGACTGGTGGTCATGGAGGCAACCAACATATAATCAGAATGTAGATTAAGCTGGGAGATGGCCAGCATTTCCAAGAGTTTGCCCAAGAAAGGAGTGATGGAGATCGGGCGATAGCCAGAGGGGAAAGATCAGCCGAGGGCTTCTTTAGAAGGGGGTGCACAAGAGTGCTTAAGGGGCTTAGAGGAAGTTCCAGTGGCAAAGGAGTGATTGCAGAATCGGCCAAGGCTGGAGCAAGGGTGTCGATGTGGTCCTCGATTGTTCTGTATGAGCAGGGAAGAACCTGCTTTGATGACTTTCATAGATTGGACTTGTCTAGAAACATCGTCAGGGGTGAACAGGAGAAAGGAGGAGGAGAGACTGGCTCAGACGAGCCAGGAGTGGAGAGGAGGAGGAAGAGGAAGTAAGAGGAGGAGAGCATGAACAGGATGACCTGAGTTTTAGGAGTGCAATGCAAGGCCATGGCCGTGCAGAGGGCCTGGGAGCGAACAGAAAAGGTAGCCTGCAACAGGATTGGCCAGCACCTTGCAGATTTTGAAAAGATCGGCCGAGTTGTTGGGTGATGCAGAGAAACAGGCTTGGATGTAGGCTCTCTTCCTAGAGAGGACAGATTGTACTGCCTTTGTAGCAGGCCAGTTTGTTAGGGGGTGCGCCCAATGCCCTCCACTTCCTTTCTGCAGCCCAACACTTGCGATTAAGGGTGGCGAGGTTAGAATGGTACCAAGAATTGCACTTGGATTTGGGCTTCAAGTGGATACCCATAACAGGGGCAAGGATATCCAGAGTGTTAGAGATCAAGAGATGAAGGTTAGAGAGGGCGGTGTTAGGGTGCGAGTCAGCCAAAAGGTGCAGGAGGACGAGAGAAAGTAGTAGTGAAAGCCTCAACTGAAACACGTTTCATGGGTCGGATGACTGAGAAGGTAGGTGGCAGTGCTGGAGCTGGCTTGACCTGCAGACAAGAGAGGAGAAAGTGATCACTCCGAGAGGAGGGGTGAGAGGGTTCAGGAAGGGGAGGTATGAGGAGATCAGAAAATCCAGGGTTGGCCCTGCAGTGTGAGTCAGGCCAGCGGGAAGACTAGAGAGAATCAAAGAGGTTGCAAAAGAGTCCTGAAGAAGGGCTGGTAGCATCCATGTGGATGTTCAAGTCTCTGAGAAGTTGAGAGGTAGATGCAAAGAGGAGAGGTCAGCCCACTTAGAGAGGAAGAGGGTGACCTGGCCAGGCAGCCTGTAGATCGTGGCCAAAGTGAGAGAGGCACCAGGAAAGAGAGCCTGCAAACCAGGCATTCAAAGGAGGAGTAGTACTGCATTGGAATAATAGAAGCAGGAATCTACTCTGGAAAAAAATCAAGGCTACACCCCCACCGGGACGGTTGGTCCTGGGTTCAGAGAGGATCTCATAGCAATCGGGAATCAGTAGAGTGTCGAAACCTGCGACGGAGCTGGCTGTGAACCATGTCTTGGTGAGACCGAGTACATCCAAATCAAGCTCTTCCAGGAGACAGCAGATGTCAGTGGCGTATTTGACAGCTGAGCAAGTGTTGAGCGCTGCAGCTCTCTGGCCGGCCTCCCTTGGCCCTCTTCCTGCGCCTACCTGCAAGGCAAAAAACCTTGGGGTCATCTTCGACTGCACACACTCTTTCTCTCCTTACAAATCTGACGTCTCCAAGAAGTCACACTACCAGCTACACCTCCTCAGAGGTATCCTTCCTTTCCTTCCCCCAGAAGCTCACTGTCTCCAGAGCCCTGGTTCTCTCGAAGCTGGACTACTGTAACAGCCTCTATCTAAATCTTCCTGCCTCTACTCTCCGCCCTTTGCAACTCATCCAGAACAGGACTGCGAGACTTGTCCTTGGCCTCAAGCCCAGGGACCGTATCTCTCCAGGACTGAAATCACTACACTGGCTCCCAGTGGCTGCAAGGATTAAGTTCAAAACCCTCTGCATTGCCCACAAGGCCTTCTGGGGCCTTGGGCCAAAATCCCTTCAACTCTCTCTGCCGAAATATCTTCCTTCTCAAACTCTTTGCTCATCCACCTCCAACTACCTCGGGGTCAGCCGCTTCTCCAAGCAACGAGCTGGGGGTAGATCTCTCTAAGCAGCAGGGGCCTCCCTCTGGAACAGCCTTCCTGCCTCCCTGAAACTTGAGGAGAACCATCTCCGGTTCCAGAAGCACCTCAAAACCTTCCACTTTGCCTCTGCTTTCTCTCCCCTGCTAAAAACACTGAACCTGCACTGAATCTGCTACTGGGCCACTCACCGATCTCAGTCCTTGGCCCAGCCACTCTTCCCTGCACTGCCTGCACTACGGCACTGTCTCTGTATCCTACAGCCCCTTCTCCCGGCACTTACCTTGCACTTGCCACCAGCTGGCCCTATTATTTATCTTGTATTCTACAAACCATGTACAGCATTTTTCCCCCCTCTCCCCTTGCACTTTTCCCAGTCCCCTCTACCCTTGCACTTGCGCGATCTGAATGACACCTGGCCTAGTAGGATCGTTGTCTGTCTCCCCTTGTTCCCCCCCCTCCCCTGCCTCATTGCACCTTGAAACTTGTGTATAGGCGCGTTAAAAATGCCATATCATATATCATATCATGTGACGCAGGTTGCCACATTTGAGGGATTTCCAGGGAGGGGTACAGGCCAGAGGTACACCATACAGAGTGCTCCGTTCAACCCAGGAAAGTCGAAAGGAAATGAAAATGTCAGTCTCACTCGGAAGATGGTCAAGATAATTATGTTTTGCTGACAACTCGGAAAGAGAAAATACCACACCAAAATATAGATGGATAATAATCATGCCTGCACTAACCAATTACGGGGCATTATAGAAGCCAATTCAAAAACTAGATGGACCTATACTAAAAGAAGAAGCCCTCCTGACTTCTGAAACAAAGAATGTATCATTAACTTATCATATTGAAGAACTTTAATGGAATGAATTTGTTATTGTGACACCCTCCTGAAGAACCAATAATTCTGGGGAAACACGTGTCAAGGGAATAATCTAATAAACACATTTTTTCACATTCAAATCAAGTTTCATGAAGAACATTTATTTCTTTTGATCACAAAACAAAGGTGAGCTAGAATCAAGTGACTAGAATTCTCTATTTTGTTCAATTTTTGATACATTCAGCAGTCCAAATGTCACTAGCCATCTCTACTGCAGCACTTA
Source organism: Ambystoma mexicanum (assembly GCF_040938575.1). NCBI lineage: Eukaryota > Metazoa > Chordata > Amphibia > Caudata > Ambystomatidae > Ambystoma > Ambystoma mexicanum. Next base: position 1,396,471,777 of record NC_090922.1, read on the forward strand.
TTATATTATTGAGCAATTGATATTAAGGCCAGCTCACCAACAGTTGTACTTCTTGTGTTTTGCAGTCTGTAATACATCATACAGATTGTTGGGGGTGCCCAAGGATGGGGAGAGGAGGAAGGAAGAGGAGGCCGGGTAGTTAGGGAGAAGAGTGCCAGAAGGGTGACAGAGGAGGGAGGCAACAGGGTGGCCAGGGAAGCAGCAAAGGATCCAGAGAGTGGTACTAAGGGATAGCAGGAGAGGAAAGGAAGTTAAGGCGCTGGAAGAGTCTATCAAAGACAGGGAGAGCGGCCTGAGGGCCCTGGACCAGGACAGTTCCATTTAGGTAGACATGCATGATGGTATTAGAGTGGAAGGGGGCCAGTAGGGCTTCCCACCGGGTGTAAGCATTAAAGGGAGAAGAGGAAAAAGGGGAGAGACAGACCATATGGGGGGTCCATAGTGCATATCACTTGACGACCCCTCGGCCCAAATAAAGTAGCACAATCCACAAAGGGAATCTGAATGAGTGGGCATCTTAGATGCATTCTTTCAGATGTCCTTTTCAATCCAATCATGGGGGAGCTTTAGCATCTTTAAAAGTGCTTACTGTATTCACACATTGATGCACTTCTAAAGATGCAGATATGGGGTTCACAGCCCTACGCCAGTTGGGAACAGGGGGAGGCGCAAATCATGTCAGTCATTTCTGAATGTTTAAGGTGAAAGCTGCAGTTAAAACTGCTTCAGTCACTTGTATTTTCCATCCCCCAAACGAGGATGGAAAAGCTTTGTTGTCCGCACTACCCTCTCCCCTGAGCATTTCATAGCAATGGGACCGTAACAAATTATGTGGTGGTTACAGATCATTAAAGGCTGAGCTTGATACATGATGGAAACAACTACACATGAGGCTGCACATGTAGTAACTCATATCATGCATAAATGGCATTTGAGGCTACACTTCACATAGAATGGCAGAAATTAGACATGCAAGGTTCTTCCTTCTCATGGTGACCATACCAGGTGTATGAGGAATTAACAGTCATTGGGTTGCATTACTGGACAAATGATACTACTGGATATATAAAGTTGTAACTAATACTTTGACTGCACCTAGACTGTAAGGCTTTAACAGACATAAGATAGCAGTGACCTCAAATAGTCCCCATTTGGCATACTTTGTGCCAGCACCTGTGAATGTGGGGCTATACATGGTACAGGATTACTAGACTTGATATACGCAGCTATAATTGGTATAAGACGGCATTAAAGGTTCATATAAGGCTATAATGGCATAAGCATCGCAGTGCCCCAGGCCTATATTGGTTCGAAGGAGGCTAGCCCCGTCATAACATGACCCCCTAAATGGCATACCAATGCAGCACCCTAATTAAAATGTGGCTATTAAAAAAAAAAAAGTACATAAGCTTAGATTTCATAATACAAGTCAGTCCCTTGAGGGGATTTAACTGGGGTAACAGGTCATGTGAAAATGCTGTATGACCTCATTTCTTGTGTCATCAGGTGTGTGATGACACTTCTGCTACCACCGGCATTTTGGTGAATTGATATCCCTGGTTTAGGACTTTCAGCTAAGTTCCCACAGGAGGAACAAAAGCTGTATGGGTGAAAGTTTATCATGTTCATTCGCACTGTGCCTATAATTTGCCCACACCACCAAAGTTCTTTGAAAGTTGTCTAGCAAAAATAGTGGTTGATAGCTGTTCAACTTCAATCTATCCTTTAAAATCTTGGGCATATAATGTCACCATTCCAGCTTTCCAGTAAATTATATTGTGTTAGCATGGCCATGAAAGTATCGGTTAGTAACGGTGCTCAAATTTCAATGTGTGTCTGTGATGAAATGACTTCTTACCCTTCTATTCTTGCAGGGCAGTAGTGGGTATAGGGTCTACTCAGCCCTCAAACTGCTACAAAACAAGAGTGACCCCAATCAAAAGGTAAAACAGACAACAGAGATATACCTCCTTTGACTTTGCGGTAACATGACCAAGGTGTTGCTATACTCTCAAGATGTGTGTGAATGTGAGTCAGCAGAAAACCAAACAGAATTAGTACAACAGTCCAAAAATAAAAGGGAATGTCCAATCAAGGTTCTATAAAAATATATATACTTTAATTCCACACACCATCATAGAAAATAACGGAAAATGGCAAGACACTACTCAAAACACACTCCGGAGGAACACAGAATAACCAAAGCTAGCATGATGCAGTACTATTCAATTAATCGGGGTGGAAGGCAAGTAATACTACAATGTTCTTTAAAAGGATATGTTCTTGCATGCAAACAGTGGCCCAACCAGTTTCTACAGCCCAAAGGTGGACCAAGGTAGCCAAAAATAGCCATGATGTTCTTAGTGGAGAGAGACTGTTGAGCCAGGCTTTTCAGTAACATTCGACAAGGTTTGTGTGCAACAGTCTTGCTCTTCTGTCTGGGGAGTGGTCTCAAGCAGGAACTTGTGTGTCTAAGGCGATATTTGAAGTGCAGAACATGAGATCCTACAACCCCTTATCAAGGAAACAGCGACCTATGTTAAGGATACCATGCACCTCCTACAAAAACTCAAGAGTACACAATTTGTAAGGGACACACTCTTCACAATGGATCTGAGCTCCCTCTATACAAACGTAAACAAACATACTCCACAAGGTAGGCCAAAGCCGTTTAGTGGCTGCTATTGAGATCTGAGAACTGTCAAGGTGATACTGTTCGTCTTGACCCTCCTCAAACTGGTCCTTATTAACAACTTCATCAAATTTCAGGAACGTTTCTTCCTTCAAATCTCCAGCACTAGTATGGGTGCTGCCATGGCACCATGCTGTGCCAATACATACATGTACTTTTAGGAACATGAGCATGTGCTCTCCTCCCCAAGATGGATGTGACACTTGTCTATATATGTCCGATACATGGATGACATTTTTGGTATATGGACCGGTCCACCTGATGAGCTACAGAACTTTGATATGATGAATGTGATGCATCCAAGGATCAAGTTTACCAGTGAAGTCAGAATCCACTTCCTTGATGTTGAAATCTACGTAAAGGGACAGTCCCTGGAAACCAGAATCTATGCCAAAACTACTGACAGAAACAGCTTGCTACTAGCGACCAGCTTCCATCCGCAAAGAACTATTGATAGCGTCCCACTGATTCAGTTCCTTCGTTACCGAAGAAACATCTCAGAATTCTGAATATGAATGGTAGTCCTCACTCCCACTGACAAAATTTGAGGCAAGGGGCTATAAACCCACACTCATCTCGAAGGTGGCAGAGAAAGTGAAAACAATCAATCGAGAAACACTGTTAACACCTAAAGCTCCCAAGCCAAGTGAATCTCTGGTGTATGTTACTTCACATTCACCCAGAGTGTAAGGATTAAAAGGTTCATACAAAAAAAATGGGTCCATGCTGCGAATGGACCCCTAGCTCTAGCATTCGTTTCATCAACCACCTACGTTCGCATACAGAAACAAAGCTCTGCGGAACAGCTTGGTGAAAGTGGAGATCCTGTCACCCTTGACAGGAAGTACATGTAAGGGCAGGTAACCGTGTCATAATTGTCAACACTGCAGCCATATAATAACGAGGAAACCACATCACTCATCCACACTCAGGGAAACCAGTCTGGTTGAAACACTCTTGTACCTGTGACTTGAACAATGTAATTATGCAATCAAATGCCCATGTGGCTACTACTATGTAGGGATGACCACAAAAGTGAAAATAAGATGGGCGAAACACAAGTCCAATATTACCAAAAACCAAAAATCCCCTGTAGCCATGCATTTTATAGAGGCTCGACACACAGTCGCACAACATAAATGTGTAATTCTTGAACTGGTGAAATTGGGAAGCAGAGGTGGCGATATTCAAAGAAAGCTACTGCAAGGAGAATTCTAATGGATTGATTTATTAGATTCAGTCAGCCCGAGAGGCATGAATAATGACTGACCTGTTGTGCTTTGTATGAGGATGGTCCGAGGGGGATACCAACTGCCTGTACTTAGATCAACCCTCTGTCCACACAAACTTGGATGTTTAACAAATGTCAATAAGCGCCTCTTTATGTAGATTCATGCCATAATATGTGTGTCTCAAATCTCCAGCGAATCAGAGGAGATCTTTTCAACCTAGATTGTGAACGGGTACTGACCGAGAGAATTGACACTTATGCAGGTCTATACATGGTGTTTTGAGTTCTTCACAGGGATGGGTTGATGAACAGTAGATGTGTAATTGTCACCGGACACCAATTACACTTCATTGTGCTGGGCTGCCTCTGATCTGACAAATGGCACACTGTCGTTGAAACATACAATTTGCATGTATTATGCCAGTATTCTAAGTTGTAGCAACGCAGACGAGTACTAGACATTGGACAGCGAAAACAGCTATGTGGGATTTGGTCCCGGGGTTTAGTTTAGCTATTTACATACCATCCCATGTGTCTGGTGGGAGGGGGCTCAGCTCGGCTGTTTCCGGGTGGTAGCCCCACTCCACACCGTTGAAAGACGAGCAGGCAGGGGGGTACACCGTGGAACTTGTACTGTGGACATGCCCCCGTGCCTGCACTTACACCATCACCATTTTGTATCTGGCTGGGACTCAGTGGGTTACGGTGGATTCCAAGAGACATATCTAATTTATACCTAACTCTTTATGATCTCATTCAGGATAGCTGTTTACCTTTTACCCTATTGTTTCCTTTATTCAACACTAGATGAACATGTAATATCTTCCTGGGATAGGTGGCTCAAGCCCTCACTTTCTATCCCAATTCATTATGACTGAAGAGCCGTGATTGACTATGGTTCCACCCTCCCATCCACTTGCATTATATACTGAGACGAGGGCACCCGACACGAACACTGGGGTGCCGGCGCATAGCATCACTAGTAACGGTTTCCCTATTAACTACAAGCATCCCTTGCCTACACCAAGATGGCGGACCATCGCCGTGACACCAACGCGTATCATAAAAAAGTAATATTTTACAATTTCAGTAATTTCTTGAATCAGGGGACCTCAATGTGCACTACCTGTTGAACCGAAGTGTGTTAGGACTACAACTCCACTTGGGATTGTAGTTTTCTCACCGTAGCTCGACACATCAGGCGTGTCAGCGCGTCTGGCAGGGTTTGTAGCGGTGTATTTAAACACCGGCCACACGTCCATCTGGTAATACATTACCATTTTAGCATGCCTGCTTTTAGAATTGTGTATTTTTAATTCTGTGCTTAGAGCTTTTGAAGCCTAAGGTAATTAGAATATTGCTCGTTAGGCTAGCATTACTTTAGTGCTTTATAGTGAAATATTTGGCTAATTATACTTTTAAAATCTTTCATCAAAAAGTAAAATTTGACCATTTCAGTAATTTCTTGAATCAGGGGACATCACTGTGCACTACCTGCTGAACCGCAGTGTGTTAGGACTATAACTCCCTTTGGGATTGTATTTTTATCACCGTACTTCTTGACACGTCAGGCGCGTCAGTGCCGGCACATCTGGGACAGTTTGTGGCGGTGAGTACCTGTACCTGTCATTACCTTTTTCATAATTTTTACTCTTCTTAAACTTTATTCTTAATAAATATGACATCTCTGTGTGATCTCGTAACAACCATCTCACAGAGTGGGAGAAACAGGTTACACTTGTTATCACACAAGAATGCTATTGCTACCCCTTTAATTGTCCCTAAACCTATGACTGTATCCCTCACATCTAAAAATCTTATTTATTGTCAACCTAAGCAGGTTTCGTTAGACTCCAATCCATGTGTGGTTTTAAACACTTCGAGTAAAATCACATCTACGGACACAATAGTAAAGTATTTGCTACTGAACACATGTTCATTGGTCAAGCACCGTCATGAGGTGGCTGACTTCATAGTACAAACCCAAGTGGATATCTGTGCCTTAACAGAAACCTGGGTACATGATGCGCCCTTTCATTCCCTTCAAATGGCTACAACACCTGGTTATTTGTTTTTTTATTCAAACAGGCAGAAAAAACAGGGTGGAGGAGTGACTAATATATAAATCTACCCTTAAATTACATGAATCAGGTAAGCCCGTGCTGGATCAATGTGAGGTGCTTTTCCTTAAACTTGGTCTTGACCCAACATCTTCTCTTAATATAGTGTTGCTTTATAGACAACCTATTAACACCTCTTTGAAGAATAAATATTGCCCTTTATTGGTAACTCCTGCAAACCACACTCTCCTTCCATTTTTATAGGAGATATCAATCTATGGGCCAACGACTCTTCCATTTCCCTTGCTGAGCCCTTATATTTTTTCTCAGCATATTAAGGTTCCCACTGAATTATATATTATTACTACTCATATAGGCGGTAACATATTAGACTAGGTCTTATCCAAAAAATGTCCCATTACTAATATTGTAGTGGATAAGTGTTCTGGTCAGATCATTTAATACGCTTTGAGATAGATCACCACAAAATTGTCTGTACTGACGGTCATCTATACCTTGTATGACTAGGAATGTACGGAAAATCATGCAAGATTTTTTTCGTGCTGCAGTTCTCCCTTTGCAGCCACCACTTGAAGAACCAATGCCTCTTGAAGCCTTCGTAACCAATATAAGATCTGCAGTTCATGTAGCATTTGATGCATTTGCCCCTCTTAAATCCTCTGTAAAAAAAAGGAAATCATCCACCTTATGTCCCTTTTTCATCTGAGATAATAGAAGCTTGTGCAAAAAAACGTCAACTAGAATGATCATGGCGAAAGCATCGGACTGAGACAAGCCTTACTGTATATAGGCTTGCCGTCAGACAACGCCTATCCTTCTCACCAAAGAACTACACCTGAATTCTCGGATCTCTAAAGGTAAATCAAGCTCAAAAGGAGCTTTTCTCCATCCTTCAGGAACTGAAGGGATGTTCTATAACTACTGTACCTCATGCTGATAGCCTGTGGTGTCAAGATATCCATAACAGTTTTATTAATAAAACGTCTACTCACCAAAATAATATCAATGCCCAGGTCAAACTAATCTCCAACCATACAATCCCTATACTAGATAACATAGAATCTGTCAAGGATTCTTCTGTCTTCTCCTTGAGCTCAGGTTCTGCAGAAGAAGTTATTGAGATATTTTGTGAGCTTCAACCTACTTTGTGCAAAGGGGATGTATTTCCTGCTACACTATTTAAAGAATACATCACAGCCCTCGCCCCATGGGTGACCACCTTCATTCATCTGTCTTTCCATGACTCATTCATACCTGAAATTATAAAGGAAGCATGGGTTGCACCCCTGCTTAAGAAGGAAAACCTAGATCCAGCAGAGGCTGGTAACTATCGGCCGATTACAAATGTTCCTTTTATCCTGAAGAATTTGGACAAAATTGCCTATAATCAATATCAGAAGTTTGTTGAAGAACAAGACATACTAACTACACAACAGTCCGGATTCCGACTCAATCATGGGACCGAGATGGCATTGCTGGATCTGAAATCTCATATTGCCGGCGAAATATGAGTGTAACCAAGGACAACGCCTTTTCCATTGCCTATACTCTATTATGTGGTGTTCCTCAGGGGTCATGTCTTTCACCCGTGCTCTTTAATATCTATTCACGTCTTCTATGTGCTCTCCTGTCGGCCATGGGCATATATTTTGCCAATTATGCCAACGATATGCAGATTATCAAACTCACTGGTGAGTATCAAAAAGATCTAGAGCGTATCAATTACATCTTTGCGGAAATCCAGAATTGGATGGCCTTGAACTCTTTGGCATTTAATGCCAAAACTGAGTTGATAATTTTGGGCACTCATCAGCAGTTAAAGAAGCTGGCTATGAAATACAACTTCCTGATTGGTCAGCATGTTATTTACGTATCAGAAAATGTAAAAACTCTTGGGGTCTTTTTTTACCTTCAGCAGTCTTTCACTCGGCAGACTAACTACCTTAAGTCTTCATGCTATTTTTATATTCAGATCCTCTGGCAGATTCGGCGTTATCTGTCCAGAGAAAATCTTGCATTGATAGCGGCTGCAATCGTGAACTGTAAGCTGGATTACTGTAACAGCCTCCTGACGGGCAAATCCCAGGCCAATCTTAGAACATTACAGGTGATTCAGAACAGCGCAGTGCGAGTGGTGCTTGGACTCAGGTGCAATATTCATGTCTCTGAAGCTAGGCGGAGCCTGCACATGCTGCCCGTTCAACAACGGCTGCAGCATAAGGGCTGTCTATTGTGCATAAATGCCTGTATGGGAAGGCCCCATCATATTTAGGTAGGTTCATACTAGGTTAAAAAAGAAACCCGTTGGTCATCTATTGTGATCAAATGGCAATATCTCTTTGATCCAACCCCTGTCTATTCTGAAGGGATTCGGAGGAGCCAGTTTCAATTCCTGGGCTCCTGCCCAATGGAATTCCATGCCAAAACATCTGGCGGCTATCAGGCTATCAGTTCAATAACTGCTTAAGAAACAACTAAAAACTCTTGTTTGATATAGGCCATGGGTAACGCTTCTTCTCCACTTGCTACTGATACTCATCCCTACATTGTCAGCTTTGTATAACATCTCATGATACTCTCCTTCTTTGTAGGGTGAGTTCTGTCCCCCATCATCATGTCCTCCTTGAATTCTATGCTTTTTGTTTTCTGTCTTTTTTCCTCTTGTGTGCGCCCTGAGGCCCTTGGGTTAGTGGCGCAATACAAGAACATAGATATGTACGGGGTGCCATGGCGACCTTACAAATATTGTTGAATCCGAGCTGTGCGTCAATAGGCGGCCGGCTCGGATTCCACTCTGCACCGTGCGGTAAGATTGGGATAGACTCCATGCACTCCTATGATTATGGTGGATTTTGTGTACCCTTTTGAAACATTGTATGAGTGGTCGTACTGAACTGTCTCACAGTTAGACTTCATTCCGTCAATGACAAATTGGTTCAAGATCAAGAGGATCTATGCAGAGATTCTAATGAACAAAACACACCCAGTCTTCTCAGAATAGCAGAGGCTTGGTGGAAAAACTCCATTGGCATTACCTTAGCAAAACCTGCTGCCAGCTCCAAAACGGGAGGACCCATTTCTTTCAGTGCAGGGAGTGCACTACAGCTCACATCATACACCAACATTGCAAAAGCATTGGAATAGCCATTTTCCCCAACTGGGCAACACTGACCACAACCAGACTTTCAGACCTTGCATTGCAAAGGAAGGTTTTACACTGCAGCAAACTAAACGAGCCCCGTCACCACCTAGCGAAAATATAGTATCCAGGCGGCAGAGTCCATGAATGCAGAACAGGTAAGGCAGGGCAAGTTGAGTCAAAATCCAATGTCTTTATATTGCACATGTTCGACATTTCAAGGCCATGTGACAGTCATGTGAAGGAATGTAAAGTCCTTTAAAAAAGAATAATCAACTTGAGCATTTTCATTTGGTACATAGGGGCAATAAAAACATCCAGGCATATTGCAGTAGTGAATACAAGGAGCCTCACAAAACTGAGCAGTGCAGCCTTGGTACTATCTATGATACCAATGGCATTAAAAACGGTAGATTGGCACGAAGGCTAGATCTGTCCATAGAACCAAGGCCTTGATGGGTCTGCTTGCCCTTACTCCACAATAGTATGTGCACGCACAACATGCCCTCCTCTCCCCCCCCCCCCCCCCCCAAATCAAACAAGGGTTACAGCCTTGTGAGAACAACATCATGAAACACTCCAACACCCACAAAGCAAGAGACGAGATACAGGACAAGCCATATCTTGAAGTTAGCATGCCTTTTCATCAGTCCTTTTTCACCTTATGGTGTTCGGCACTTGGGCGTACAAGTTGTTATATGCCCCCTGCCCGAGAGAGGAGCAATTCTTCATTGACTGGTCTATAGAGTGCAGAATCCATCACCAAAGGGTTGCCACAAACCATATCCGCTCTAGCACATCCATACTAAAACCTCTGACTCTGTCGAAGTACCAAAAAACATCCTTAATATCACACTTCTCCTGAATCAGTCCAGAAGACCTCACCTCTGCACCGTAGTTGCAGTCCATTAAAGACAAGTTTTACTGGGCATGCTTCACTTGCTATAGAACCGGTTGAAGCCCCATCAATCCAATTCTTCCAGGAGGGCTGCTACACAGGTGAGAACCACTGTCGGTTGTAGCCAATTCCACATGTGCAAGCAAAAGCTCTCAATGGCCCCTCCTTGACAGGCATGAACCCCCAAGAGGTTTGACACCATGCAGGAAGGGGGTGGGGTGACATCAACATTTCAATAACTGACTGGCTATCCAAAGCAAGGTTCATCATTCGCTTCCTGCTGGTCAAAAGATCATTAAAGATATAAAGATTGACCAGTCCTTTCTACCCAATAGTAAATTATCAGTGTTTCATTTACCCAGTGACCAATCCTCATTTTTCTAAATCCAGCTCTTTCAGTAAAACATCTCATTGTCAAGCTATGGAGTAGGATTATGCCATATTATGCTCCATTTAACCAGATCACCTGTTTATTGTCCCTTAATCATGAAACAATCGTACTTTGTGTAAGCTTAACTGCAGTGTGAATACCTCCTGCTGCTCAGGGCAGCAGTGTCCCTATTCCGCACACTTGCATTCCCACATGGAAAAACATCTTTAACAGCTTTTGTGATATGTGTACCTGTTCACATTATATCCAGACAATTTCCCAATTTCAAGAATCCCCTTGTAGGGTTGAAACATCCCTGAGGTACAGACAGTAGCACAAAAAGATCTTCTGCACAAGCCAGTCTTAAGAGTCCACATCTCGAAATGGGATACCCTTCACTTTAGGTCTAATGTTCGACACAAGGTGCTCAGGTGCTATATTAAATAGTAGCAGGGAAGGAGAGCATCCCAGTCCAGTGTCCTGTTATGCAAGGAGGTGATCAAGATCATGCCATGCGTCCTAACCATGGATGAAGGACCCCCAAATACACATCCACAAAACTGCACAAGATGGGTACAAGATATCCCCCAAAAAAAGCTTATCAACTCTCAACTGATATCTCATTCAGACCTGGGGATTTACCAGTACTCACCTTCCCCAAGTAAGCTGCAACTTGCTCCAATCCAATTGGTACCTCTAGTCGCACTGCAAGACAACTAGTATAGTCCCCTCCATCTGCAATGCTCTAAACGATGACTGGAAAAAACTCACAAATCCTCTCGTTCGAAGTCACAGTGGCAGTTTACGTCCAGGGCAGCTATTGACTTGCATTTAGCCTGCCGTAACCCACTTGTCTTGAGATAAATGGTAGGGTGGCCCCTCTAGATGGTCTTAAAAGGAACTCACAGCAGATGTTCCTCCATTGTGCAAACATTCTCCTTAAATTAGCATTCAATGATTTTACTCAATCATTTTCTCTAGTGTAACATCTCAGGTTTCATAGTCCATCTTCCACGACCCTCCTTGTCCCCCTGTGGCACATTGCTAGAACTACATGTGAATTATCCAAAATAAGCATTTCCTGGAACTCTGCTCTACCTTCAGCTTTCGACTAGGTGAACCAAAAATCAGAAAATAATCCAAACTGGAATGGAAATCATATCAGGCATTAGTACCCGGTGAGGGTCAACCAGAATGCAACAAGCATTCTGATTGGCCCTTGCCAGGGAATTACCAGGCTGGGAATCCCTTGCACGCACTTACATGCCTTTTGTTCCCGGCGGGGGGGCATGGCAGCCCCTTAGCCAATGAGGAGGCTCAAAAACAGGGCAATCCCCACTCTGAGCCTCCCCATGGCTGGAGGCTGTCTTCGTCCCTCGCCGGGGACTCAGGTATGTTTTTTTTTTCCTCCACCCCCTCCCCCTCTCCTGCAAACTATCCCCTCCACGCCCTCCCAACCCCACTTATCTTCTTTTCACAGTAGCAAATGCGCTGGGATCACTTCTGTTCCCAGCATGTCCGATCCCGATGGCCGCCATGGAAAGGAAAAATGGACTACGTTTTCCCTTTCCCAGCGGCCATTTTATTTGACTATTTTCTGTTTCGAAACTCGGCAGCTCGAGTTCAGCAATCATGGGGTCCAAACTGATAGTTTGATAGTCAATCTTTCTGCACTGGGGGTGCATGTATTTTCCTGGAATATTGCAGAGCTAAACATGTGCGCTGATGAGTTGATTAATTTCCTAAGATGACATCATATAGAATGTCTGCAAAAGACCTGGGCTACTTCAGTATTACGTGTACATGGCTATGCGTTATATGTAATACCTGGCCATCAAGGATCAGGACGACAGTGGGCACCTTCTAAGATGGGTAGGGATCTGCAGGAGTGACAAAGTTCACAAACGACCACAACCTACAACTATTCAATTTATACGATAGGCAGCAACAGGGAATGGGATGTCTATGCTCAACCTCAAAAGAAGGGGTTGAAGCATGTAGAACTATCCATTGGGCAAAATGCAATATAATCGTAGGTGATCTAAATTCGAAATTTGAGCCCCCTTGATGCAATGATGGGATAGATGAGGACAGCCTATGGGATATACCCAAACTCCTGGCGGAACCACCCAAAAGGCGCAATAACAGAAGTTGCTAGTTTATTTGACATACTCTGTCTTATGGTCTGTAATCGAAGGCCTGTTGGAGAGCCTGGCCAAATGTAGTTTATTAATGGTGCCCACACAAGCCATATTGATTATATAGTAGCCTAGAGTTGTGGGGAATCGGTGAAAGGATTACAGGTGAAAACAAAGTACACAAAGGACTGTCTCCCATCATTAACCTTAGCAAATGGTATGGCGCAGCTGCCATCTAATAGGGCTGCCATATGTACTTTTACTGAGTACATATGACGACTTGCTATCTACCCTGCTAGAAATGAGGCAGTTATCTGGTCTCACAAACACAATGAAAACAATTTGCCTCACTTTACCAGGAAGATTGTAAATAAAAGAGGGCATTTAAGACACTGTGGTATAAGTGACGAGCTGCTAAGCTACACCTATTAGATTGTGATAAGAATGTAGTTCATTTTGGTACTATGGTTCTTGGTAATGCACAAGTGACATACAAAGACATTGTCACAGTGCCCTGTCTCTAAGACGGAGACTGGGCCCACGAGAACAGGTCACGTGACTTGTGATGAAAGGGGAGAAAAGGGGGAGGAGAAGGCGCTAAAGTTAGTTACGTTCTGTTATACAATAAAGGAAGACGTGCATGTCCAAGCTGGTGTGCAGTCCGCTCCGGCCTAACAAATGGCGACGAGGTCGTATTCCTCACGCACCAGAGTTGTCCTCCACAGCGCGGGGTCTCTGCGCCCATCCATAGGCACCCGATCCTGGGACCCGTTTACCCTGCTAGCGGACCAGATCCCAGGTCGCGCTGAATTCCTCCTCCAGCAGCTGCACGAGACAGGCAATCCGCCTCACCTCACGAGACAGGCACCCAATCCCGGGCCTTGTTCCCTCCGCTACCAGACCCAATCCCGGGTTGTGGTCTACTCCTCCTCCGGCAGACGCACTTTCCATGCAGACCCGATCCTGGGCCCAGCCTCCTCCTTCCTGCAACAACCAAACAGCACAGCTGCTGCAGCCCTGATCCGGGCCCCGTCCGAAGCTTAACCCGACGGACGTAATGACGCGTCCCCAGAAAGGAGCGCAAACCGAGACACGCGTTTCTGGAGCCGCGTGGCAGCCCACCAGCAGTTGGTGTCAGCAGTTCCTGTTCACAGGTGGGTGGCGCCTCCCCTACCTTAACGTGCCATCACACCCAGCTGCATCTATCACCAACAGGGGACACCTCACTACAGCCACTGACACGGCAAGCGGCAGGCGCCCTCTCACTCTTGGAATAAGTGGCCCACCCAACTCATGATCACAATGAGCTCTCCTGACCAGGAAGGACAAGCCCAGGCACCTCCAGCACCTGTGGCAAGATCGAGCACCACAGCATGGCGAATGCCACCATCCTTCTCCCTCACACCACAAGCTGACAAAGGGCCACGATGGATGGAATGGCTCAAAGATTTTTATAATTTCATTGCCACGGCAGGTGAAGAAACCTTGCAGAGGTTGCGCAGCATGTTTCTCAACACGGTTGGGAACGAAGTTAAAACACTCATTAAAACAATTCCACCAGCTGAACACCCCAATTTCGCCATGCTAATCACTGCCCTCAACAAACGGTTGGTCAGAGCCAAATAGAGTCTATGAAGGGTATATTTTCAATCAATGCACCCAAAGGGTCGATGAGACGGTGGAAGAATTCATCACTCGGCTATGGATCAAAGGGGCACACTGCCAATTCCACGCATACTTGCTAGAGGAAGCAATCCGCATGCATGTGATTGAGGGATGCATCTCTCCGCCACTCAAAACAACTGCTTAAAACCTTGGCCATCGAGGAGGTCAGTGAAATGGCCAGAATCCTCAAAATAGTTCATACAGGCAACACATGTCTGGCTCTGCTTCGACCAAACTGGAAAAGACCGAAGTCATAGTAGCAATCCACACCAATGCCCCGCGCAGGGGTGACAAACACCACCCCTGGCCAACAAATGACACTGTGGATGCAACGTCACTGCTATCGCTGTGGGATGGCTTTCCCACACGCAGGTCCATGCCTGGCCCTCACCCAAAAATTTGGCAACTGTGAAAGGGAAGGACATTTCCAATCAGTCTGCCGGGAAGGCAGGCCTTTCCTCACACCACAAGCACCCACAATGCCCAAGTATAGGTCATACCAAAGGCCACTGCAAAACCAGCCCTAACAAATGCGGCCATATCAACAAGGACGTCGAAGATACGCGAGAGTGGTTGAAGAACTTCACCCAGAGGATGAAGCACAAGAACCCGAGGAGCAAGACCTAATCTCACAAATTCGCAATGAATACAATGGTCCGCCTCCACGCCAAGGATATTACACCACAGTACCATATGGCAATGACAACATGAATGCACAGTATGACCCATACGCTTCGGAAGAGTTTGTCAACCTCATTATGGACGACACGAAAGCTGGTGAAGCACCACGGATAACAGTGGACATTTGCGGGAAGCTGCTTTGTTTCCTCATGGACTCGGGGGCAACCATAAACAATCCTACAGATCCAAGCTAAACCAAAGCTAACACAGGCGACATCCAAGAGCTGCCAATGGGGCGCTGACACCCCACTACACTCCGTAGGGTCCTTTAGACGTCACCTCATCCATCGGGGCTGTGCCACGACATCGACCATCCACGTGATCAGAAGTCCAACAAAAGGGAGGTGCCTCCTAAGCTACAAAACAGCCTCAGATCTGGGACTGATCGACATTCATGTACAGGAAGACGACACCATCGTCTCCATGGCTCCCCTACCTGAGCCAAAGGATCGCATCTGCACCCTGCAAGTCAATGCATCACCTCCATCCGCCATCACGAAGGAAACAATCCTGGCGGAATTCCCACTCATCTGCACCGGACTGGGCAAAATGAAAGGCCCACCAGTCAAACTACACATTGACTTGTCTTTTCGCCCTGTTCCTCAACACCCACAGAGTTAGCTTTCATCTCCAGTCAGCTGTGTCAGATGAACTCAATGAACTACTAAAGAATGAGATCATTGAACCTGCCATGGGTCTCACCTCTCTTCATTGTCCCAAAAGAGGGTGGTCGCCTACGACTCTGCATCGATATGAGAATGGCAAACACTGATTCTCGCCCAAGAATAGAGGACCTGATCGTGCAGCTCAACAAGGCTGTCCTCTTTTCCAAGCTTTACCTAAATCAGGGCTACCATCAAATGGAGCTTCACCCCGAATCCAGGGTCATTACCTCCTTTGCCACAGACTATGGATTTTTCTGTTACAAATGCCTAAACTTTGGCATATCTGCCGCTGAGATCTTTCATGAGGCAATACAGCAAATCATCCGACCAATAAAAGGAACATTTAACTACAGCGATGATATTCTCGTATTCTGAAGATCTAAGGACGAACATGACATTGCTCTAAGGGCGACATGCAATGCCATCCAAGAGGCAGGTCTAACGCTTAACATAGAATAATGCAGATTTAGCCAATCTAAACTCAAGTTTTTTGGACATATCTTCTCAGCGGATGGCATGACCCCAGACCCCAACAAAGTCTCCACCATCTTCAACTTGCAAGAACCCTGCTAAGCGGCAGACACCAGATCATTCCTGGGCATGGCAGGCTATTGCGCCAGATACATTCCCCATTTTTCTACCATCACTGACCCACTGCGACGACTACTGCAGAAAGAAGTCCCGTTTACATGGTCTGACGAATGCCAAGCAGCATTGTACTCCAAGTTGGCCCTATCAAAAACTAGAAGGCTTGCTTACTTTGACCCTGAATGGCATACAGAAATTGTAGTGGATGCCAGCCCAGTGGGACTGGGAGCCATTTTAGCCCAAACCAGCGGCTCAGACGTGCGTCTGAGACACATTGTAGCCTACGCCAGCAGGGCACAGGCCCCCTCCAGAATCCACGTACTCACGTTGAAAAAGAAAGCCTCGCAGCAGTGTGGGTGTGTGAACACTTCCACAATTTCGTCATTTGAAAGAGGTTCACCCTCATCACAGATCACCAGGCCTTACTGTCGCTCTTCGGAAACCCCAGGACAAAAATGCCCCCGAGGATTGAGCGATGGGCATCAGGCTCCAAAAATATGACTTCCAAATCATTCATCCCCCAGGGGGTGAAAACAATCCAGCAAATTACCTGTCAAGACACCCAGTTAGCAAGCCCATTTCCAACAAGGAGACAGAATACATTAGCTACGTTACATCCAACGCCCTACCACCAGCAATCTCCTTAGAAACAGTAGCGCTAGCCTCGGCAGCAGACCCGTCGATGGCTCTGGCCATCAGCCTCACCAAAAACAAGTGGAAGGACTTTCGTCATGCCATGCTCCTTCATCCCGGGGTATGCAGGGGCGAACTTGAAAGGTTAGCCAAGGTCCACACAGAATTGGCTGTACAAGACAAATCCATCCTCCTGAGAGGATGCTGACTAGTCATCCCAGCGCTCAGAAGTCATCAAGACGGCCCATGAAGGTCCATCAGGGGGCAGACAACACCAAGAGACAACTGAGGTGTCACGTGTGGTTCCTGTTCCTGGACGCTATGGTGGACCGGTGAGTGAAAAACTGGTCCTCGTCAATGCACAGCCAGAGATGAACCCCCAGTACCGCTCCGACCGACCCAAATCCCAGACCATCCATGGGAAAGAGTCACTGTCGATTTCTACGGACTGCTCGAATCAAGTGACTACCTACTCCTCTTCATAGACAAACACTCCAGATTCCCGATCGTCAAGAAAGCGAAATCCGCAGCGTTCGCCCAGGTGGCCGCCATATTTGATGAAGTCATCAGTGAATGGGGGATTCCCGAAGTCATCAAATCAGACAATGGTCCACCCTTCAGTGGCCATGAATTCTGAATATTCGTAAAACACATGGGATTCAACCATCAAAAAATTACACCACAATGGTCCCAGGCCAATGGAATGGCAGAAAGGTTTATGGCATCCATCAAAAAGGTACTGCAAAGAGCACGTGTGGAAGGCACCGAACCACACCAGGTACTATGCCGAATGCTAAGAGACTATCACAATAGACCCCACGAAGCCACAAACAGAACACCAGCAGAGCTGATGATGAGATACCAAGCCCGCACAAGGATAGTCAGCAACTCGGGAAACCAGCCTGCAGCAGATGCAAAAGTCCTAAGGAGAGACGCCGAGAGAAAGGAGAAGACAAGACTAGCGACGGATGAATGCAGAGGAGCTCGCCCGAAGGAGTTCCAGATAGGGGATGAAGTATGGGTCCAACAACCCATGCAGAGGAAAACTGATCCCCAGTTTGCACCAGCACCCCTACAGGTCACGGCGGTAAAAGGGACAATGATCACTGCCACCAATGCTGGGAAAGTAGTAACTAGAAATAGCTCACAGTTTAAGTATGCCAGCAGAAGAGGAGGAGGACCGCCGACTCTTGAGCCAGATCCAGAAAACCATGAATCCAGAGATGAACTGTGAATTCCCTCAGAGCCACCACACCGACAGCAAGTAGAAATGAGTGACACACTTGATGGGTGCACAATGCCGGAGCCTGCACGGCGACCGCAGAGGAACGTCAGGAGACCTCCCAGACTACTCGAATAATGTTAAGAGTGTGTAAGGACATTTGTCTGGGGGTGTTGTCACGGTGCCCCGTCTCTTTAAGACGGAGACTAGGCCCGCGAGACGAGGTCACGTGACTCATGACTAAAGGGGAGAAAAGGGGGAGGAGAAGGCACTAAAGTAAGTTACGTTCTGTTATACAATAAAAGAAGACGTGTATGTCCAAGCTGGTGTGCGGTCCGTTATTTCCTAGGCTGCTCCGGCCTTACAGACATGACATGGTGAAAATTAAAAATAAGTTTACTTCTACAACTTGGGCACCATGCTGATGGTCAAACACTAAAGATACTACAACATTTTGGAGCCTGGTGGGGACACGTCAAGGGGAAGATCTTCCAATAGCCCACAGGCTGATATCCCAGAGGCCAGCTGGTTCAAACATTTTAGTAAACTTTATTTTGAGACCAGAGACTTTAAAAAGAAGGTAGCCACCTTTCAGCAACATGCCAAATCTTCCACTTGAGATTTTGTATTCATGGTAAAAGAAGTCAGCATGGCCATTACCACACAGAAACCTAAATGTTACATACATGAAGAAGGTTCAATGCGATACTGGCAACAAACACGGATCCCAGATCTTGGACGAGGGAAGAGAATCCCACTGTATAACAAAGAGGGGAGAGATGACCACAGCCATTACCGTTCGATGGTATTAGATGCTGGTGGGAAAATATGTGCTAGAGCAATCCTCCCACCTGGAAACAATTGATAGAAAATATAGGCCTTATTAACTTCTACAGGAAGATTTCCAAGTGGACTTAAGCACTATTGATCTAATCATGAATAAGTGTGTGGTAATTAGGGCAGTGTGGTACTAGGTAAGTGCAAGGAGGCAGGGGGGCTCTAGGTGTTACAGTTAGACTCCAAGGAGCATGGTAGGCCAGGACACAGTGCAAAAGTAGTCAGGTCATGGTGGAGCCTGGTACCCAGTGAGAGACTGAGGGAACCAAGCAATCAGTCGATGGAGCAGACGGGTAATTTAGCAAAGCAGTGAGACAGTGAAGACCTACGAGAAAAGGAGGGTCTTGAGCTGTTTCCGGTACTTCAGGCAGTCTGGCACAAGTCTGAGAAAGGCAGGGAGGCCATTCCAGAGGGAGGCACCGGCAGAGTAGAGTAGAGCTCTACTCCCCATTCTCTGTCTGGAGAAGCGTCTGACCCTCAGAGTTGAAGGT
Source organism: Ambystoma mexicanum (assembly GCF_040938575.1). Classification (NCBI taxonomy): domain Eukaryota; kingdom Metazoa; phylum Chordata; class Amphibia; order Caudata; family Ambystomatidae; genus Ambystoma; species Ambystoma mexicanum. Next base: position 1,396,491,108 of record NC_090922.1, read on the forward strand.
AGCTGAGCAAAGGGCTCTAGATGGAAGATATTTTGGAAGAGAGTTGATGTAGTGCAGGCCCCTGCCCCAGAAAGCCTTGTGGACAATGCAGAGGGCCTTAAACTTGATTGTAGTCCTGTTCTGAATTAGTTGCAAGGGGAGTAGAGTTAGGTACATTGAGAAAGAGGACGTTGCAGTAGTCCAGCCTGGAAAGAACCAGGGATCTGGAGACCGTGAGCTTCTGGGGGGAAAGTGAGAAAAGGTAGAATACATTTTAGGACGTGCAGCTGGAAGTGAGCCTTTATGGCAAGGTCTGATGTGAGGAGAGAAGGAGTGGAGTCTAAAATGACACCAAGGTTGCCTCACAGGAGAGCAATGATAGAGGGCTCAAGGAGGGCAGCCAGAGAGGAAACAGGAGCAGGGGTCCCCAATGAGAAGGATCTCTGTCTTATTGGCATTAAGGGAAAGAGTTGGAGGCACACCAATCCTGAATCGCAGATATACAGTCAGGTAGGAGGATGAGGGGAATCCTGAAAGAACAGTGCACCTGCATAACACAAAGTTAGAAGAGAAGGTGATCAGGTGGGCCAAAGGGGCTAGACAGACATTAAAGAAGGGTGAGAGGATAGAGCCCTGAGGGACACCACATGTGGAGAGAGGTGGTGGAGACAAAGGACCCAAGTTGGACCTAGGAGGGACAGTCCAGGAGTAAGTAGGCCAGCCACGCCAGGGCCTGATCCGTCATGCCCAGGTTCACACAGTCTGTTGGTCAGGGTGGCATGCTTAACCATGTTGAAATCAGAGGAAAGGTCAAGGAGGATGAGGACACAGAGCTGGAGTCGTGGTAAGAGAGAAGATCTTCACAGGTGTTTAGGAAAGCAGTTGCCATGCCTCTGGATACTGATGGTCATAGAGGCAGCCAACAGATTCAGTGTGGAGGGTGGGAGTTTGCCCAGGAAAGGAGTGGTAGGATGCACAAGGGAGAGTTTGAAGAGATGGGAAGATCCAGTGGGAAACGAGTGATTGAAGAAATCAGCCACGGCTGGAGCGAGGTTGGCAACGTGCTCCTTGATGGTTCTGGAGGAGCAGGGGAGCACCTGCTTGGATGATACGTTCATAGATCAGACTTGTCCAGAGACATAGTCAGGGTGAAGGGGGAAAAACGAAGATAAGGAGAGGCGGCCAAAGGAGGCCTGAGAGAGGTAGAGGAGAGTGAGGACAGGCTGTCCGGAGTTTTAGTGGTGACATGAGACACCAGAGCCGTAGAGAGGGCCTTGGAGGGAACAGGAGAGGTGGAGACTGCAGTAGGATTGGCCAGCTCCTTGCAGATTTTAAAGAGTTTGGCCATGCTGTTAGAGGCCACAGAGATGCAGCCTTGGGTATGGACCCTCTTCTTGGAGAGGAGCGTCTGTATTGCCATTGGAGAAGGCGGCAGAACAGTTTGTCAGAGGATGCGCCTGAAGCCCTCCACTTCTGCTCAACCACCCTGAACTTGCGTCTCAGGGTAGCAAGGTCGGAGTCGTCATAAGAGTAGCACGTGGAGGTAGGCTGCAGACAGATTCTCATGACAGGGGCAAGGATGCCCAGAGTATTGGCAATAGAAAGATGCAGGTTAGAGTGCGAGTCAGCCACAGGAGAAGGCGCAGAGAAAGTAGATGCAAAGGCATCCACTGACACTCGCTTCATGGGTCGAATGGTCAAGAACGAAAGTGGCAGTGATGTGGTAGGTTTTGTGTGAGGTGCAAGAAGTTTCAGGTGAGAGGATAGCAGAAAGTGGTCAGTCCAAGAGAGAAGAGTGGTGAGAGGGTTAGAGGAGGGAATGTCCAAGGAGATAACATCCAAGGTGTGTCCAGCAAAGTAGTTAAGACAAGAGACTAGGATGGAAAGGGAGAGTGTCTCATAGGCTGCATTAGAGCCAGGAGGAGCGATTCGAAACATGTTGAGGTCTCTGAGAAGTTGAGTGGTAGAGGCAAGGAGGGAAAGAAGAGAGGTCATCCCATTCCAAGAGGAAGTGGGTGACCTGGCCAGGAGGCCTGTAGATGGTGGCCACAGTCGGAGGCCATGAGTGTGCAAGACCTTGCAGACAAGGCAGTCAAAGGAGGAATAGGCCTGCGTAAGAATGACAGAAGCAGGGACCCATTCTGTAAAGATCATGGTCCGTCCACCTCAGGGCCGGTTGATACTGTTCTCAGAGAGAATCTTGTCGCACTCAGGGAGGAGTGTGTCAAAACTCATGACAGAGCTGGCCATTAACCATGTCTCGGTGAGAGCAAGGATATCCAGATCAAGGTCTTCGAGGAGGTGGCAGATGGCAGAGGAATGTTTGACAGCAGAGAGAGTTGAGAGATCCTATGTGGAGCAAGTTCAGATTTGAAAGATTTTCCGGGGTGGGGTACAGGAGTGAGATACACCCAGCAGAGGCGGTAGAAGGGCCCGAGAGTGGGTAGAGGCAGTAGATGGAGGTAGCATAGGGGCCAGAGGAGGAGATGGGTCCAAGAGGTGGTGGAGGAGGAAAGAGGTGGCGATCAGAGTGGCAGGAGAAGATAGGAAATTGATGAGACGTCTATCAAGAAGAGATTGAGCGGAGAGACCTGTAAGTACCCATTTAGACACTGATGATTGTCTTGGAGGGATGGAAGGGAGCCATGAGGACCTCCCACCGTGTGCCAACATTAATGGGAAAGGAGGAGAAAGGAGAGAACAGAGCACATATGAGGGGTCCATAGATCTGGAAAGGGAATGACAGGAGGTCAGCGAGTGTGCCTGGAGGAAGCACTAATTTGGGTATCGGCAATAGGGAAGCATGTGTTGGAGACCAGCATATCCCTCTGGATCTTTTTTTCCTCCAGACTTATTGAGAGGCATAGGATAGGAGATGGAGTAGCAGTTTGAGAAGATGGGAGAGATTGAGAGCACCAGAGAGGGTGCAAGAAGGGAAAGTGAGGGAGGAAAAAGCTTAGTGACAGGACCAGAGCACTTTTTGAAGCATGAAAAATGTTAGTCCTTTTATTTTAACGCAGGGCCATTGCGCATGGTTGTATCCCCACCTTCCTGAGCCCCGCCCTTCAGTCCTTTTCTATCGCCAAAGTCGAAGGACAATTTAGCAAAGATTAACCTTTTCAGAGGGGAAGGCGGGCATATGGGGGAAAGGGTACCATTCACTAGGAGTACGATAGTGACTACGGTGAGTAACTTTGTTATACTTTTACATCCCCTTTCTCCACACTTTTGGGAGATTCACAAGCACTGATTTATTAAACGGGTGGAAAAGGTTTAAGCACGGCCAGGCCAAACTGGGCATCTGCCCGGGAACAGATAAAGACAATAGTGCTTACCAAAAGCTGAGGGTGAGGCCCATGTGGCCGCTTTGGCAACAGTTTCTTTGCTATGGAACATTTTTGGAAAGCCACAGCTTTCAACCACACCAAATGTGCGTGGATGCCCTTTGGGGCATGAAAGCCTTGTACTGAATAAGCTTCCAAAATGCACAAAGCAATCCAATATGAAACAGAAGCTTTGGAGGCTGGGGTTCCTTTAGGATTTACAAAGGTAAAAAAAAGCTGCACAGAGCTTCTGAAGTCGCTTGTTCTTTGTAAATAAAACCTTAGCGCCCTTCTGACATCTAGATTGTGGAGAACTCTTTATGCGTCTGACACAGGGTCCAGAAAGAAAACGGGCAAGGAAATCAACTGGTTCATGTGAAAATCAGAAACAATCTTTGAAAGAAGAGATTGATGTGTACGGAGCACCACCTTATTACGAAAGGTCAAAAATGGATGCTCGATGGAAAGTGCCTGTAACTCACTTATTCTTCTGGCTGATGTAAAGGCTATCAAGGAAAGTCATTTTCCAGGTGAGGAACTTGAGCTCTGTCATTGCCAGGGGCTCAAAGGGTTTTTGACAGAGCGGTGAGGACTACATTGTGATCCCATTGAGGGTGAGGTGACTTGACCAAAGGAAAAAAAGCCCAGAAAAAAAGCAGTCTTATGATTGGATTGGTTAGCATAAAAGAGCTAGCATCTGGGCTAAGTTAAGCATTAATGGCAGACAATTAAGTTCTGCATGACAAATTGTGGATGCCAGTGGCTGCCAGGTCTGAGATGAATGACAGGACAGAGTCAATTGAAGCTTGACGAGGATGAAGCTGCTTGGCAAGGCACCAGTGACGGAAACAAAGCCACTTTCTTTTGTAATGCGCTCATGTCGAAGGTTTGAGTGCCGCCTGAATAATACGCATATTGTCTTCCGAAAGACTGAACTGCTCCAGTGAGTTGAACTCCGAAACCATGCTGCTAAATTGAAGGATTGTGGGCAGGGATGCCACACCGGTTTGTTCTGGTGCAGAAGATTGGGAATCTGCGGCAACCTGATTGGTGTGTGTATTGACAGATGCTGAAGCTCCGAGAACCAAAACCTGGCTGGCCACCACAGAGCTATGAAGAGCAGAGTGCAATTGTTATCCACCTCCCCCACCCATGTATCATGGCATCTCGAGAGAATCCCCCAAGGAATGTGGACCGATTCACTTCCCTGGAGCAGAACGTGGAAGCTTTTTGTTGGCTAATGTCCCGAACAAGTTCACTGTCGAATGCCCCACTGTGAATGAAGGAGAAGAATCCTTTTGTTCATCTCCCACAAATGGTTTGCCATAGACTGCCGGCTGAGAGAACCCGCTGCAATATCGTACTGCCCTGGAATATGTACTGCCTGAAGCCAGATATTATTCTGCACAGTCCATTCCTAAATTTGAATGACTAGCTCTACTAGCAGCAGAGCCCTGGTAGCTCCCTGTTTGTTCACATAGAACATTGCCAGCAAATGGTCTGTGCACATTTGAACTACCTTGCTGAAGATGGAAGGTCGAAAGGCTTTCAACGCCAGAAAAATTGCCAAGAGCTTGGGGTAATTGATATAGCACTTACTGTCTGGGGGCGACCCTAGATGGAAAACCTCTAGGTGTTCCAATGTTGCACCCGGCCCAGAAGGGAGGAGGTTTGTTAATGCAACTTTGGGTGAGAGCTCCCAAAGGGAGGCTCCCACCAGAACTGGAGATCTGTAGTCATAATTGAGGGGATTGGAATCAACTGGGAGTCTTGGTCCAATGCTTGAGACCAGATCCCCCTGAGCACCAATTGCATACATCTCATTTTCAACCCTACCAGAGTGAGGGCTAGAACACATGAAAAACCTTGGCCTTGGTCATATCCCAGCGAAAACCGTCAATGATTTTTGCCAGTACAGACAGTCCAAGCAGGAACAGCAGTTGGAGAAGGAACTGAAGATGGTTCGCTGCAGTTTGCATACAGTGAGTTCAAAGGAGCCAGTCCAAATATGCACAAGTGAGGACTCCCCGGAGTCTGATGAACACTACAATAACCGCCATCATTTTCGTAAAAACCACTGGGGCTGAAATGAAGCCAAAGGGGAAGACCCTATACTGAAAATGTTCTTTGCCTACCGATAAAGTAAGGAATTTGCAGTGTTGGGGCCATATTGGACTATGCATATACACATCTTGGCGATCTATCACGCAGAGCCAATCATCCTTCAAGAGGAAGTATCCGATTTGCCTGGGAGTGATCATCTTGAATTTTTCCTGGGAAAGGTACTGGTTGAAATTGGACAGATCTAGAATAGTGTGCAGGCCAGCCTGGTTTTGTGCACTGAACAGACTGGAATAAAATCCCTCCCAGTTTTCGACGAGAGAACACGCTCCACAGCCCTTCGGTCCCAGAGGTTTTGCACCTCGGACTGGTGAGAGGGTGACCCGGTTGGTCGTAAAGGAGGATGAAAAGTTAGGGTATCCAGAAGGGGATGCCAAAAACCTTGTACGGGCAACAGACAAAATTCACCGGTTGGTAAAGGTCCACCACATGAGAAGAAATCCTCCCTCCCACTGGAGATTTGTGGTACTGAAGTAAGACCTCATTTGGAAGTCTTATCGGTGGCAAGGACGCCTGCTGTAGAAGAGGCCGAGGAGCAGGAGAAAAAAAAGCAGTCTTGTCTGTTGCTTGCATCGAGGGCCACTAGAGTAACAAACAGGTTTGCGTGATTTATGGTCCTGAGACTTTAAAACCCGAAAAAGATCTTAATCAGGAATTTTCTGAGGGTAGGACAATTTGGAAGGAGCAGGCTTTGCTAGAACAGACAATGACTTGACTGGTCGTGTAATGGCCTTTGTTTATTCCGTTCTTCGTCTGTTGAAGAATGGAAAAGTTACTTGCCCTCGAAAGTCCAATAAAGAACCTTTTCTTAGACCTCTCTTGAAAACTTGGTAGCATGGAGCCACGCTTGGTTGGAGACATCAATTCTATTCATGAGGCCGGAAGTTGAAGTATCCACATGATGGGCCTCTGCCTCCAATAGGTCCTGAGCAATAACCTGGCATCAGAGCACACTGTTGAAGTCTTCCAGCCTGTCCCGAGGAAAACAGTCTTGAAATTCAGATAACTCCCTCCATAACGAGGTTAGCAGCCGCGGGTATAACCTGAAGCCCCGCGTTGGCAAATACTTTTTTCTCCAACCCAGTGAAGGAGCTTGTGTGTGTACTTACACCTTTGTCTGCGCCAAAGATTTTTTCCTGTTAACATTTGCGTTTCCAGTTAGGGTCAATGACTATTCCGATTCGATATGTATACAAGATATTTGTATTGCCCTTTATGATAACACGTGTTTCAGCATTAGACTATGCTTTTTTTCAAATCCGGGCAAACACGTGTCATCATAAAGGATAATAAAAATATCTTATATACATATCAAAAAGGAATCTTCATTTACCCTAACTGGCAACACTAATGGTATCATCTGGAAAACCAGCATACATTTTTTTGGTTGATGTGACGTCCTGTATGGGGTTTTTCCTAAGCGCTCCTGGGATTTCAACATTGGGGCCCCCAATAAGGACCCCCTCCTGCGAAGTCGCAGGATCCAGAACTGGAATATTCAACAACGCCATTAAATTCAGCACAGAACGCCCCAATAGAAAAGCTCACTCATTTCCTCCTTGTCCTTTTTGGCGAGAACTGAAGGCAGTTCTGAAACACGTTGCGGGTCAAACACCTTCGATTCTGGAAGCTGCACATCCAAGTCGGCAGTGCAAGAGGTGGATGCGGCAATGCCAGAAGCTGATGAGGCGATTCCAATGCACTCCAAGGTAGTGGCAGAGGAGTGGGTTGAGGTTCGAGAGGCATTGGGGACAAATCCTTGAAAAGGTCTTTAAAAAAAAAAAAACCTTCATTGGGTCCGAGTGCACGAGGGCTTTAAATTTGCAAATGAAAGCATCTTCTAGGAATGCCCTAGGCAAAGGCTTTGGCAGTGGCCGATTGAACAGGAAATACCTGCATGACTCCATTGAAATTGGCTGCCAAGCCGGGCAACCCCTTACTTAATCTACAGTGTAGGGTAGCCGAAGTTGGTGGGAGCGCCATAGTTGGTGGGCGAGAGATTCTAGTACTCCAGTCAGATGCCGGCCTTAAAGGATTTCTGTTCTCAAGCTTGGGTGGTGAAAATGGGGACGAGCCACTATACAGAGTCCTCCTGATGAACTTGTTAAAATGGCAGATTTGGAACGAGCAGACAAATGGATGCCTCCGACAATGCAAGCTGAGACGCCATCTTGTGACTATGAAGAAACCTGCGTCATAGGCTTATCTGAGGCCATTGTTCTGACAGGATTTTTAGGAGCCTTAGAATTTACTTTAGCTCTCCGGGAGGCATCTTCGACTGAGCTGGTATTCGAAGACCTTGGGAACGTGTCCAACTTCTCTCCCTCAGCAGGACCGGTATAGTCTCTAGCCTCTTTGAGGGGAACCTCAGGTGCCTGGTGCCAAAAGCCCCAGTGTGGGAACTCGGCAATGCTGTTTTCTCTTAACACCCCTATTTAGGGATCCTCAGAATGAGCCTGGTACTTTTTGCCCCTCTCCGGGGAAACCCAAATACATTTAGTCCCCGAGTGGGGAACCTCAGAAATTATCCCAGTATTTTTAGACCCTGGCCGGGTATCCTCAGGCATGAACCCTGGTACGTTTAGCCCCTTGAAGGGGATCCTCCGAGGTGACACCTGCATCTAGATTAGATCCCTTTTGGGATATCCGAGAGTGCACCCTAATAAGGCTAGAGCTGTTGAGGGCCCTCAGCACTGGATGACCCCCGGTAAGGACACCCCAGGCTACTGGGGTGTCCTAAAAAGTAAAGAACATACTGGCCGATTCCTCTCATTGATTAATTCAAGGTGAGCCGGAGGCAATTGATGAAAAACGTCCTCCCACCTGACTATCCTACGCGGGAGTGACGGATGGATAGAGAGTTGCAGTAAAGACAGAAATCCCACCAATCATCTTGGCGCAAGGACTCCAAATAGAATTAGGATCCTCCCTTGTGAAGTGATGTTCGGAAGATGAACAGGACATGGAACCCTGTTGCTCCGGCATAGACTAAGATGAAGAAGACTGCGGAGCCGGAGCAGGAAGACTGAAGGAAAAGAGGGGAAAAAACAAAACTCCGCAATGCCAGTGATTCTGACCCAGACCACGCAGGGAAAAGGGACAGAAGGGCGATGCGCTGGGAGGAGGGGCACGGGGGCTACAGCCACATGCAATGGCACTATGTAAAAATAAAAGGACAAAACATTTTTGATGCTTCAAAAAGTGCTCTGGTCCCATCACGAAGAAAGGAATGTTTCACAAGTATGGAGAAAAAGGGACGGGACATAAGATTAGAGAGGTGGGTCAGTTTATTGGGGTGCTGCGATTGCTGCACGCCCTGCACTTTATTAGTCGAAGCAGGTTGCCAGCTGCAGACTTCATCCTTCCCCAGCAGACACCATCTGGAACTGCTTCTGACGCGCTGCCCTTTGCCTTGGGTCATTGGCCGTAGGGGTGATAGTGGGGCTGTCCTAGATGGTCACTCTAAGAGGGCTGCGCTGTCCTATCAAAGTCTGGGTAAGGAAGGGAGGAGGGAGGCGGGACCAGGCAGTGATCAGCGAAAGGGGTGGGCCTAAACGGAGTGTTAATGAGACCATTCAAAATACAGAAAAGTGTCTGCCAAGAGAGAGTGCTAAAGTCCACATTGTTTTGCATATACATAAACCAGGTAATCTAATGAGTTTTACAATCAGAAGCACCATGCATAGGCAGAGAATCATTTTCTATTCTCATGTTTGCGGATGATACAGCACTCCTATCATTAACACCCAATGGACTTGCAACCCAGGTTAACATTTAAGTAGTTTTGTGTAAATTGATTAACAATTAAATGCTAAGAAAACCAAAAGCAAGGTCCTCACTATAAAAAGCAAGAAGCAGCCCAAAGGGTCTATACATCTGGGAGAGAAAACTATTTATCAAGTATAGATGTAAGACTACCTTGGATGTAGGATCACAGAAAAGTGATGCTGCAAGAGCCATGTAATGGAGTAGCATTCGGTTATATATGTGAACAATTGGGCGGCCATGATTCGATAGGCCCAAAATAAAAAAGGAATACCTAATAAACGACAGTGTAGCCAATGACCCCGATGAATCAGTCACTAGTACCTACTGAAGACAATCATTCTGCCCTTATCCCTCACTGTTGTCACAGGGGTAAGGTATAATAAAAGCAGGACAGATTCACCAACACTAACGTTGTAACCCTACATATACATCCACTCACCATGAAGAACACTAGGTCAATTATGTATTTATACATGATTAATGCATCCATTTATACAAGAGCATAGCACTCATTTGACATAAATAAACATTAATGATTAGGCACCGTCTTTAAAATGGACGCCACAGAAAAGCTCAGAATTAGCGAAGTCACAAAAACACATGCAAATTAGAAGGGCTTGCTCAGCACAAAAGATTTCAGAAATGGGTGGTGTGGGTTTTAGTGCCAGGAAACTTCAGCCAATGAAATCACACCGATGTACGGGGACTATGGGATTTGCACCAAATGGCTTGTTTGACCTGCCCAAAAAGTAATTCACATTTTGTTGTATAAAAAGTGTTTAATTAGTGGGCAGCGCTGAGAACCTTTTCGGTCATTTCAATCTTGCAGAGCTGTCTGAAATACTTCTCCCAGCTGAGACGGGTTTTCCATAAAGTATTTTTTTATTAGGTCATATCTGCAAAAGGAGTATTCCTTTACAGCAAGATAGAAAATAGCAAGGTTCATATAATATGGCAATGCGGCAATACGGGTGTCCATTTAGGCTTTTAAGCTACAAGCTCAGTAGGTGGCCCTTTGTTCCAGAGCTAAGGGGCTGTACAAATTGTAATCCCCTCAGTTATCGAAAACAATCTGAAGAATGTCCTAGCCCTGCCCAGTAGATCCAACATCCCACTCCAAATGGAAGTCGATTGGTTAGATACTAACCCCTGGCCTTTTGCGTAAAAATGTGGGCATCCTCTACACTGGAGAAATTTAGAGAAGCCATCAGGGATTTGCTGAGAGGATGATGCTCGTAAATTACTGTAAGAGGGCAACAATTTTGGCGTAGACCAGATCTAATGAATGACCCATCAAAAGAGATTGTAAAGACGGACTGCCATGCAAAGACGGATATCAGACTAGCCAGAATGAATAATTCCCTAACCACCAGAATATATTGGGAAAGGAAATGCTCATCAGTGATACCTGGACTTCCTAAAGCCAACATTCCTGTGTGCACTGCATATTAAATTAACAGGCACACTGCCACTTGCTGAGTTGGTGAATAAATGGAATCCCTCCAATACAGATACACAATTTTATTTTAAGACACAGGAGGAAAAGGGTATGCACTTATTATGCCCACAATTCCTGAATTTAAGAAAGGAATATTTAAAACCATGATTTTTTAGAACATGGAATTAGAGGAACATCCTAAGCTATGAGCCTCTATTATGGCTACACAATGAATTGATGGTATATGCTGCAGCAACTTTTTTTTTTATACATAGCTTGGTCTATGAGGCAATCTATTATGAAACTGGAAAAAGTCGCCTTTTTATGAGTTGCTACATGTCAGATAATTAGCTGGTAGCAATGGTTATTTTTTTATTATGGTATTTATGGAGCGTGGACCTAGCTTCGAGAAGCAACTGAGCGCTTTACAGGAGGTATACAACAGTACACATGCAAAATTGAGCACTTTGCATAGGGGGAACAGATGTACAGAAGTGGGTAGGATACAGAGGGGCTCAGAGGAAGGGTACAGCTGTAGCTGGAAGGGGCGGGTGGTGTCAAGCAAATCTGGTGGTGTGAGGGGCGATGTGATGGCTTAGGTGTTGAGGCAGAGAGATTCCTTGAAGAGGTGGGTCTTAAGTTCTTTTCGAAATTGTAGGTGGCATGGGGGCCAGTCTGATGCGGACGGGGAGAAGGTTATATAGTCTTGGGTCATAGGAAGAGAAGGCTTGTTTTCTGGTCCTTTCCTTTTAGCAGCAGTGGATTTCAAGTCTGCACGTGCCCTGGTTTCTGGTGGACGTGTCTCTGCCAGAGATGCTGAGTTTTTCTGCAAGGTAGCCGAGTGACTGGGGGGGGGGGGGGGGACTGCCCTATAGATGATGCAGTAAGACTTTAAGCTGATTCGCAAGTGCAGTGGGAGCCAGTGAAGGTTGAGGGGGTAATACCCAAAAAGATCAAAGAAGAAAAGACAATCCCAAAAGACAGAATTTGGGATGCCATTTCTCCAGCGTTGGTATCTTTCATGGATTCACAGTCTGAATATTTCCAGGTCAGGCTGGGAAACCTCGGTAACTTCAGTATAGTAGTTTTCCTATGGCAAAAACGTTGACACCTTGAGTGTCCCATCAACGTTTTTATAGTGCTTTAGGCAGCACCAAAAGGCCATCCAGTATATAGCTCCACCTCCGCAGCTTCCCTTCAGATTTTAACCTCGACCCAAAATGAGCTTCGCTTAAGAGACTATTTTCCTGGAGGTGAAGGCTGGAAGGCGCATGTGAATCCATGAACTAAACCAACACTGGAGAAATGGAGTTTCAGGTAAGAAACTACTTCCTTCTCCAGCATTAGATGTTTCATGGATTCAAATGCTGTGAATAGACTACGTAGCAGTAAGCCAACCTGGAGGTGCACAACAGTCAAACGGGATGCAGGCAACATAATCAAAAACAGAAAATCATCACTGTCATGCAATACCCAAACACAAACAGGAGTAGAGCCATAAAAAAAAACCCCATGAAGCTGCAGGGCTTACCTTACTGGAATAGGCGTTGGAGCACCGCTCACGCCACCTGCACATCCTCTGCATGCTGTTGATTCAGACAGTAGTGCCTGTTGACCGTGTGGGGCACCGCCCATGTTGATACCTGGCAAATATCACTGAGGCCGCTGTGGACCTTGTAGATTGCGATCTGGGAGTTGACTGTAAAGGCTTGTTGGCATGTCAAAAAGATAGTCGCCACCACCCAGCGGCAGATGGCTTGTTTAGAGATCGGCCTTCCCTTACTGGAGGGGCCGAAAACAGTTGCTTAGGACGCCCGGTATGATTTTAGATGCGGTCCAGATCGTACTTCAAAGCCCTCTTGACATCCAGGGAATTCAAGGCTTTTCCCACCGGAGTAGAAGCCTTCAGGAAACAAGTTGGTAGGGCTATTGACACGTCCTTGTGAAAGTTCGACAAACTTCGGAATGGAGTGTGGGTTTGTAGAGAAAAGAATCTCGTCTTTCATGAAACGCAGGTATGGAGAATCAACTACTAGGGCCTGTAGTTCCGACATGCCTGGAGGACAGAATGGCCACTAGGAAACACCTTGCATGAAAGAAACTTTATGGCTGCCGTCAAACAGTGGCTCCATGAGGGCCGGCAGCACCAGGTTGAGACTCCGCACTGGAACAAACTTCTTCTGTGGTGGAAAAGTCCTGAAAAGGTCCTTGAGAATATTTTATCAACCTATCACTGAAGAGAGGTGTAGAACTGAAACCAGCAACGCTTGCAAGCCAGGCTGTTGAGAACAGACACAGAACCTTTTCCATTTATGGGCGTATGATGCATTGGTCGACTGAGCCCTCGCTGCTGACAAAATGTGGCACACTCCCGAGGAATACTTAGATTTCCGAACTCGGATTGGTCAGGAGCCATGCAGCCAGGTTGAGGGAGCCTGGGTTATGCCACACCATCTCCTTATACTGAGAGGCGATCCGGTTGCGAACCCAGGTGAAGAGGGTCGTCCCTTGCCAGGTGAAGAGGGTCTGAGAACCAGGTTTGCCCGGGCCAGAACGAGGCAACCAGGGTGACTTTACAGGGAACCTTGAGAATCATGTGAACTGTTTTCCTCATCGGAGGGAATGCGCAAGCGAACATCCCTGTCCATGGAAAAAAGAAGGTGCCCCCCTGGATTCTGGATGGGGAACCCTGCTGGCAAATTGAAGGCATTGCTTGTTCTCTGGGCTGGCAAACAAGTCGGGGGGGGGGGGGGGGGGGTTGCAGTGCCCCATTTCTGGAATATCTTCACCACCTGGTCCTCGTGCAGTTGCCATTCGTGCATCTGAGATGAATCCCTGCTGAGGGAATCCGCCTAAATGTTTTGAAGCCCTGGCATGTAGAAAGCCAGGATCTGTATCATGTGCTGTATGGCCCAATGCCATATGGTCTGGCTTCCTGGGACAGTAGCTGTGAGTGTCCCTCCCTGTTTGCGCAGATAGAACAGACGTGGTGTTGTGCATGAGAATCCTTATCAACAAGCCCTGGATGAGGGGGAAGAAAAGACTCAAGGGCCCAGTGCAGCGCTCTCAACTCCAGAACGTTGATATGTAGCGTCACCTGTGTGGGAGACCACAGGCCTTTGACTTGGAACTGGTTCAGGTGAGCCCATCCGGCCTGTGAGGAGTCGGTCATGATAATGTATCGATAATCCAGTTCCACCAGGGCATGCCCTGCTTGACGTTGACAAGAAGAGTCCACCACTGAAGGGCGTCTGTCAGAGTCTGTGAAATGAGCACAATGTCCAACCAGAAACCCTGGATCTGGGACCACCGGGAAGCGAGAAATTCCTGTGCTGGGTGCATAAACAGACGAACATTTGGAATGAGCGGTATGCAGGACGTCATGGTGCCGAGCAGAGATGTACGAGTGGACCCTGACCAACTTCCCTGGCAAAAACTAGTCTGCCAGAGACAAGCCTTTCCACCCTTCTCCTTCAATGGCTTGACCCAATTGAGAGACCTTCCAAAAATGAGCCCCTAGAAAGACCAAATCCTTGGAGGGCGTCAGGATTTGCTGAAGTTGATTGCGAAGCCCAGATGTTACAGGAGCATAGCGGCGTTGAGAGATTCCATCGGGCCTTGTCAAGTCGACCCCCTCTCCAACCAGTCATCCAAGTAGGGATAAACGTGGTGTTCATTCTTGCGGCGGTAAGCCACTGGCAGCAGACTTCAAGCCAAAAACTGGTAATGTCCGTTTCCCACCACAAACCTCAAATATTTGAGATGCCTGTGGTGCAGAGGGATGTGAAAGTAAGCGTCTACGGGATAGAGACACCAAAAACTCACTGGATTGCACCACCTGTATGATGTATTGCAACGTTTGCATCCAACGTTTGCAACTTTTGCTTTTTTATATTTTTGTTGAACGGCCTCAGGTTCAGAATGGAGTGCCACTTTCAGATTGGCTTTTTTATCACAAAAAACATGTAATAGGTCTCCTGTCCTCTATCGGACGAGGGAACACTCTCGATTGCCCCTTTTTGGAGCATTAGCCGAACCTCCTGACACAAGACCTGCATGTGAGCCTGAGATGTATTTACCTGAGGAATGGGGATTTGAGGATACCAGAACGCAGAGTGGCCGTATTGGACTGCTTCCAGCACCCATCTGACTGTCATGACCGAACGCCACTCGTCGAGGTGGTGCGCCCCCCTAGGCGACTGCCCTTGTGGCAGTCATTGCTGAGGCTTCTTTGCCTGCCTCTTTGCAACGAGGACAATCCCCATTTCCTCTGCTCTCGGCACTCCTTGTTCCGTTGAGCGGCCTAGAAGGAACGCCTGAAGCCCTTGGAGTAGGTGGACCTTCCGTAACCCTTTTCTCGAGATCCCAAAAACGTGGTTTTCCCAAGAAACCATGGAAGGAGCGAAAGGGGCGAAAATAACTTGCCAGGCAGGGCCATGAGGGACCTCACCATATCAGTCTGCATCGTCAATATTTTCCTAAAAAGACTTTCCCCCTCACAAGGCATGCCCACAACATTATGCTGAACTTGTCAGTGCAGTGAAGCCAGACTTTACTCCGGAGAACCACCCTATTAATCTGCTCTGCCAAGTCGACTGCAATGTTAATACTATGGTTCACCGCCTCTTTGCCCTTGTGACGCAAAAGCATTGCTTCCTTCCTCTGCTGCTCAGGCAGGTGGTCTAACAGAGGCGCCAGGCGGTGCCACATCTCATGGTTATACCTAGTCATGATAGCCAATGAGTTGGCAGCCTTAACCGTAGTGGCCCCAGACAGCAAGGACCTTTTTACCGAAAGCGTCCATCTTGCGGCTTTCATCATCAGTAGGAGTAGCAGACTTGTGTTGGGTACGAGCCTTTCTACTAGCCACTGCAGACACGATTGACTCGGGGGGTAGGCTGCGACGACTGGCACTTCGCAGTTGACTCCGGCACCTTTGATTTCTTCTCCAAGCAGCCCTTGACTGCTGGCTCCGTAAAAGGGTGCCTCATCGTATGGAGGCCCTCTTGCCACACGTGGTCCAATATAAGGTTTGAGAACACTGCCTTCCTCTTCCCCATATGGTCCAACAAGAAGCAGTCCTTTTCCTCCTCTGGGATCAGACCAAATTCTTGACCGGCCTTAGCCATCATGGCATGGAAGGCTCCAGTATCATCCAGTGGAGATCGTTGCACCGGACTACTCGGAGCATCGAGATCTGGGCCCATAGGGGTGTTACAAATGCCATATCATATCATATATCCCAGGTATCTGCTCTTCTTGGAGAAGACAAGACCGTAGATAAAGTGTCCTGCGGAGCCCCTTCCTGCTCAGAATGCACCAGCTTCCCTTCCTCCTGATCCCTTGTGGCAATGGAACGGCTGGAGCTTGTGGGCACCGGAGGTCTGGCATCTAATTGCCCCAAGAGCGTTTGCAACGTAGAGAGCACCTGCATCGAGAGCACGGAGTGAGGGTTGACAAGAGGATATTGAGGCGGTACAGGCCCTAGGCATGCGGACGTGGAGGGATGCACAGTTTGTAGGCCCAGAACAGACTGATCCAGGAACGGTGGACTCAACTCCCCGTCTTCAGGATACGAATCCAAACTCACCTGCTCATCATAGGCATGAACCTCCTGTTGGAGAAGGTCATCGGGGAGCAAGGACGTAAACCTTTCCAGAAGAGGATGCTCTGTAGACACCCCTGAAAGCCACAAGGTTTCCCTGGGGGACTGGACTCTGGTCACCGACTGGAGCTGAACTAGCCTTGCAGCAGGCAACTGTGGTACCTTCCCTGTAACCCTTTCCACCATTGACAGAGCGGTCATTGACTGAGCTATCACAGTAGTATCCGTAGACTGAGCCACTGATGGTATGGTCATCGACCGGAGTCTCGTTGACAAAGTAGTCGCCATCGGAAGATTAGATGTAGTCTTCGAAATTGGGACACCCACCAATGGAGATGGAGGCTTTCTTGGATGTTGACTTGGACCTGTGTTTCGACGACACAGCCAGACAAGGAGTGACGCTCCTCTTTGGATGAAGACCTCTTAGTTGACAAGAAGGAAGTATCAGACCTGGACTTCTCTTTATCCGATGACGGCTTGTGAGCTAGGCCTACATACTTCTGTGGGCATTACCCTTTCACCTCCCACCTCTAAGCGTTGCACTGGAGTGGGACCCTGTAAAGACTGGAGGGGGGCGTCCATACTCCTGCTCTCTATATGGCAGAGGAGAGGCACAGAGGTAATTGGTAAAATGTGGGCAGGAAATCAGGTCTAGCTCTCAGGAGGTGATGCAGGGTGGTTCTTAAGTACAGTGTAGTCCCCAAGCACCCACAAAGGAATGTCCACACACTGTTAGTGAAAACAGTCTTTACATAATTAAGGTTCAAGGTTATATACACAATCACAATAACTCACTTTGTGCTCAGTTAATCTACAATGGCAAATATATACACAGTTTTACGTGGCACCACAATTACTATCAGATTTAATTTGAGTGCATCAACTGGACTTCGTTTAAATGTCACACAAATCAAGTAATAAGAAGAACCAACAACAGATATAGGAGGAAAGCAGTTGGTTAGAACAATAGGCAGATTACTGGCCCCGTTACCTAGACAGTTGTGTCGGGATCCCCCACCTTGGAAACCTGTAAATAAAGATAGATCATACAAACCCAGTTCATATATTGTTCACAAGTCTTATTTCCTTCTAAACAGTTCTACATCCCCAATGTAACTGGAATAGCAGAGTTCGATGTCGGGTCGTCAACAGATCCTTCTTGAGCGGCTCCCTTTAAAGGCAGGAGCCACGGATCGTCGAGATCCCACGAGGAAAAAGGGTGAACACTGTCGTGGCAGCCGCTTCAGTTCTTGCAGTGCTTGTTGACGATCGGTCGAAAACATCCTACAAGCTGAGGCGTGCGGTGGACCTAGACGAGTGTTCGTTGCTGCCAAGAGGCAATGAAGAACTTTGGCCCAGCAAGGGCGTCGGGTCGTCAGCGTCTGGCATCGAACGGGACCACGGCTGGATTTAACAGCTTCGTTGGAGTCCCAGGGTGGCGTGAAACCCACCGGCATATTCTCCTCAGTCGTCAGCAGCCTTGACTTTCTCCGGCAGGGCGAAAGTAGTTGACGGTGATGAACAAGGGAGTCCTTGGATCAAAATGTTCTTAGGCAAAGGGAGCCCTGCGGCTCTGGTGGACGGCTGTCTGGTGCTTTTCTTCGTTCTCCTCACTGGGCCCCTTCTCCGGTCGGCATCCTTTTCGTAGGCCTGTCTACCATGGAGCATTGGCAAAGATCAGCTGGTGCACGATGGTCCCTCGTAGCTCGGGAAGAGGTCTCCTAGCCAGGTCCTCTTGGATCAGTTCCTTGAAGGCACAGCAGCTTTCAGATTAGCGAAGGACAGAGGCAGCAGTTCTTCCAGTGGACTTCAAAGTTAAGCATCAGTTTCAACTTCAGCTTCTCAACGAATTCTAGCAGTGAGAGGCCCCCAGATATACTGTTCTCTCACTCATTCTGCTGGGTCACACTCCGGCAACAAATCACTTAGGAGATTCAGCAGTCAGGCAGCCAATCAGGCTGCCAGGGTATTCAGGCCATCCTCCTCCCTCTCAGATACTCACAAGGAAAGTGCAATGGGACATGTACCCAGCCATTCAACATTGCACACTGCATTCATACCGGTTTCACGCAGGGCTGCCCCATTCATTGTATTACATACCAGAAACTAGACACCCAGTTAGGGGGTGCTTGATGATCTCCAAGGAAGGCGAGCTTCTGCTTGGAGGATCTCGAGGATGAATGCTGGGAGGATGTCTTCGGTATATCATGTGGCTTTGAGAGCAGCCAGGGTTTCTGCCAGGTCCTCCCTCTAGTGTCCTGAATCTTGCCCAGGGTGTTGAAATTTCACAAGGGGGGACATGAGGTGGGTCAGTGGATGCAGAGCTGGTTCTATGTGATGGCGAATTGGGTAAATAGTTATCATTGTAGATGTTAACAAAAGAGGAAATAATTTTTTCAAATTTGGAAAAGGTTAGCATGTTTTTGGAAGGAGTGGAATAGAAGTGGTTGCCACTAGTAGGCAATAGGAAGTTCAATGAAGTTGAGGTCTGGATAAGACTGCTTACTGCAGATTTCGCAGTATGTGGCGGCTCGTTTGTAACAAAAAAGAGTGAAGGGTAACTTTTTTAATCATTTAATACTAAAAGCAAAATGTGAGGTCAGAAGAGAGATTATGTTACGCTCACCTGGCTCCCACAGGGGCGTCGATCTGAACTGGACAGCTGCGGTCTCCACCAATGTGACGCGTAGTGCCGAGATGACTGGACTGGCCCACCTAGGTTCGTTTGCTTGGCCCGTAGGAATATTCTTCTGCAAATGGAGAAAGGGAATTAACCACCCGTGTGGTTGAGCGTTAACAACCCCCCCCCCACTCCCACTGTTCCCTCCACTGATCACCTTTGATGTCCCCTCTTATAGTTCTCACCTGATGGTTTGGAAAGATGAGCTCTCCATCCTGCATTGAGCGCAGGGGCGCGTAGATAACCAGTTGCTTCACTGGCTCGAAGGAATTGGTGAGTTCCAGAACAATATGGACTCAGATTCCCGGCAAGACGCCGTAAGTATGTAGTTCATAAGAGTTCAAATGTCTGACTTGCACTTGGTCCGATTCCTTGCAGGTTGCAGCTTGACCCTAG
The DNA here is from genome assembly GCF_040938575.1 of Ambystoma mexicanum. Taxonomy (NCBI): domain Eukaryota; kingdom Metazoa; phylum Chordata; class Amphibia; order Caudata; family Ambystomatidae; genus Ambystoma; species Ambystoma mexicanum. The sequence goes on from NC_090922.1 coordinate 1,396,510,418, forward strand.
CGAAGAGTTCCTCGTGGCAACCAGTAATATTCAGGTAAGGATTTGTATTATCCAACACAGTTCGATAAAATAATGTCAATATGTAACCTGTTGCTCTCTCCCTTATTCAGGCGCTGAGAGAAAGTATGAAGTCTCGGGGAATAATGCCTCCGGCGGTAAAATCAGGTAAGTCTATTGTGGTGAGGAGGTTTGCCCTTATTTGTTCCTTTGTTTCACCTTAATGTCCTTTTGTTTACCCTAAGGGGCTGGGGTTCGGCGAGGATGCAGTGGAAGCTGCGCCGACCCATGAAGAGGAATAGTACCCCCGGTGGTAAAATCTGGTAAGTCTATGGGGGGGTAACTAATATTGGCTCTGTGTATTCCCTTGGCTCACCTTGCTGTTCTCGTCTTCCCCTTAAGTGCCGGAGTGCGGCGGGAACATGCAGAAGGATGCAGTGGAATATGAAGATGCTGCGAAGGCCGGTGAGTTCAGCGCGGCGCTGCAGCAGGCGAGGCGATGCACATAAAAACTTTTCTTCCAGCTCGAAGGCGCGATGGATCGGGAATTCAGGTAAGGATCAAAGGTATTGCTCTTGTTCTAACCTTTTCTCCTTCCTGCTCCCTTTTTCTAGGAGCTCCAGACTCGAGGGGGGCGTGGCAGAAGACTGGATGCAGACACGGTGAGCGTTACGCTGCTGGATGCAGAATAACGCGAAGCGTGTGCTGCTCTCCGGGCGTGGTTTAAATAGCCTCCAAAGTAGTCCCAGGTAAGTATTCCTCCCCAGCCCCACCCGAGTAAAAAAATAGTCCCTAGGTAAAGTAGTCCCTTCCAAGCCTCTTTTGGCTTGGAGCTCTTGCAGCATGGTCTGTATCAGGTAAGTTTGCAGCATGGTCTGCACCAGGTAAGTATTAATCTATGAGCCTATGGCGCCAGGCTCATAGACTCTCCATATGAGCCTGGCGCCATAGAACCCAGGACTGCACCCACATAGCCCCTAGCAGGGGTGGTTGGGCTTGCTTGGAATAACTTGATGCCGGTTTCCGGGGTTGCTGGACTTGGTCTGGGTCCCTGGGGGAAGGCATCATGACAGATTAGAAACGCTAAGTGGCAATCAGGAAAATAAAGAATAGGTAGAACTGTATTAAACAACACAAGGACACTTTTGATAATGCCCAGTGGCAAAAAGTGTTGAAGGTTTTAGTTAATGTGGACACACTGATTTGGCAGGTTTTGGGCTCTTATAAAGTAAATGAAGCCAAGACAATGGCAAATGCAATTAGTGAAGAGAATTGGAGAAAGCATACAGTGGAAAATGATCTCTGGGAGTGGACATCATTCCGCCTTTATAAGGAATAACAGACCTTTGACAAGGACCATATTTAATTAGCAATTAGAAAGGGTCCAGAGCACCCAAGCCTGGAGGCTTAGCCAATATAGGGTTAAGGAAAGATAGAGTACTAGATTTAACAAGGTTTGCGCAGAGGGGTTATACCAGATTCTTTGAAGCAATTGATAATTACTGTATATAAAAACGGTTCCAGGATGTCACCAACTAATTATCGATTGCTTTCTATGTTGGACGTGCAGAGCAAGAGTTGTGCGTCCTTTGTGTTGAGCGCTTCAGACCTGGGCCGACTCTGCCCTATTGTTGGCACTTTCCAGACTGGTTCCAGAGCTGGATCCACTACCTCAAAAAATATTATGCTATTAGATATTCTAGCAAGGAACGCCTTGCATAATGGCAGTCCTCTGCATGTCTTGCATGTGGACTTTAACTCAATTGACAATCAAAAGTGGCTCTAAACTGTCGCAGAAGCTGATCCAAATGTAAGATACCTGGGTGGCTTACACAGCTGCTGGTCCAATTGCACAAAAACACCAGTGTTCCGGGGAGGCTGAGCAGCGGTGGGCAGGCATTGAGCAGAGTCCTACAAATAGAGTAAAACAGGGCTGTGTGCTAGCCCCTCTTCAACCTTTACATGGCTGATCTTCCACCTAGGTTACGCAAGGTACGCAACTGCCTGCCCCCCCTAAGATACAAGTGCATGTGTAATGGCTGTTGTATGCAGACACACCATTCTACTAGATCATACCTATATAGTCATGGTAAGAACTGCCAAAGAGTTATGCAAAGGAAAAAGAATCTGGTATTAAAGATAGACAAACCCAAATATATGTGTCAAGCACAAACCCAAATATATGTGTCAAGCTGGTAAAGGTTGCAACAACAAAAATAATTGATTGCCGAAAAAAAGTCGAAAAGCCTCCTTACAGCTGGGTTTAGTAGGCAGGTATCATTTTGTTATATAAGCAAAACTTTCTGCTCACCCGTCCAGTATGGTTTAGATGCTTTAGCCATCGAGAATGATCATTGGTTGAAAGTATTGGAAGGAAGCCTGCGGGAAAGGAAACCGTGTTTGCAGGATCCTATTGCTGTGACTAGCTCGTCACTGGAGCCTCTGTTGTGGAGTGGCCATGCCTTCATTTTAAAAACCAAGGACACCCTCTGCAGGGTTTTGGCAGCCTGCAGGTGGCCGGCTGTTGTGATTAAGCTCCCTGTGGTCTTCGCAGGACCGCACTGAAGTCGCATACCCGGACAGAGGAACTTTTGATCAGATAGCTTAATTGTCCTGTGGCAGCTGCGGTAAACGGATGTAGTAACTGCTTCGAGGCAGTAGGCGAACAGGAGTAACGGGGATTAATAGGCAAGGGATAACTCATTGAAGACCTTTGAACATAAATTGATAAACTGACCGCAAGCAAGCAAAATCCTCATTACCTTCTCAGCGATTGCTTTTACGACCAGTATCGCTTTACAATAACTTGGAGGAGTTGGGGAGTCGGACTACAGATGCCCCCCAAGATAACCAGCATGCCCCACCCAAGTTATGAGAACTGCTTCTTTACGCAGGGAGCCAAATTAAAGACCCTGCCAGCAGACAGTGAAGGACAGATTTTGGTCAATGAAACTTTTTAAAGCGGTGTGTTTTAGAATTGGTGGAGTTTATTGGTATTTATTGTTATTGCCTAGGTTCTTAAATCTTTTGCAGTCATTTGCAAATTTGTCCATTTTAAATAACTGGACATTTGCACTCATCTCCACGTTGCACTTTTTTTCTGCATTGGGTCTGGTTGTAGTTTGAGAGAAGCTGGTGTGGCTCAGAAAAAAGCAGTACATAGAATACTTTGAGGCAGATTGCCACATTCTCTTTGCCACCACCTACTCGCCTGCTCCCTGTCCTGCAGCGGACTCCCACTCTGACACAGCCCTTGGTGCCCTTAATCTCGCTATCTCCAAAACTCTTGATATTCTTGCCCCAGTCATGAGGGTTGGAATGAAGACTTCCAAAAAAGTGCAACTCTTGGTACAACACCAACCTGGCTGCCTTTAAACGCAAGTGCAGGGCTGCTGAGCAGAAATGGAATTAGTCTGGTGGACCATCTGACAAACTGGCCTGCAGCCTCCTTCAAAAGGCAATATCGACTCTGCAACCGCTCCCAACAAAATAAATAAACGTCTTTATTCAAGCCTGCATCTCCGCGGCATCAAACACGGCCAAAGATTTCAAAGGCTGCAATGAACTGGCCAATCCTGCAGCAGCCTCCTCCTCTGTCACTCCCACCAAGGACCTCTGCTCGGCCCTGGCAGAACACTCGCCACAAAAACCCAAGACATCCTCTCCTCTTCCCCCCCCCCCCACACCAAAGCACACACCAGCACCTGTGCCTCCCTTGGCCCCACCTCCACTTCCACTCTCCTCTCTCTCCCATCACACCTGATGAGGTCACCAGACAAGTCCGTTCTATGAAGACCTCATCCAAGCAAGTTGACCCCTGCCCCTCTAAAAACATCAAGGACATTGACTCCCACGCACCTGCCTTGGCTGACCTTTGCAACCTCTCCTTTTTCACTCTAGTTTCCCCAACTGCTCCCAAGCACTCCCGTGTGCACCATCTCGTCAAGAAACCCGCTGACCCTTCCATTGTGGTGTAACTACCGCCACTCTGTATCACTCCTCTCATAGACAAACTCCTGGAGAAGCTGGCTATCTCAGCTAAACCTCCACACGGAATCAATCAGTTGTTTCCATGACCATCAGTCTGGCTTTATAGCATCCAGAGGCACAGAAACTGCTCTCCTGAACACCTGTGAAGAACTGCTCTCAAATCCTGACACCAACACTCTCTATGTCCTCATTTTCCTTGATCTCTCTTCTGCGTTTGACACGGTTAACCACAACATCCCGATTGCATGGCTTCCCGACACCTTGGGAATCACAGGTCAGGCTCTGGCTTGGTTAACCTCTTTTCTCTCAGATGGCCAATCTCAGGTCGAACTCAGTCTCTCTCAGCTGTCACCCTCTCAACCTGCAACGTTCGGCAGGACTCTAATCTATCCACCTGGTTCTTAAACGTCTACATGGCTGCCCTGGCACATGCAATTGCCACTTTCACCACTAATTTCCAGTGTTATTCAGAGGACACACAGCTATCCTCAAGCTACCTTCAGCCACCTCCTCCACTCATACATGACAGTCTGCTATTCAGTGATGGTGTTCTGCAAACAACCTTTGTCTCAATGCCAGTAAAACTGATATTTGCATTGGGACACCTGCTCCTGCTTCCCCCCTTCCCCCCTCACTCTGTCCGGCCTCCTTTGGCCCTGCACCCATCCCCAACTGTGAGGCCAAAAAACCTTGGGGTCATCTTCGACTCTACTCTCCTCCTCCTCTCAAATTTTAAAAAAAATCTAACCATGAACTAAACCTCCAAAGAGGCACTCCACCTTTTCTCACTTTCCCTCTGCAGCTCACTGTCTCCAGAGCCCTAGTTCTCTCCAGGCTGGACTACTGCAACAGCCACTTCCTCAACCTCCCTGCTTCTGCCCTGCGCCCTCTTCAACTCATCCAGAACCACAAGACTTATCCTTTGCCTCAAAACCAGGGACCGCATCTCTACGGCACTGAAATCCCTCCACTGGCTCCCTGTGGCTGCAAGGATCAAATTCAAGACCCTCTTCATTGTCCACAAGGCTTCCTGGGACCTACTTCCCTTCAACACGGCCTTCCTAAATACTGTCCCTCAAGCCCTCACTTCTAGCTCCAACCTTCTGCAAGTGAGCCGGTTATCCAAGCAGAGATTTATTGAGGGATCCCTTTCCTCAGCAGGTGCCTCCCTCTGGAACAGTCCCCCTGTCACCGTGTCTTGAGCCTGAAATTCTCAAGTTCCGGAAACTCAAGACCTTTCTCTTCTCTTCCTTCTTTCTCACCCTACCCTGCTAACACAGCTCTCTGCGCTTCTTTCTCTCGCTCCTTCAATACAGCTTATTGACTGGCTACCTGGTGTACCAGTCTCACAGGCCCCAGGCACTCTTGCCAGTCCTGTACTGGACGCACCTACACCCCACTGCTCTTGTAATAAAACCTTGAGAGCTTCTCTCTCTCGCTGCACTTCACCATTCTCTACTGACCGGGCACACTTGGTCCCCTGGCCCTCCGGCACTTGCATGATCTATATACACCTCTGCCTGAAGATCATTCTGTCCGTTCTCCCTGGTCTTCACCCCTTATTGTGCTCTTGAAAAAAACACAGAATAGCTGGTAGGCCTATTTGCTGTATCTAAACTGTTAAATGTATAATATTCACTTAATCTGCCTGTGCAGACCATTATCTCAGAAATTCAAGGGCTCTGTACTCCGCCCCCCCTCCCACCGTGTTCCTTCCTTGAGCGCTTTGAAATACTTGCCTGTTGTAGGGTACATTTACCCTCCCAACAGAATTCCCTTCCATCACCAATCTGTACTTCAGCATTTACCAGCAAAATGGATGCGCTGGTGCTGTTGAGCACTACCGCCATACCTTAAAAACTGCATTTTGCAGTCACCAAAATAATGGCTGTGCTGTCATTGCCAAGCACATACGGGGCAAGATGGAACCAGGAACACACCAAGAAAAGCTGTCAGTGTGTTTCCTGATGTGCCCCAAAGAAGAGAGTTGAAAAGCAGCACTTTACCATGAAAAAGGAAATATTTTGCATTAAAATGGTGGCACCGGATGCCCTTTTTCATCTGATCAACAATACACAATCCTGATCCAGCGAGACCCAGCTATATTCAGGTTGTGCTCCAGCAAAAGAAAGAATTTTTCACTGAATGACAGGCTGTGTCAGGAAAAAATCTCTGAAATCACAAACAACTTTATTCCCAGCCGTACGGAAAAACGCTTGACTTTTTGTTACAAAATATCCCAGATAAACTCTTCAAAAGGAACCCTATATCGCTGTGCATATGTCAGTTTCAAGGGATCTTTATTTAGCCAGATGCCTGTGTATTAGAAACATGACTGGGGCTTTGACAAGATTATGAAAATGAATGTAAGAAGGCCGCATTTGAAAGTGACAGCCCAGCAGAATTCCCCATGTGTAAAAAGGGTTGCTTTTGCAAAACAAGAAAAATGTCTGTTTTACAAGTATAATGTTGAATAAGTCCCTGTCCTTGCCTAGAAATGTAGACAATGCTAGCCATCTGGCTCAAAAGACTATTTTATTAATAAACTTCAAGACTTCTCTCTGCAACCAGACCACACCAGAACGCGCAACAGGAAGCAGCACCGGTGAAGCACCGATTTGCACCGGACCCTGAAAGCTGCTCACTGGACTTTGTGGACTTAGTGCTCTAATCCTGCTGGTAATATAACCTCATTGCCCCTGTGACTGTCCATATATTATTTATCACACATATTTTTATACATTTTTTTAATCTCTTTAACTGGGAAGCCCCGCCCCCTCTGAGGCGTCGCTACAAATTGAGGAAGCCGTGCGCGCACCAGGAAGAAGCACCGGTGAAGCACCGATTTGCCGCTTCGCCGTGGCATCGAGCGGTGCGGCACCGGTGCTTGACTATCATTGCTGTCCTTCCTGTCTCCATTTCTCGATACGCCTGCTCTGTGCGGTTGGATGCTGAACTAACCAGTGCTCCCGAGTAAGTGTCTTTCTTTGTTTACATTTATCGAAGCGCCCGCTCTGTGGGGGTGGAAGCTGAGCTAGCTAGTGCTTTCGAGTGCGTTTTCTCTGGTTTCTGTTCTTGTTTACCATGAATCTGCCCATTTATACTCTGCGGACGGGCATGCCAATACCGCCACACAACGTGAGTGAGAATTCAAGGCTTGACATAAAAAAAAAAACATACTACCTCACACAAAGGTTTTTATGATGCAAATAATTGCTCTACCCCGAAACGCTCTTTGGCGGTAGCCTCTAAAGCTGCTGCGAATCCATCAAAGTGGTCAGGTGTTTCAGCCTTTCGTGGTTTTTTCCAAGTGAATGTGGTAAAGGTGCCTGACACGCCCCCCGCACAGTTTGCTTAAATCAAGTGCGAACTGCCAGTGGGGGTGGATTGTACTAATGAGGTGAAACCCATGCCTGGAGCACTAGCAGATTGTACGGTGTTACGGTGGGGGGAGAGGGGTGTCCGTGACATCAGTTGCCACTTCAATTGGTGAGTTTTGTCATGGCTTACAACGATGTTTCTGTAATTAATTTGGACTCCATGTATACAGATTACTCTTCCCAAACTTTGTCCGAAAAACTATCGTTTTCACCAAATATGTGTCCTGTGGTTAGTCCGACCAGGTGTAGCCTCTCTGCTTCCTTCTTAGTTGCTACTCCCAGGTAAACTAGGCAAGGAGAAGATGGGTCACTTTCTCCTACAGGAAGCAGAGTGGTGAATTTAGCCTTTGAAGCTATGAACACTACCATGAACACCTTAGATAAATTATTTGAATCTTTAAACGACAAGATTTCAGCGCAGAGTGCGCAGATGGCTTCTATTGTGGCTTGGTAGGCCATGCCCAGAGCTCTGAGGGGAAATGATTGTGGTGAGCAAAAAACAGTAGCTCTTTCTCCAATCAGGGCCCCGGTTACTGATCGCGCCACTTCTCCTATAAGGAAAACCTTTTCCACCCATTCTCAATGGCCTTGTTTGACTTCGGCAGAGAATTCTGCTGTCCCTTTATTTACAGAAGTTATCACTGTCTGATAATGAGGTTAATCCCTCTACTCAGTCGCCAACTCGGCCTGAAAGACAAATTTATTCCATCTTTGCAAAACCCTTTGAAGGAGCTTCTGGATGTCCCCTGAAAAAAAATTTGTTTGAAGAATTCTGGCAATGAAATTGGTGCCGACCCTATGCAAAAATCTAAGAATGTTAAATCTAAGAATAATTTAAAATCTGGTTCCACTAAACAGTTTATCAATGCTTTGAATATTCCATCTAAAAGCGCTTCTGTAGTTACAGCAGAAGTTGTGAAAAAAAATATATATGGAACTAAATCATCTAAAAAGGATTAAAGCGGGGTGGATAACCAAAAAGTTATCCAAGAGCCATATGCTCCTTTGGATAATCTTGTAGAGGCGTTACAGATTGAACCTAATCCTTCCCTGACTCCAAGTTTGGCAGAAGGGTCCCAGACTGTCTTTCCAGCCTCTAAGCACTCCAATACGCTTACAGGCCCAGGTGACAGGCGGGAAGAAATCAGAAGGGAAGTGGACACCTACATGACCAGGTTTGTGTAATTGCCCAATATAGGTGCCCTAAAAACCTCGCTTAAAATTTGACTTTTGGTGCCTTGGGATCAAGTGCTACAGGTCTTAAACCAAAAGCATCATGTTCAAACGTGAATGAGATTCAGCCAAAAGTGGCGTTGAGGCACAGCCTCCATTCAGCTGTACAAAATTAGCATTGCCGCACCCAAAATCAAGAAGGTTCTTCGGTGCGGGTGAAGCCTATATCTGCTTCCTTTGAGGGGATGGGCAACGAAATAGCCCAATTACTTCATGCCCTTCTTCCCAAACCAACACTCAAAGCTTCAATGCCTGAGGAACCAAAACTACAACCTCGCAAGCAGCCTTTCAATAAACCAATGCCGAACTTCAAACAAAACACACATGCATAAACATTAATTTTTGGGTGTAGACCTGATCCCCCATTCTCAATATCTGCTGAATAGGCATAGTATATTGGAAATATTCTCTGATGTTCATCAACTTGAGGACATAGGATCAGCAGATATTTTATAGTCTTATTGTGTTACAACAATTGAATGAATGGACAAAGCTTGCAGGTAAACAAGATCCTTTTCAGGCGGGTTTTGTCTCGGGTTTGGGTACTTCCCCTAATATGCTTCTTCTTAATCTGATTAAGAGCAAGTATGCTGAACGTGGACAAAACCTTTATATAGCGTTCGCTGATTTCAGCAATGCTTTCGACTCTGTTGACCGTCAGTTGCTGTTTAAGAAGCTAGAGCATTATGGTTGTCCCAGATCCATACTTGCTATTAAATTGTTGCATACAGACACGTCTCTCCAAGTCAGATTGTCCTTGGATGGAACACTGTCTGCATCGATTCCAACTTATCGAGGACTTAAACAGGGGTGTATCCTGGCCTCAACAATATTCAATTTGTTCTTGCTTGATATGGGCGCGAATTTCGCAGATGCCATTTCTGATGCACCTAAATTGGGTACACAGAAAATCTTCTGGCTTTTAGATGCGCATGATCTCGTCTTACTGTCATGCTCTCCTGGTAGGTTGCAAAATTTGTTAGAGAACCTTCAAATCTATGAGTGAAAATCATCTCACTATTAATCAGTAACTTGTGTACCTAACGCTAAAAAGAAGTCGTTTAGTTATAAGTGGACATTACAAGATCAGGAGGTAGTCAAAGTCCCTCAATATAAATATCTGGGTCTCCCTTTCATTAGGTGGCAAAATGAGCAAATTTATTTGGCACTTTTAGATGCGAAGGTTCGCTCATTAACATCTCAAGCAAACATACTACTGTATAGATATGGGAAATTTACGTTAAACCATGTCTTAAGGTTTTATCAACAAAAAACAGTCCCCATTATTAGTTAAGGAGCTGAAACAAGAACACCTAAGGAGAGAGCCTTTTGGGATCATTTTGAATCCCGTTTTTGGAAAGCCGTCTTAAAGCTCCCTAAATGTACTCCTTTACTGATGATTAGGTATGAATTGGGAACTGTGTCTTGTATAATCAAGTTGTTTGGAAGTTTTGCTTGTTGTACAGAAAAATGTATCATAAGTGCCAATGTTCCAAATGTGTTGGGTATTCTTGCAAATCACTTACTCATCCCTTACATTGTTTTTGGGAAAAATTTGAACTATGTGTTGGATGCATTATCTAGCGCTGACATCTCGCTTAATCTTCTATTAATGAATCCAACCAAAGCTAGACAAAAACTTTACCAGGCAGATTGGATTCACATCCGCAGTCAATGCCTGGATTATGTGGACAGTGATTCCCTAGTGCAGCCTCACAAAAAATTACGCACTATGCAACCGTACTTCGTGAAATGTCCGTCCCAATTACATTAGATCCCAATTGTTGCGCATTAGTTTGAATCTGAGTGAGACCAGACAGATTTTGGGAAGAAGACGGATTATTTCCAAAGATTAAATATATTGTCGGTATTGTAAGGATGTCGGACAGATAGAAACATTGCAGCATTTGGTTGTTGATTGTCAAGCTTTGAGGGAAATTCGGAAATAACTGTTTAAGATGTATAGTCCTCTTGCTCTGCCTCGACCCAGTGAGGAAATCTGGGCTTATCTGTCTAATGCTAAAATCTCTATTCAAATTGCACTAGTCCAATTTGTCAATGCAGTTATTCCTCCTTGCATATTGTGAGTTATAAATTGCCATTCATAATGTTTCTTGCTGTATATACTTTTGGGGGTTTAGTTTCCATGAAGACATTGATTTTGGTAGTGTGCGTCGAAATATGTATTGATGAACTTTCTTTAACATTTACATTTTAATTGTCTGCTAAATTTTAATTGTTAAAACGAATGATCATTGTAATGTGAATAATCTTTGTGAATAATTTTCTAAGGTTCATTTCTTTCAGACAACCAAAATAAAAAAAAATAGGTTTACCATTTAAATGCAATTTTGGTGGCTTCAAAATTAAGACGTGGTAGACTTCACTAGCAAGTTGGGGACTGAAATGATGGGAAATTGTATATTCTGAAGAAAGTGTATATGGTGCCACTTTGAAACTCAGTACTAACATGCCTTATGATAATAGGTATACATGTGGAACAAGTTACTTACCTGTAACTGTTGTTCTCCAGCATGGGTCTAGCATGGATTCACATGCTTATGAATATTCCGTCAGGCCGGGAATCCTCGGTAAAGAAAAAATCAGTATCAGTTTCATTTCTGATCTGTCTTTCTCAGTCGTAACCAATCACTGGTCTCTGGGTCATACTGCCCCCAGCCAATGACTGCCCTCTCCCTAAGCCCCGCCTCTGGCATCCATCCTCAGATTTCGTAGCACGCAAAGTGGCGGTATGACCAAGTGAAGAGCCGCAGAGGGGTAGGAGGGAGGGTTTGCATGTGAATCCATGCCAGACCCATGCTGGAGAACAACAGTTACACGTAAGTAACTTGTTCCTTCTCCAGCATGCGGTCTGGCATGGATTCACATGCTCATGAATATAAGAATACATAGCAGTACACACATGCACAACCAACGGGAGGTGGCAAAGGCTCAACATTAAGCATTACATCAAAAACTCTACATTAAGCAATTCTTACCTCCTCACCAGGCTCACCTTAGGCGAACAGGTTGCGCAGCACTGCTTGGCCGATCCTGGACTACTCCCTGGAATCCCGGTCGACGCAGTAGAATCTCGAGAAGGTGTGCGTCAACCTCCACGTAGCAGTCCTGCAGATGTCCAGCAGGGGCACACCAGACAAGAACGCCGTGGTAGCAGCGATAGCTCTGGTCGAATGGGCTCTCGGACGGCCAGGCAACGGCCGGTTTGCCAACCGATGAGTGCATGATGCAGCCGGAGAGCCATCGAGAAATGGAAGCCTTCGAGAGAGCCTTCCCTTGGTTCACAGGTCCAAAGTTCACAAAAAGCTGCGATGTCTTCCGAAAACTCTGTGGTCCACATAGAACTTCAGCGCTCTAGCCACGTCCAGCGAGTGCAAAGTCCTCTCGGCTGGCGACGGGAAGAAAACAGGTAACACCAAGGGCTCGTTGAGGTGGAAGTGCGATGGCACCTTGGGCATAAAGGAGGGGTGCTTCCTCAGCACCACCCTCGTGTCATGAAAAGTCAAGTATGGAGGCTTGCAGGATAGGGCTTGGATCTCTCCCACTCGTCGTGCGGAGGTGATGGCCACAAGAAACGCAGTCTTCCACGACAGGAACTTCAACGGTGCCAAATGCAGTGGCTCGAATGGCGCCCCCATGAGCCTGGTCAGCACCACGTTGAGCTCCCACGATCGGAACAGTCCCTTCATAAATTCGTTCACCAGGCGATGGGACCACAAGGACGTCCGTCCTGTGGTTCTGGTGTATCGGGAAATCGCAGCCAGATGCATCTTGATGGAGGCGTAAGCCAGTCCAGCCTTGGCCAGCGACAGTAGGTACGGCAGCACTTGAGGGGCGGTAATCCGTAGAGGGTTAATCTTCTGTGCACGGCACCAGACAGGGAACCTCTTCCACTTATGTCCGTAGCACGAGAGTTGAGGATGCCCTGGCCTTTGCAAGAACCTCTCTGCAGTCAGCCGGGATATCGTACCCTTCAAACTCCAGTGCTGCAGGAGCCAGGCCTGCAAGTTCAGCGACTCTGGGTCGTGATGAAGTATGGCGCCTCCTTCTCTGGAGAGAAGATCCACGTCCGTCGGCAGCTTGACTGGTGGGGTCGCTGACAAGTCCAGAAGCCAGATCTGCCTCGGCCACGCCGGTGCGACAAGGATCATCCTGCACCGGGACCTCTTGAGCTGTTTGACGAGTCGGAGCAGCAAGGCCGGGAACGCATACAGGAACAGGCCGTCCCAGGGGAACGAGAAAGCATTGCCCATGCTCCTCTGCTGGGGAAACCTACTGACGACCCTCTGGCACTTGGAGTTCGTCGCCATCGCGAACAGGTCGATCTGCGGTTTTCCCCATCGTCGGAAGAGTCGATCCACTTGATCCTGACATAGTTCCCACTCGTGGCACGAGCGCAGCTCCCTGCTGAGTAAGTCGGCAATGGTGTTCTTTATCCCTGCCAGATGAAAGGGCACCAGAAACATCCCTTGGGCGACGGCCCAATGCCACAGATCCTGGGCTTCCTTGGAGGGCTGGGGATCTGGTTCCTCCCTGCTTCCGGATGTAGAACATCGTGGTGGTGGTGTTGTCGGTGAAGATTCTCACCACCTTGCCCTTGAGGGACGGGAGAAAGGAGCCGAGGGCCCAGAACACTGCATGGAGCTCCAGTATGTTAATGGAGCGGCTTCTCCTCCGGGAGCCAAAGGCCTCTCGCGTGAAGTTCTCCGGTGTGCGCTCCCCACCCTTCCAGGGAGGCATCTGTCATCACCGTTACCTGGTGAGATGGGGTCTGAGTCTGTGCCCACCGTTAGATGAGCGTGGGTGCCCCACCACCGGATCACTCATTGGAAGGTCTCGTTGAGCGGGATCCTGTCCTCGAAGTTGCCCGTCGCTTGGATCCAGCAGGCTTTGAGGAACTCTTGCAGAGGGCGCATCCGAAGCCTGCACAGATATTTGCAGGAGGACATCATCCCGAGGAGGGACTTGATGGACCTCACCCTGGCCACGTCCGTGGCCAGCAGACGCTGCACCTTGCCCAGGATGGCGTTCATCCTTTCCTCCGACGGCGAGGCCAGACGCACCACTGTGTCGAGCTTGGCTCCCAGAAACAGTGCGACTTGTGACGGGACCAGGTGGGATTTGGGAATGTTGGAGAATCCCAGGTCTGTGAGCAGCTGGACGGTCTTCGGTGTGTGATCTACGGCGAGCTCCCTTGTCCTTGCTCGGATGAGCCAGTCGTCCAGGTAGGGGTAGACATGGATTCCCTACAGGCGCGGCCGCGGCCGCCACCAGTGCGAGGCACTTGGTAAACACCCTGGGTGCCGACTTAAATCCGAACGGGAGGGCCTTGAACTGGCAGTGCCGTCCTTGGACCACGAACCTGAGGAACTTTCGGTGTCCTTTTAGAATGGGGATGTGGAAGTACGCATCCTCCAAATCCAACGACGACAGGAAATCGTCCTCCTCCAGCTGTCCCAGCACGATCTGGAGGGTGACCATCCGGAAGATCTGTGCCTTTATGTACTTGTTCAGTCGTCGCAGGTCTAGGATGGGGCGCCATCCTCCTGGCTTCTTTTTCACAAGGAAGTACCTTGAGTATTCTCTGGAGCCCCGGAGCCTCTTCGGGACGAGCTCGATGGCACCTTTTTTGAGCATCGCCCTTACCTCCAATAGCAGTTGAGGGACGTGAATTTCCTTCCTGGCCACGGGTGGAATGCAGGGGCACTTTTAGAAATTCAAGGGCGTGCCCCTGGGCCAGGGCGTCCAGCATCCAACGGTTGGTGGAGATGGATTTCCACACGCTGATGAACTTCGCCAGCCAGCCTCCCACTGGGGTGCTCCGGTGGGGTCCCGACACCGCTGTCGGTTCAATCTTGCTTGGAGGATGCCTTGCCCTCCCTGGCGACGACGGCGGGGTCCACCCGACTTGCCTCGTCCTCTATAGCCTTTCCTGTGACAAGGAGCGGTCCGCTTGGTGGTACGTAGAAGAGCCACCGCCGAATCCCTTGGAGGCACCCTGCTTGCAGCCGAGGAGCACGACCATTCAGCGCTCCCGGTGCCCGCACTCACGGTGCTTTGCCTTTTGTTGGGCCCCCGTCGCCGGGGCACTCTCACAGGACTTAGAAGACAGCTAGGACTACTTCTTCTCACCTGACAGGCTCTTTACATCCAGACAGTTGGAGAGACGAAGGTGTCAGTCCCTGATGGTCCGTCCGACATGTTCCTGCAAAACGCAGTCCTTCTCCATGTGCGTTTTGTCCTCATGAAGGCAGTAGAGACATTGAGTGCTCGTCCTCCTTGACCACATTCTGCAGCTGGCATCCAGGGCAAACCCTGAACAGCTTTCCGGGCGTCGAGCTTCCTTTCTCCTGGACCATGTTCGGGTAGGCCGCAGAAACTTCTGGACTCCTCCAAGAAGCGCAACTCGACGAAATCTTCACCCTTGAGGGGCGTAGAAAAATCTGACACGGATCCCAGTTACTCGGATGTAGACACAGTGGAGCTTGAGGTTCTATTTGACCGAAACATTAGAAATTCTCTTTGAAAAAGCGCAAAAACACAGCAAAAGCTTAAAAGCTAAACACGAGGGCTCCCAACACTTGAGCGTGCGGTAAAAATATGAGGATGGCTGCCAGAGGCGGGGTTTAGGGAGAGGGAAGTCATTGGCTGGGGGCAGTATGACCAAGAGACCAGTGATTGGTTACTACTGAGAAAGACAGATCAGAAACAAAACTGATACCAATTTTTTCTTTACCAAGGATTCTCAGCATGACGACGGGGAATATTCATGAGCATGTGAATCCATGCCAGACCCCATCCTGGAGAAGTAAAGTTATAGAATTTTAGGTAAAATATTTCTCACTGGAAATGACGAAAAATTATTAGGACAAAAAAAAGTCCTACAAACTTGGGAGTGGGAGTATTATGCACTGTGTGGAATGTGGACTATGCCTGTATGATTTGTGAAAGCACCACCACTCTAAAAAGGTGCAATGTATATCAGAACTGATTTTTGGCAACAATGACTGGGGGGGTGGTTTTGTACCTCAACAACATCCCATAAAACTCAATCCCCTCCTTCAGTTCAATCTGCCCATAAGGAGGCGGCATAACATAACATAGGCTGACCTATCCGACTCTCCTGTGATGTCACCCACCACGGCTCACAGAGACAAGACACTTCTGAATTTTTCAGCTGCTGCGTATCCAGACTTCATATTCATCCTGCCGATTCCAGATCCACCCTGCAGATTCCAGACTCCACTGCCAGGAAAGATAGTTGGTTCAGGCCTTCCTATCCAGGTAGAACCACCCTTCAAAAATAAACCCCATAACAAAATCCCACTAAATTCTGGGAAAAAGGGGAAAGGTGGCTGAGCCCACTTGGAGATTCTCCAGTGCCGCCTGCTTGCCCCGCTACCCGCTCCATCCAGCTGAGGTGCCGTGACCAGACCTTTGACCAGCTATCTTCTGTCAGGAGAGTCCGCCATGGTGATCAGATCCTTTGAGTCCAGAACCCGGTTGGCTGTCCCAAAATCCCAAACTCAAGCGCGGATTGTATTTCCCCATCCCATAGCAACACATACTATACCCCACCTTGATACCTTGTCTTTGTTCCACTCGAAGTAATCCCATCAATACCCTCATAACTTGTTTAATTCTTCCATTCATTTCTGTCTTGCATAAGTCCTTAGTCATATTTTGAATAATTTAAATTAATTCTCACAGAGTTGAACACGGGGTGAAAAGGTTAACCTTGCAAATTAACCTTGGAGCGTACCGTGTCTTTCTATAACAATCTAGTCATTAAATCTAGTTTAAGTGAAATTTGTCGTTTCCTTTTTAAACCGATTTTCTCTTAACTGCTTCATTTTCCCAAAACCAAATTTACTTTCACCCTGCAAATATCATCCAGTTATCCAGCTAGAGTCCCTCTTTCACTTTCCTATTATCCCTGGATGGGTACCTATCACCCAGCCTAAAAACTGCATTCCGATTCTGTCTATTTCACCCATTTTTGACATTTAAACCAGTGTAATTTAGCAAATGCAAATTCTGTGTGAGATTCTGGCTGCACTGTGTTGTCACTTCAAAGTGGATTTATTAACTGTATGCCCTTTGTTGATACCTTACCTTTTAGTTGCTAGTGTTATTACATCGCTGATACTGTTAGAAATCATATTTACCTCATTTATTCAACCACCCATTTAAATTAATTATAGTCGATTAACTGGGGTTTGAGGGAGCATTGCAGGGGAAAAACTTAACTCAGGTGCTATCTACCCAAACGGTAAAATTGCTCCTATTCAACTGTGCTTTGGATAGGTTCTAGTGAAGGTCAACCAAGTGTATTTCATCAGTTTACATTGTAATCATCACCCCATTGGTGATTGCTGCCCAATATTAAAACTGATTTTCATTGAATTTAAAGTAAATATTGCATTCCCACCAACTAGCCTGGTTCATGGTCCATTGTGACCCGGGGTATTTGTAAAAGGGGGTGTGAGACAGGCTGGGTGCCAGCTCCTCCTGCTCCCACCTGTGAGGCAAAATAATCTCTGGGTCATCTTTGACTCCACACTCTCCTCCACTCCACACTCCTCCTTTTCTCACATCTGACGTCTCTAAGAAGTCACACTACCAACTGTACCTCCTCCGAGGTATTCTTCCTTTCCTCTCCTTCATGCAGAAGCTCACTGTCTTCCGAGCTCTGGTTCTTTCTAGGCTGGACTATTGCAACAGCCTTTCTAAATCTGCCTGCTTCTACTCTCTGCCCTCTGCAACTCATCCAGAACAGGACTGCAAGACTTGTCCTTGGCCTCAAGCCCAGGGATCGTATCTCTCCAGGACTGAAATCTCTGCACTGGCTCCCAGTGGCTGTGAGGATCAAGTAAAAACCCTCTGCATTGTCCACATGGCCTTCTGGCGTTTGGGGCCTCAATACCTTAAACCCTCTCTCCCTTGAAACACTTGTGTATAGGCGCGTTACAAATGCCATATCATATCTAAATATCTCCCTTCTAGAGCGCTTTACTCATCCGTCTCCAACTCCCTCAGGGTCAGTTGCTTCTCTAAGCAACAAGTTGGGGGGAGATCTCTTTCCTCAGCTGGGGCCTCTATCTGGAACAGCCTCCCTGAAACGAGGAGAATCATCTCCGGTTCCGCAAGCACCTCAGCACCGTTCTCTTTGCTTCTGCTTTTTCTCCTCCTCTCCCCTGCTGACTTCCTGGCTGAATCGGCACTGGTTACCGGGCCACCCTCTGAACCCAGATCTGGCCCAGGTCCCCTTGCCCGCCAGTCGCACACCTGCACTGCCTTCCTGGAATACCCCGCACTTGGTGACTGTTTTCTGGATCCCTACAATACAAATATGTCCAGAAAGAAAGCAGAACATTTAATTTCACCTGAAACAAGACAAAAGAAAATATTACACGTGTAAAGCCATAAAGGAGGTGATCACCATATAAAGGGATTGCTTTGACAGATTGTAGTGAAAGGAACACAAATGCCCTCTGATTGAAGGGGAGAGAAGAGGGGCATTGGTAGCAGTAGCTTAAATTGTGCACTTCTGGCAGAGAGCGAATATTTAATACCCCCACCCCCCCTTTGATTTATTGCCACAAAACGCTAAATGTATGGGGCCACCTTGTGGCCACTGCCCTGCTGAGAAACATTTAGCACCTTTTGTAGCTGGCTAGAATCCAAGGCAAGAGGCAGAGGGGTGAATTGCACTACATGAAAAGCGCTAGGGTCAGGGGGAGGGGAGTATAGCTTCTAATATAATTGAAGTATACTCACAAAAGTAGGTGCCAAATTTAAGTGAAGTAATTGAGGATTATAGTGGTGGGTGGAGGCGGTTCCTCAGAATTGTGCCCAGTACTGCAAACTTGGACCAGAGGTGGTAAGTGGTAAATTATTGGTCAATCCCTTGGTGCCCCTCTAATTATGACGCCATGAAAGGGAAAGGGGAAGAAAAGGAAGAGTCCACTAGTTAGGGAAAATAGGATGGATCAAAGTTGGCACCTAACAGGACTAACGATACCTGCAATGTTAGCTGCCAGACATCCCACCCACCCCCCAGCCCAACCCTGAGCAGTGTAGGTTAAATGTAAAAGGTTGAAGAAATTCTCTGAAATTAAAGACCCAATAGTAAATAAAACAGTTGGCTATGGGAGCTGGTTGGTGAAATTAAGCAGATCAAAGATAAGTGGACTACTTGGCTTTCGGAACAATGTAAAAGGAAGCTCTATTGTTAAAGGTGTAGACCTAGGTGGTGATCAGTTGGGCCTGAAAAAGAAAGGTATCAATACGAGTAGGGGAAAGATTAACAAATACTGTCCCCCCCGCAACAGACCAGGAACCTGGGCTCTAGGAAATCCTGTCACTAGGCCCCTTATGGGGCATAGATTACTGGACAGTAGGTTGCTGCAACAGACACTGGGAACCTGGGCTATAGGAAATCCCGTCATTAGGCCCCCTATGGGCTCCAGACTATTGGATAGAAGGCACTTAAGCAGAAGTAGCACGCCCTTATGCATGAACTTCAGTGAGAGGCCGCAAATGTTATAACTGAACACAGACATAAGTAATAAGCCAAGCATAAACAGCAGACTAGGTTGCCCTTCAATAACTATGGACAACGTATATCACCGAATGCATATGAGGACCATTACCATAAATGTACACATTGGTTTAGATAATCCAAAGGATTCCTCTCAATCATTAGAGACGACATTGTCATATGTATTCAAATGCCCATCCAAACATGACAGACCATATACAGGTGTTTGAGGAATTGGGCACACTGAAAGGCGCAGGAAAACCCCACACCCTGGACTAGGGTATTAGTGTAACGCAATCTACTGAAAAATTGTCCAGAGGTGGTTTTATTTTTAAAGGTATCAAAAATGTATTTATTAAGATACATTTTCAAAAATGAATTAATAATTAATACACACATTAAATTACATTAACATTGCAAAGGAGCACAAAACACCAGGTGATAAAAACCTAACAACCATCATTCGCCAAAAATGATGATAAGTCCCATACCCGGATCATCTTCTCAAAAAAAAGAGAAGATCCGGGGATGGGACTTATCATTTTTTGTTAAATGTACCCACTCCGTGGAATAGAGCACATTTTTTGTCAATGGTTGTGCTGACACACATTTGATGTGGACAAGATGAATTATCCAAGACCATGTGGGGCTAATTTATGTGCTACCACATATGGATTGTACTAAAAAGTTTAGTCAAATAAAAGTTTACTGTGAGTGAATGAGGTTGATTGTTTTGAATTGTAAATGATGGATTGACTGTTGGCGAATGATGGTTGTGTTAGGTTATCACCTGGTGTTTTGAGCTCCTTTGCAATGTTAATGTAATTTAATGTGTGTGAATTAATGATTAATTCATTTTTGAAAATAATCTATCTAAATACATTTTTGATACCTTTAAAAATAAAACCACCTCTGGACAATTTCAGTAGATTGTGTTTGAGGAATTGGGACCTGGCCGATGGACTCATGGGCTAGGACATCAGGGCTTACCCCCCAGAGACTTCTAAAATCACACTTCAATCATGGACGGTTTTCAGAACCCGTCATATCCTAGTTAAACCTATATTAGGCCCTGCATTCAACTGCTCAGGCGTGGGGAGGGCTAAATAGTTTTAAAGGGGTGGGGCAGAAGGCAAGAGTCAAGTGATCTCAAAAGAATAGACTGTGTCTAGGCAACAATAGTTCTCCCGAGCAATCAGGTTACAAGCTCTTGTCCTGGAACATAGCCGAGTTGGCAAGACTGGTCGATGGTCCCGATTGTATCGCCAACATTATAAGCCATCAAATAATCCTATTTCAAGCAACATGGGCCCTAGAAGTTTTGTTACAAGGCTAGCAAATGTACTTTAAACCCGAAAGGGAGGTGAAATAGCAGCCTCTTAATATGGATTGACATTAAGCTGGGATGAAAAGTGGCAGAAGGCCAGGCAGGCTCATCAGACCAACTCCTGTCCAATTGTACAAAAGAGGGAGAAGACATTTTCCTGTGTAAAATCTATAATTGGCCCTCTGGAGCCTGGAGGTTAACCACCGTGAAAAATTGCAGTATCTTGTAAACGTGTAGGTTGACCAAAATGCCCATAAACAGTGCATAGTGTTAGCGGGCGATATGAACTTAGTTTCGAGATGATTAGCAAGCTTGATGGTCTATGGGGAAGACCAAGACCTGGCCTGGGATATACCAATTCCGATCGCCCCGCCCACCAAAAGTTAGCCTAGTCATTAATGCAGCCTGCACATTTAATAGCTTGAACTTGAAGGCATGTAATAGCCGATTCCGAAAGTTTCCCAGGGTGGATTATATATTCAATGGTTGCAATGGCGCCTTCAATGTGGATTATATATTTGATTACAAAGATTGGTCTAGAGTGGCTAATATTGAGGTAAAGAAAGGTCGGGAAGTGACCAGAACCCTCCATCATGATCCTAAGGATGATGGTATATGTGGGTAAAGATCTTGCGGAGATACAGGCACATGCTATTGCCATTTCAGTACATGCCCAAAAGTCTTAAGTGGTCTAGAATCATCGAACATGTAGTAAAGTCTGCTACACATGTAGCGATTCTGGTCTGTGAAGCCTCCGGCCGGGACAAGTAAATAAGAAAGCCCTGCATAAGGGCAGCTGCTATGATGAAGCTTGTAGGGAGGCACAAAAGTAAAGAGTGGTCTATGTTAGATCTGGAGATAAAGTGGATAAAGATAATCTTAGCCTGATCAGATTAGACTATCAAAAGGTAAGCAGCACAAGAGTTAAGCTTCCAATCAGTGGGGTATTTTAGTAAAAGCTTTTGAGGAAGGGGACACCACCTTATTTTGGAAGATTACCTCTTCCACCGAGCTGACCCAGGGACCAGACAACATTGTTGCATCACTGCAGATGCATGGTGGTCTCATTTCTCAAATGTATACAATAGCTTTGCACAAGATAGACCCTTTGGGAGTAATAGTGAGCTTACCGTAGCCCCAGACATGACCCATTTTTCAATAACTATGCCGGAGGTGGCAAATGCGCTGAAGCCACAAAGTGGAAAGGCGCCAGGACCTGACCTAATCCCCATTGCTTTTCTCAAGGAAGAGGGGATGTGGGCCCCCACATTGCGCAACATGCCATAGTTAGCTTGGGGAGAGTACCTGCATCATGGAAAAAAGCTGTAATCCCAATTTTGAAAAAAGCGGCCCTCACCAGCGAATTATCGCTCAATTTCATTATGGGACAGTATTGTGAAGATCTTTGGGAAAGTCATCTTAAATGGTCAGCAAGAATGGACCGATAGCAAGATCATCAGCAACCTTCAGGCAAGGATTCTGGAGGAACAGTAGACTATCGTTTAATGCTTTTCCAGTTGGTCAAGCAATACACTGTTTTGCATATGATGAAGCTGTATGGAGTGTTTATGGAACTCAGGGCGGTGCCTGGTTTCAAGGGACATATGGCATATGCTCATAATGCCACCCCCGCAAAGCTGGTCTCAATTATACAGTCACTATTCTGAGAATTGGGCCCTGGTACGCTTTGGTGGTGTGGTAGCGTCCCCATTTGACGTGAATATAGGCATGAGACAGTGGCGCATGTTGGCCCCCCTGCACTTTAGCATGCTTGTGCAGGAGGCACTTTTGAGGGGGGGTGTCAAGGCCATCTGCTGAGCTTTATCTGGTCCTATTTCATGCCAGCAATGCAGTTATCCTGGCCACTTATCTACCAAGGCCCGAGTGCCACACTGAATGTCTTTGTAAAGAACTGCAGTTGAAATTGAATACTGAGAAGACAAAAGGTGATCATCTTCAGGCCGTAATTCACCAAACACTTCCCTTTGCAAATTAAAGTAAATGAGACCGATTGGGAAAATGTGAAACATTTTGATTACTTGGGCATCCAATTTCAATATAGTCTGGGGTAGTCTGACCAGATAGCAAGAACAAGTGTTACCTTGGGGAAATATAGTGGGGCCACAAAGTCATTTTTTAAAAATGACAGTGGTGCCCTTTCACCAGCACTCGATTTGTACATACAGGTATTGCCTGCGTCTACCTATGACTAGAAATGTAGGGTTGAGGGAAACATTGGGACTTTGGATTTAAGTTCCTGAGACAATTGTTGATGCTCTCAGAGTTCCATCTGCCCCATACTTATTTGGAGCTTGGCGTACCTCCAGTAGGCGAGCAGGTTACTTTGAAGCCAGCTATGTATTTGGATAAATTATGGCTAGGGGCCTGGAAAAATATCAGCAGGCCCCAATTAATCTTCGGGGCAACAAGAGCACCAGATGTGTCTCATGTGGGTAATACCTTATATGCCTTGGAGTTGCGTGGCCCAAGGATTAGATGGCTCGGTACTCATGAAGCTGAAAAAAGTCACCATCGCCAGAAAAGAATGCCCGGCGGAGGAAGACACCAGATTAAAATTGGGGCCATCTTATCGCCTCCATAAAATGGAACATGGGTACACCAACTAGACTCAATTACGCCACCATTTGAAAGGTCATTGTCCGCCTTAAACCAAGGGTATTTCCCGTAGCCTCTTTTATAAGAACATGGCGCGATTCTAGAAAAGCTGAGTGCCCGCTATGCTGGGCTGAGTGCACCAGCAACCCATTCCCTTTTGCTGTGTGTAATGCCACTAAACTAAGATGTTTATACCCGAAACAGATACATTTTGCGAGGCTTCAAGCATACGATCATCGCAATGAGTTTGCTTTCAGTATTACTGTAAACCTGTTTTAATCTTGATTTCTGTTTTTATATATTAAAAATGTGTTTGTCCTGGAAGCCAGAAAGTGATTGCATATTTTATGCACTGTCCTTACTGGCTACGCCATAAACCGTTGTGACAGGACTCCAAGAAAAGGTGGCAGTGTAGCGTGTATTCAAGGATGACCTCGCCCAACTCCCAACAAAGCTCAAGCCCATCACCCAACTTCTAGTCATGGGCGACTTCAACCTTGGGTTCAATTACACCCTGACAGAGGCCACTGCCCTGTCCAACACCATATCAGCCATATGTTCTAGCCAACGCATAACAGACCCTACTGTCACATCTTAGACCGACTCTTGTATCACAAATGGAACATAGCGTCTTAACCAACCTGCCTTGCCCTTGGTCAGATCACCACTCATCACCTTTACCATCCCAAGCAAAGGAAGGCTACCATGCACCAAGCCAACTACCATCCCGGCCACCATTCTGGTCTGTAACAATCGCAACCTTACCTGTGCAGGGATCATGCCTTTTCTCGACCACCCCAGGCCCTCCTCCAAGGACACTGCCACCCTGGTAGACACCATGCTATGCACAATCCTAGACATCCTGGCGCCCCTCAAAGTCCAGAAAACCAAAATCGCTATACACGTTAATTCACGATTCATCCATGACCTTAGACACCAGAGTTTAAATTAAAAATGTGTTTTTTTTTTAAAGTAGCCAAAGCTACCTGGCATAAAGACCCGACTTTAGCAAATAGAGCACTTTTCCAAAATGTCCCTCCACTACAAACTATTCATACTGAAGAGGGAAGGTCAGAATATACCTGTCCCAGAAGACCCTCCAATCGGCAGCACCAAACACAATATGGCCGCAGATCGTATGAACTCGCACCAATTCCCACTGCTTCCCCCAATCGACAATTACCACGAGTGTTACCTTCTCACCAGAGCCTACAACCCAGGAACAGTACGAACACTACCCAGAGTGGACGAAGACACAGGAGGGAGCTGGAGACTACATGGACAGAATCGACTAAAGCATGCCATGCCTCAAGTGGTTAGAGACAAGATGACTACCTGGCAGCATTAGACACGAAGCAGACATGCCATCAGCACATTCAGGACACTCACCCCCAATTACATGAAGAACATACATACAGCTGTATGAGTTAGAGGACAGTGAAATACTGTCTGCACTTTTATTATTTTGCCATTAGGCTTACCACAGCAACGCAGGAAGGCAAGAAGGGCTTGTGTGTAAATGCTTACATGCAAATAACCCCATGGTATGGCAGAAGCACTCAAGGGACCAAATTGCTATGACTAACTAACCTATGGATACCATGGAAGATACAGTAGAAACCAGACCATGGCTTAGAAAATCTAGTAGGCCATGATCGTCTTAGAGAAACCTTAAGCCACCTTAAACCACACAAAACGCTGTGCAAGCAGAACCACTGTGGTGGGAACAAAGCGACAGCCAAGGTTGCAATGTTGCAAGTGACATTGCTCACTCTGACCCGAAGTAACAAGCTGCAGGAGAGGCCCATTTCCCCGACAAGTAAAGAAAAATGTGGAGCTCCTGTGCTAACAAACATGATCTCCAAGCACTTGATCCGGCCAAGCTGATGAGGAGCCAAGATCTGGTGGCTAAATCTACGTCCCTCAGTACATATAATCCCTGTGGTTTGATGGCTGTAATAAAAGCCAGTTGTACCTTGCTACTTGTGTGGACCTTGCGTTACTTTGGGGAAGGAAAGAGTTGGGCCTTCCATGAGTTCAGCATCTGTGGACACCTAGCAAAGGCTCGGCCTGCCTGGCGATCCACCCTAACAATACCACCAAAGCTGCCGCCTACGACAGAATCACCAAGGCATCCTCTAGCGCATGCAAACTGTTCATCCTCTGCGAGCTAGAGACCCCCCCTCTAGACCTCAAGAATCAGTTAAATGATGCAAAACACCTCTGCAACCTCTCCTCCCTCCTACAGCTCGATCTCTATGCGGCTGACCTAGTCAACAAGACGCTCTGCCACCACCTTACTTCCTCAGCCAATTTCACAAATCAGTGCCAAATGAGATGCCTCATTCCTGGCTGAAAAAGGAGAAAAAAAAATCTTTGCGGTCGCCAATCCCACACTTACATCTTGGGAGTACCCCCAAGGCTCCTGTGTCTCCCCCACACTGTACAATGTGTACACTAAACCACTTTGACTCGCTAGTCATCCCATATACCAAATAAGCCAACGACGCGCAAATCCTCATCCCTATCCGACCACACTCGGAACCCATGAGAGTGAACACAATCTATGAAGCTATCCAATCTTGGAAGACCACACAGCCCATCAACGATGAAAAAAAAAGCTCATCCTTATGACCCCTCCACCTCCGGCCAAACTAAACCAGGCTTATAAGGTGTTCGTCACCAACGCTGTCACCACCTCCATAAAAACTTTGGCCATGTACCTAGATTCCTCCAAGCATGACTCAACAGATCAACCACATTGCCTCATCAACGCTAGTAAACCTGTCCTATCCACAAAGAACCGCTCTGAAGTAGCCCATGCCGTTATCGGCTCAAAACTAGACTACTATAACTCACTACTCTGCAGCACTTCTGGAAAAAGCCGCAAATACAGAACAATGCCCACCGAGCTGCCCTAGATATTGGCAAGCACTACCACATCTCGGAAGCCAGGAAGTGGATGTTTAAATAAAATGATTTTTAAGGTCACATTGGGAAATTTGCTTTAGAAACTCTGCAATACCACTACAATGTTTATCAACTTAACGTAATAACTTTGTCTGAAATTTTTTATCCCTGTGCTTAATAATGAAATGAGTGTTCTCTTATATGTATTTTGTACCTGAAGGTTTTGTATGCCAAACAAAATTTAACTGACTAGCAGAAGGAAAGTTTAGGAGTCTGTTGAGTCTCCCCCAATGTGTTCCGATGGAGGTCCTCATATTGGCGCTGGCATCGGTCGGACTGGCCCAAAAGTCAGGGGACTTTGTATATTCAAGCAATTGAAGATCCTAAATATCCCCTATTAAACTTGATTGGGCAGGTTATAATGAATGAAACCAATAATAAATTAGGTGACTTTCATAAACCATTTACCAAGTTGTTTTAACCACTAGCTGGAATCCTGAGTGGGAGTAGGACTTCTATTGGCTAAAATCACAGTTTGTTCTTAAACTCAATCTCTGGGATTGGAGTAAATATTTTAAACACCTGGCCTCATTAAAAAGATATTAGACTGGAAAAGTAAATGACAACTTATACCGCAGACACAGTGGATCATTGGTCCGTCCCAAGGACTTAGGCAATTTGTGCTGCATGATGATTAACCAACTGCCCACTTTCATGTGTGGTCGTCAATTGCAAATAACCTGTGAGCAAATAACCTTACAATGCGTAAATTGGCCCATATCCCCGAGCAATAAACCATGTAATGACTGAGTCTAAGTAATTGGGTAAAGTTTACATGCGTCATTTGGGGACATTTGTACACAATGATTCGATTAGAATTTGTGGATTCTGGTATTACTGCCTGAACTCAGGAAATGTCTCTTTGCACATCACACTTTACAAAATTAGGCTGCATGTAGGAAAAGATTTGTGATGAAGTGGAACCTCTTACATGACTGGTTCTGCAAGCCTGGTTCAGAGATTTTAATCAATAGTACGTAATGTTTTTGGAAATTGTTTAGGTTTAAAATTGGTTTTATTAAACTATTTTTATATTTGATAGAATTGAAGTGCAAATATGAATTCTATTGTATATGAAGACATTCATATTCTCTTGAATGTAATATATGCAAAGAGTTTGATGGAACAGATCTATACAAAATGATATCCAATTTGATAACCCTGGGTCAGTCAACTTTAGTTGAAGTTGAGCCCCCTTTACACAAAAAATGCATAAGATTAACTGAGAAAATGTTGCATTGGCAAAACCTTACCAACAAACTTACATGGCCTGGAACTGTATTCGTTCGACTGGAAGAAGTGAAGACTATTGAAATGAAACTTTTGAAAAGAGCGCTGGGTTTCCCCATTGTCTTTCGTATTAATCAGACATGCGCTCTGCCTCCAATCTTCGAGGTTGCACCTGCCACCTATTGATAGAGCTAAATATTCCAAGGTCACTGCAATCTGCATCATTAAAAACCTTTGTCAATGAATGTGACCAGTTAATGTAAAAAGGAATATGCATAGAAAATGATATGAAGGTCCGGATGTTGCCAAGGGAAAAAGTAAGCTTCTAGAATGGTGCATCAAGACTGCATTTCTAAATATAGAGTATGGGAAACTGCATAGAATAATGAGTTTTATAAAAGTATGTTATCTTCCCGACCCCAGTTTTCATCTTCATGCGATTTCAATTTTTACTCAGGACTCTTCAGAGATGGGGCCCTATTAGAGTATCCATTTGCTACAAGACATTGTAGATGTTGTATTGATGCCAAGTCAACAAACTTGAAAACATGTGATTAGCTACCAAATTTGCAATTTAAGCCGCTTGTAACATTTGTAAATTCTGCTGAGGTTTTAGCTTGAGAGTAAGTTTGGAATTGACTGACTGGTGGTCATAAGACTTAATTGTGTTAGTTCATTGCTTAATAATTATTCATGCTTTGGCAAAATAAAATTACAATTCTTAATTGATCTATGGACGTATTATACTATTTATGTTACTAAGTGGTTACTGTTCTCCAGCATGGGTCTGGCATCGTCTCACATGCTCATGAATATTCCCCGTCGTCAGGCTGGGTAAAAGAAAAAAATGTTTGTTTCACTTAAAAACTATTTCTCCTCTAAAGCAATCACTGTCCATTGGGTCATACTACCCCCGTCCTCCCACTAAGCCCCACATCTGGCAGCCATCTTTAGATGTGGTAAGCACGTAAAGTGGCAGTATGACCAAGAAGAGCCAAAGAGGGGTTGAGGGAGTGTTCACATGTGAATTCATGCCAGACCCATACTGGAGAACAATAGTTACATGCAAGTAACTTAAACCTTCTCCAGCATGGGGTCTGGCATGGAGTTAACATGCTCATGAATAATACATAGCAGTACAACATTACACAACCATGGAAGGTGGCAAGGTGTTAGGCAGAATCCTGTGCAGTTCCCTTGGGGAATACTGCAAGAAGATTAAGACTACAGGATTAAGCAGTAAACCCAATTGGTAGCAGTCTGCACCACCCATATTTACCTGGCAGCTGTGGCTGAGCAGTCAGACTTCGCTCAAGAGTAGGGCAGTATACAGAGGATACACAATAGGGCTAAAAACACAGAGCAAGCAAACACTGACCAGAGCTTGGCATCAAAAGTATACATTTATTTAACAAACTTAAGGAAAGACACTAGCACTATAAATCAAAGCAAGTTCAAACACAATCAGAAAAGTACACACCTCCCTTAAGAATTATTAGACAAGTCTATGTCAAAACACCACTATTTGTAAAAACAGATGCGAGCGCGTAATTTGGATGGCACTCCAATAATTAAGTTAAAGGGAGAGAAAAAGGCAGGTCATGAAAATAAAACAGTTCCCAACACTTTTCTAAGACCAAAACAAGTTAGTGAAGGCAGTCTACTGTAGAGCCAAAGTTCATAGGCCAGGCCCACTTTAAAAGGAGCACGGTGAAATGTGCCCAAGATCACACAGTTTAGAAGTGCATTCAAGTCTTTGTAAAAATGTTCAAAAGAGGTTGGGTTGATTCAGAAGATAAAGTTAAGTCTGGAGACCAGCTCAGTTGGAAAGCCAAGGATTTAAGGGTCACCTTTAGCAAACCGTAGAAAGGAAGGCCAGGTGGAACATAGTACCTTTAAAGTTGAGGAAGCTCCAGTGGCGGAAGTTCCTGGCAGCGGGTGCAGTTCGTGGTTTCGAACAGGGGAAGAGAAGATCTCGTCGAGGAGGAAACTTGCCCAGGGAAGAGACCAGCCACGGAGTTGGCTCGGTTAAAAGGCGCGTTCCTTTTATTCACGTCACAGTGGTGAAGCTTGGGTATCTGTCCGCCGGGGTGCTTGGCACTGGAGATTCGACCAAGAGACGTCCTGGAAGGAGAATGGCAAACTGGTTGATCCCACCAGCTCAGAGGAAGAAGTCTTTCAGCAGAAGATATTCTCTTGTCGGGAAAGTGGTGAGGTCGTTGCAGCAGGGCTCCACCGGTGGTGTCGTCTTTGCAGATGGCTCAGCTTCTCCCCTCTTCGGATTTCTTGGGTCCTGTGGCGACTTCTGAAGTTCCAGTCCCAAAAGCCCCGCTTTTATGCAGAAAAACCCCCATTCATCAGCCTAGCTGTCACTCATACATGCTAAGTGGTGAGCCGGGCGGCTCACCACTGGGCCAATCAGAACCTTGTGCAACTTGAGTTGTAAAGGCAACGCAGTCCAGGGTGCCAATTCCCCCAGCCACACATCCTGTGGAACCCAGACAGAGTGGCACCAGTTGGAGGGCTTCTGTGGAGAAGCCTGCCAAAAAGTGGAACAAAGGGCCAGACCTTGGTTGGAGTTAGAGACGGACACAAACGCCATTTTAGAAAATTTGACAAAAAGACCCAACCGATGATTTTCTATTAAATAAATAACCCAGCAGTATCTTTAACATTGCACCAAAAAGTGGTGCATTTAAAATCAATGGGAAAATCCCATAGGAAATATTCCCGTGGAATATTTTGCGGGGTAACCACTGCCACCAGCCAGAAAGTCGACAAGAGGGGACTGGACAGTGCCCCCTTGGAAACAGACCCAAGGGCAAACAAATTAACCCCTTCCAGTACTTCCACAATATGATGGTTTGTACTGGTTCTGTTCACAATTTTGGACTAGTAAAGCCAATGTTACTTTACATGCCCTGGGAGACAGTAGTCGGTCTCGGGTATGGAGTCTATGTTTAGGGGTCACTATGACACCCCTGTGTTACTGCACTGAGGGTGCTGTATAACATACACTAAAACAGATGATACCCTATGGAGTAAAAGACCCCGTAGCCCATAAGCACACAATAAGTCAAAGACATACCTCAAATCATGCCCAAGAGTGGGAGGAAAAAGTCTCTTAGCAGGAGAAAAAAAAACAAACCCCAAAAATCCAGCAAAGCTGCTGGGGGACTCACTAGGTTTGGGAAATTAGCCTTAACATCCCATCACCCGCCGGAACTCTTCGTTGAGAAAGATCTTGTCCGTGAAGACTCCAGACATGTGTATCCAGCGGGTGTCCCGAATTCATGTCGGGGTCACATCTGCAACCTTCAGAGACGGACGAGGTAGATGTAGGATGACATGCCCAGTAACGACTTGAGGGCCTGCACTGTGGCCGTCTTCGTCGACAGCAGCCATTGCACATTTTCTTGAATGGCTGCTAGCCTCTCCCAGGGCGAGGCCAGGCAAGACACCATAGGAACCGCGGTTTGTGATGGAGTCAAAGACTTTGGATAGTTGACGGACAATACTAGATCAGTCAGTAGCCGGACAGTCATCACAGTGTCCCCGTTGGCCAGGTACGGGTATATGTGTATGCCCTGTAGACACAGATGGGCTACCACTGGTGTCGGGCATTACATGAACACTGGTGGGGGCCGATTTCAGGCCAAAAGGTAGGGCCTTGAACTGGTAGTGCTGTCCTTGCACCGTGAAACTTCGAAACTGCCAAAGTTTGTGAATGGGGACATGGAAATAGGCAACCTCCAGGTCCAATGGCGTCAAGAAGTATTTTTCCAGTTAGCCGAGAACATGTTGCAATGTGACCATCCTGAACTTTTGGGAGTTTAGCCATTTGTTCAGACGTCCTAAGTCTAGGATGGGTCTCCAGCCCCAGGTGGTCTTTCTGACTAGACAGTATCTGGAATAGATTGCGGAGCCCTGGATCAGCTGGGGAACCAGCTCCATCCCCTTTTACCCCAGCATGGCTTGTACCTCTTCAAGAAGTGAGTAATGTGCTGCTGAGTGATGTGCTGCTGAGTGATGTGCTGCTCCCTGCCGGGGGACTTGGAACTCCAGGGTGTGTCCTTGGGGGCAAGCACGTCCAGCACCATCTGTCGGTGGTGATCTTTCTACACTCGCTAACAAACCTAGTCAGCCAGCCTCCCACCGGGAGCACAAGTGGGGCCAGACATATCAGTCAGTTCAGGCTTGGTTCTGCGCCGGCATCCTGGGCGGCCTCTGCTACTGTAGGCCTGAACAGCCTATGTAGGCTTCTAGAGCATCTGGACGGCTGTCTGTACAACGTGGAGAAACTCTGGATGTCTGTCTTGATCGCCTGGAGGAACTCGCCAACAGCCTTCCCAAACAGATTCTCTCTGAAGGGCATGTCCAGCACCTTTGCTTGGACCTACTGACAGAAGTTGGTGGCTTTCATCCAACCTTGTCAAAGGTAGACACTGCTCCCCGCTCCATTTGCCAGAACCCTGTGTTGGCGACCTCCAAAGCCACAGATGGCGTGGAAGAGGATCAGTTCCTGCTTGTACCACAATTCCATCATACCAAGCCAGGATCCCCAGTGCATTGGCCGTCTTGATAGTGGACACTGCAATGTAAATCACCTTCTCTCCCATGGCTTCAATCCTTTTCCCCCTTGCAGGAACAGGCTAGCCCACCATTTCCTCATTGTCACCGGCACCACTAAATCAGGCAATGGCTGTGACCTCAGCTGTGGGGTCCAGCACCCTATATTTCTTCTCCAGCCCATCCAGTTTAGCTGGAGCTGTGCAAGGGTTCATGAGGGCCAGGCCCGCCTCCCAAGCATCTACCAGAAAAGGCACTACCATGATAGTCTTCCTCTTGGCCTTGCGCCTTTGATACAAGAAGCCCTCCTGTGTTTCCACAGGCACCAGCTGGAAAAGCTTTGAGGCCCTGGCGACCATGAAACAATCCCACCTCATCCGGTGGGGATACCCCATAGACAGCACCCAAATGGGATGGGGCGATTCAGGTGTCTGCTGCGTCAATGTCTTAAGTCATCCATTGACGTGGCAGTTCTAGGTCTACTGGGGAAGAAAGGAACAGACGTGGTTGAGGAGGGTGATATGGGTCATCCGATGAGGCTTCCTCTTCACTGTAGGCTAATCGGGGGCCTGGGGAAACCACAGGTGCCAGAAGCAGAGGCACCCTCATCTGGATCTTTTACACCAAGGTGTATAGAGCCAGAATTTCCAAAAAGGAGAACTAGGCCCTGCCATCATCGCAGTTTTCCTCTTTGAGGTCCTTGTGTATGGTGCAAGTACTCCATCTCCGTCATCCGTGGATGAAACCTCCATGGTTTGGGCGACAATAACTGGGTCCTCCGATGGTTTCACCCCTTCTGGCGTGCCTGCAGAATTTGCCGAAGTCACTACGGCGGTGTTGCACCTTGGGGGCAGAGACAGAGCCGTGGGAGCTACCCTTGTAGGATCAGCGGCAGTAGCTATTGTGTTAGTAGTCAGAGTTGCCGAGTTCTCAGCCTGTGCCAGTTCAGCCTGCTTGGGTGGCTCAGCTTTCTTCTCCTCAGTCTGAGGCTTCTGATTTCTCAAGTAGTTTAGCCAGGGTAGAGGACTTCCTCTTTGAAGAGACGCTTGATGGAAGGCTGGCAATGGAGGCAGGCTGATGCCGATTGCGTCCTATCCACTTTGGGACCCGCTAATGAGGCGAACCCAGTGAACTCTGTCTTGTGGCTCTTGGCCTCATCTTGGTGCCCCCCAGGATGAGGCGTCCTCAAAGGACTGAAAGACTGCTCTGACTGGCTGGTCCTGGGCGATGCAGCATCGTGCTCTGAGCAAGGTCAGAGGCCTTGGCGCCATGCCATGTCGCCAGCCTACTACACCAGTCCGAGGCATATCACGCACTCTTACTTCCTTGTGGTCCGGGTGAAGGCAGTAGAGGCATTGAAGGTGCTTGTCCTCCACAAACACATTCCTTAGGACACAGTTGGTGCAGGGCTTGAAGAGGGACCTTTCCTCCTTCTCCATCATGGTCGGAGGGCGCAAAGCAGGCTCAAGAGGCCTTGTAGAATGTTTGCTCTTGAGGGGCGCAAAGCTTCACCGACAATGGGTCCCGGCTGTTGGCAGATGAATAAAAAAAGCAAACAGCATGCTTTTCAACAAAAGTAACTTTCCATTGAAAACACGATTTCCAACACTGAAGCATGCAGTAAAAATCGGAAGTTGGCTGCCAGAGGGGGGACTAGGGGAGAGGACTGTCAATGGATGGGGCATTATGACCCAGAAGACAACGATTAGTTTAGAGGAGAAACAGTTTAAGTGGAAATTAAACTTTTCTTTTACAGAGGATTCCAAGCCTGACAGGGAATATTCATGAGCCCGTGAATCCATGCCAGACCCTATGCCGGAGAATAGTGTCTTATCAATTTCTTATTATTCTTAAACCTGGTATGACTAATTGTTTGAGGTGTTGATCAGATGGGAGAATGAAGTGATTCTTAATGGATGTGTTAAAGTTTGAATAAACTAAACCCAAAATAAACCAGTCACACTAAGATATACATTACTCACCGCAATAGCATTTCCGATGATTGTATCTGCTTAGATTCACATGCTGTGCGCATATGGTCTGACATCCAGTGGTAACTGCAGAGTATTGCATCTTGTCTTGCGAGGATTTAAAGGGGGACGTCGGCATAGGCGTGTCCATTATCCCCAACGTGACGTGTAGTGTACCCAAAATCCCTCACGCGCCAAGGTCCCTCCGATTGTATTTTTTCTGACATGAGGGAGCCCAAGGCAAGCGAGTACAAAAGAGAAAGTAAGACATCCATGTTCCATCCACCCGAGCGGGGAGGAAGGGTGGGCGCATGTGAATCTAAGCAGATACAATCATCAGAAATGCTATTACGGTGAGTAATGTATGTTTTCTGATGCTTGTTAATCTGCTTCGAATCACACGCTGTGCATAGACTAGCAAGCAGTACCCGGAGTTTGAGGTGGGTAGTCAGCAGGAACAGTAGAGAAAAAAGGTCTTAGTACTGCTTGTCCCATCTGAGAAACAGACCTAGAATGAGTGTCTAGGCAATAGTGTTCTGTAAAGCTGTGTACAGAACTTCAGGTTGCCGCTTTGCAAATGGACTGTAGGGGAATATTTGCAATGAATGCTATGGAAGCCCCAGTGCCTCAAGTAGAATGTGCTCTAGGCTTCAAGGCCAGTTCTCCCTTGGCAAGAGTGTAACAAAGTGTGATGCATTTGACTATGCACCTTGAGATAGCTGACTTAGAGACAGGATCCCCTTCTCTGCCAGCTGCCCCCGACAATTGGTTTGTATTCCTCAGTGGTTTTCTTTCCAGGTAAAACATGACTGCCCTGCGCACATCTAACGTGTGTAGGCTTCTTTCGGCCAGGTTAGTGGGGTTCTGGAAGAAAGTGGGCAGTTCTGTTGACTGGTTCACGTGGAACTTGGAAATGTAGGTGCAAATCGAGTGGACAGAACCACCTTCTCTGCACAGTAACGAAAGGGTCTACTACTGAAAGGGCCTGTAGTTCACTAACCAGTCTAATAGAAGTGATGGCCACTAGGAAGGCCGTCTTATAGGTAAGGTCTTTTAGACTTGCCTTGTGCATAGGCTCAAAGAGGGAACCGAAGAGTCTAGTCATTTATCCCGGGAGCTGGGTTAGAAATTGGGAGGGTGAATCCTTTTAACCCCTTCCATGAAAGCCTTGATAACTGGCATTTTCCACCATGACACCTTTGACTGGGAAGTAGTGTAGGCTGAGAGAGCAGCTATGTGAACCTTTAGGGTATTAAACGCAAGGCCTGAATCCAGTAAGTGGGTCAGGTACAATACAATGCGAGTAGGAGAGCAGTCAATGGTATTGACGCCCTTGTCATTACACCAGATAAAACGTTTTCATTTACTGGAATAGCAGTATCAGGTGTTGGGTTCTCTCGCTTCCCTGAGCATGTCCATACATCTGAGGGAGTTGGTGTCTGAAATATAGGACCTCAGTTTGTTGGCATGGGTGCAGTGTTTCTCCCCTGTTCTGAGATAACATGTTGTACGGGCAGGGCAGTTTCATAGGATAGGGACAGCTCCTTCAGATGAGCACACCAGTGTTGGCCGGGCCACCAATATAATGGTGACTGGTTCCTGGTACATTTTGTGCACGATCTTGAGTAAGGGAGGCAGGGATTGGGGGACAAATTTCCCTGACCATGCACTCCAGAGCACGTTCCCCTTGAATCGGTTCTGTGGGTACATGGAGGCGTAATATTGGCATTGATTGTTCTCCAGAGTTGCGAACAAGTTGATCTCTGGGAAATCCCATTCTGCGAAAACATTGAAGGTCTTCATGTAGTCGCCATTCGTACTTTACGGGCAGTGGGAAATCTCTGCTGAGCACGTCTGCCAGCAGATTGAGTTCCCCTGGAACGTGTTGGGACAACAGGAATATCCTGTGTTTGAGAGCCCATATCCAGAAGTTTTGGGACAGCTTGGATAGCCCTGGAGAGTGTGCACCCTTGTTTGTCCAGGTAGTACATGGCTGTGGTGCAGTCTGTCAAGATTAGGACTGTCTTCCCCCTGTAACTGTCTGAAAGGCTTTCAATGCTTTTAATATCGCTAATGGCTGCAAAAGAATTATGTGGTTGGACGCTACTTGTGGGGTCCTTGCGCTGTCTGAAGCAGGCGAGGGCCCCCCCACCCTGTGAGATGAGTCGGTCGTGAGCGTGGCTTCTACTGCGGGGGGTGAAGGTTTTCCCCTTCAAGAGGTTTTCCCTCGACCACCACTGCAGAGAGAACGAGACAACTACCAGATCTTCCCATTGTCCGCTGGCCTGACACCACTGGCTGTTGAGCCACTCTTGCATGGGATGCAGGCGCGCGCATGAGTCACTAAGTAAATGCATGACGCCATCATCCCCAACAGTCGCATGGCCTTGCGTACCGTCACTACCCGACTGGCTACCTATTGGAGGGATCTGAAACAGCATGTTTTCAACCCTCTCATTGGAGGGGAAGATGAGGCCATCTTTTGTCCGAATAAGAGCCCCTAGTAACTGACTTGACTGGGGTCTAGGCTGGCTTTCTTCTCGATGGAGAATCCCAGACTGAATAATGTCTATTGTCGGAGTGTTCAATAGGCATGTTTCGTAGGACTCTCCTGTTACGAGCAAGTCGTAGCGGTATGGGTAAATGCCGAGAGGGATTACCATGAACCATAGGTATTTTTTGTGCGCTGGCAACATAGACATATGAAAGTATGCATCTTTTATGTCCAGTGTTGCCATGTAATCCTGTTTCAACAGCGGGATTACTTCCTTTAAAGTGACCATACAAAACTTTTGAGGTTTGACAAACTTGTTCGCTGAGCGAAGTCTACCACAGGGTGCATGGTGAGATCCTTTTTGGATACAAGGAAGTACACTAAATACCCTTGTTTACTTGTAGAATACGGACAACTTCTATGGCGTCCTATCCTAGAAGGGTCTGCACCTCTTGCAGTAGGATTTGCAGGTGGTCAGGCTGCTTGGTGGGCTGAGTTGGGGTGGTCAGGCAAATTCTATACAGTACCCGTGGGCGACCGTTTTGAGATCCCACTGGTCTGTTATCCCCTCCCATGCAATAAGGAAAGATGTTATATGCCCCTGACCGAGGTGGCATGTGAGGGGACCTAGATCCACAGGTCATTTCTGACCAGAGGCCGGAGCGCCTCCAGGGATGGAACCTAGTCCTCTACCTTTCCCACGCTGCTGTCCTCTGGGTGGATAAGTGGTGGAGGTATTAGCCCCTTGTCCCAAATTCCAGTTGTTTCCTGCATTATACTGGTTCTGGGAAAAACAAGATTGCCCACGAAAGGACCGGCGGGAGCCGCTTCCTCCGAGGACAGGGTTTCTGGGTAATTTGTTGAAGGGACTTTAGTGTTTCATGTTCTTTCTTGGCTGTTTCAAGAGCATCGTCCACTACCTTGCCAGACAGGTTGGACTCAACGGATTTGTTAATCAGTGCTGCTTGGTTCTCTGGCTTGAAACTTGAGTTCCTCAGCCATGCAGGTCTCTTGAGCAAGGTGCCTTGTGCCAGAGTTCTCCCCGCTGTTCGGCAGTGTCCAGAGTGTTTATGAGCACATTCTGGTTCACTTGCTTGCCTTTGGAAACCATGGCGAGCAACTTGGTCCGTATAGGTTCTGGCACTTCTTGAAGGCCTTCTTGCAGAATGTTCCACTGGATGTCTGCATAATTAGCCAATAGCATGGTGTTATTGGCTATATGGGTAGAAAACGCAGCAACAGTGGTTACCCTTTTCCCCTGTGCATAAAGTCTTTTGGACTTCTATCAGGTGGTGCCTCTGCTGTAGACACGGTAACACCATCCTGTTTTCTAGTAGTGGTAACCACTAAAGAATCTGGAGCGGCATGACCCTTGATGTAGGCAGGGTCGGATGGAGAAGCCCGAAGCTTCTCCACCCTAGGGTTCACCGCCCTGGTCTGGCGTCAACAAGGAAGGTGTCAATCACCTCTTGATTGAGGTCAACAAAGGGATGGCCTGGCTGGAGGTTTTTCTTCGAGTATATCCTCGACAAAATCAGAATCTGGTAAAGCCTCTTGCGTGGCGATCTGAAAATGGTCAGCCGCCTTCTTCAAGATGGTGTTGAACCCCATCTGGTCGTCCACTTGGGGAGGCTTGCTGGAGCGGAGGGGGGAAATCTATGCACAGGACATCAGGGACCTGGGTGGAATTAGGGGGCGTCCAGGGTTGAGCATCAGCCTGCTGGATGTCCCATCTTCTTCCTGATCATAAGTGTCCATAACATCCTCATCTGTGAGGAAACAAGTAAACTCATGTGGATCTTTCAAGGTCCTTTGGATACAGGAGTAGAAAGAACGTGAGGCCTCTTGGGAGCAAGGGCCTCAGAATAAGACATTTTTCTAATCTGTCCATACATACCTCAAATTTCTCTGGTCCATGAGGATGACCCAGATGGGTCCAGGGGAGGAAAGGGTTCATCTCCCCTGTGACATCAAGATTTTTCCCCTAATGTGCCTGACAACGGCACAACACTCCTAGTCCTGGCGGGGTTTGGAGCGCTGTGGCGTGTCCCTCGACATGTGTCTCGGCCGTTCTTTGTACTTCGCCGCCTCCTTCAACCGCTCCTTCAGTGTAACTGCTGAAGTAATTCTTGCGATGCCATCGGCAATGGTCGGAGAAGCCAGGCAGTGTACCGGCTGAACCGGAGGCTGAGAGGTGGATTGCGACACCACCCAGACCTTAAGCGACATCTGCGCGTCCTCCTGGAGCACCTCGACGTCAGCCTGTCTTTTATTGTTAGCACCCTTTACTTTGGATTCCAGTCTCAGGCCGCGACTGCAGTTGCAGGGAAGGCTGCCGATCAGAGGATCCTGTCGAAGATTGACAGTTCTAATGGCACTTTGGTATGCTTCGACAGTGCCGCGGAAGCAGAACTTTGGGGTGTGTTTGGTGTTATGATCATGTGGGCCCTTGTCGCTGGGTGTTTTCCAATAGCGTAACTCACATCAGGCCTGGTGGGGTTGGGGATGGGCGTCGTGGACCGAGAGTAGTCAACAGTTAAGTCAACAGCTTCCAACACAGAGGCCTGTCATCGGTAGTTACCGATCACTTTCGGCGGTTGCAACAGCAGGGGAAGAACATTCGGCCTATAACATGCCGTAGGCTGCACACCGTTGTAAGCGGTGCTCCTTAAGCGTCTTAGGGAGCAGGAGTCTACAGGCCACGCAACTCTCTTCGTTGTGATCGAGGGGCAGTCAATTGTTGCACCGAACGTGCTCCTCCTTCCAAGGATATTTGGCCCTGCATGAGGGACAAAATCTAAATGGCGTCTTCTCCATAGCGAAAGACAATTAGAGCGATGACAAAACCCAGGGAGCAGAGGGTGAAAGAGGAGAGGCATACTTGTAAAGGATATGTCCACCTGACCCCACTCTCCCTACTTTGTAGGCTGGCCAGAAGGCACGGCCAAGTGGACGGTAGTGCCGCCGGGATTAACAGGCGTCAAAAGTCTGCAGCAGTCTTCAGCGTTTCCACAGGATTCAACAGTCGAAGTGACAACGCGAATAATGACAAAGTCGATAAGAAGGACAATAACTATCTATGCAAGTGCTCTGAATTTGGGCGACCAGTAATGTGGGCAGAAAAAAGAATCTGAGGGACTTCAGCGTGTGAGGTATTTTGGGTACACTACACGTTAGAGATAGTGTTAGACACGCCTATGCCGACGTTCCCTTTCGATCCTCAAAAGACAAGATGCAATACTCTGCGGTTACCACTGGATGTCAGACCATATGCACAGCATGTGATTCTAAGCAGAATAACAAGCATCAGAAATGTGCAATTCCTTTAGCTAACAAGCTCCAACAGAACACAAACTTACAATCTCAACCTACCGTACGGCTAAGTGGGATGAAATGACTTGCTCTACAGAAAGTACAGGGAGGGGACGTGGCTAAACCGCCTACTCTGACCCATACTGCTACTAAATGAGCAGTGAGACCAATCAAAGATGTAATGGACGTAGTCTCACTGGAAAACCTCCTTTGGTAACATGAGCAGAAGGCAGTATATTCTTTTCAGGGGCAGTTTGCGCTGCTATTTACAACATTAACAGTACCTAAATAAAAGAAGGCCTAATCAAGGTTACAGAAAAATAGAACTTTAGTGAGCCAATGCTATAAAGCGGAAACCAAAACAGATTTGGAGTATGCTGACACTTTAAAGACAAATGCAGGCAACTGATTTAAGCAGCAAATGCCAATGCCCAACGATACGCCTTTTAAAAGTTGAAGGCAGGGCTTACAATTGACTAGCTTGTCTCGTGGTCTGCCTTAAAGAACCCTATTTTACAATAGCTCATGTTGCAGTCCTTGAAGTTGAACAACTTTCAGCCAAGCTTTTTGCGGCAAGCCAAGATTCTGGGCACTTCTGGTGCTGGGTCAGGGTAAAGTTGAGGAGCAGCGACTTAGTACAGCAATGCAGTGCTGTTCGGCAGCACTGCATCGCTGTACTGCATGCCTGCTTGTGGGTCAAAGACACTGGGTCAGTGGCCCTGGAAAACACTGCAGCCCCAGGTGAAAAGGGGGCAAAGGTGGGGACAGCAACAAACTGACTATTGACACAACACGCATCAGGGTACTGCAACAACCTGGAATTAGAAAAACCTGGTGACCAGGCAGCAGTTTTGATTTGGATGGTGCAGCAGTGTTGAGTTGCATGATAGAAGTGTCAGCAAGTTACAGATTTAGAGGGTGGAGCTTTGACAAACACAATTGGGAGGCAGAAGCAATCAAAAGTGAAGGCCAGGCAACACTCCAGCAGTTCCTGTAAAACAGCTTGGACTTTCACTGTGTGCTCAAAACAGTGGCAAGGGAGGGGCAGGGGTCACATCCTTTGTTCTGTGGTTGCTGGGAGACCCAGTTCAGGGGCAAGCTAAATCCTATTCTTTAGTTCTCACAGTATGGGTTGTAGCGCCCACTTGCAGGGTTCTGCCACCTCCAGTAAGCAAGTTCCTTGGTACCAGTGTCTCGGTTGACGAGGCCTTGTCCACAGCACCACCAGACCAAATGTGACCTTTAAGTCATTAGGAGGTGAGTGGGGGAAGATCTTGCCTCCGTCATGGAGGTAAAGACAGACGGCTACAAGGAAGCAGACGAAGATTTTCCTAGACCTTTGGTTATAGACCACTCCAGTCTTGAAGCCAAACTAAATCCAATACAGGGTTGACAGGGATCAAATTTAGGCTGCAGTAACAAGTGCCCTTTACCGTTTAATGTCATAACCAGAGTAGTGGGTCTTCTGGAAGTGGCAGGAATTTCCGTAGTACAATCCAAGATGGTGGATCTCTTGGCCTAAACCTCTACCTTGTATTCCAGAAGTGGTCGGGAATGCATACAACATCTGAACATGCCCTGCTGCCATTGCAGAGAAGGCCCAGGGGAGGTAAGGGAATGTCTCAGCAAAAGCACGAGGATTTCTGCCTGAAGCATTGTGAAAGGGTGATCTGAATAGATGACCACCCTATAAGGAAAAACTACCCACATCATTGTATTACTTGCCACCCTCACCATAATGGAATGATGTTGCACAAGAGCATAATGATGGGTCCCTCATCATGGATGAGGATGTTGACAGTTGAAACAGAGCAACAAAAAAGACCCCTCACTGTGAAACTTTATATGAAAAAGAAATTGCATGAGAGTGAAGGGATCTCTGCAGCATCATCTGGACCAAGTCCCCACAGCCAGGATACAGTCTTTACTTAAAAGAAGCTGAGCAGTCTACCAATTCAAACCTTCGATAAATGGAAGAAACCCTTCTCTCCACCCCTTTTCCTGTGGTGTAAAATATAATGTGAACTGTGCAAACCACTATTGTAACTATATTTTGAACTTACCACTTTGCTTTAAGAAATAATGGATGAATAACCAATTCTGAACAAGGTCAATTCACACATTTTAGAGTGTAGCAACATTTCAAAAGCCCAGGACGACAAGATCAAGGCTACAGCAAAATGTGCTGTGAACAAACCATGGTTTTGAGCATTACAGTGGAAATGGGTAATTGTGTTTTTGTTGGGGACATCAACTAGAAGTTCCAGTAAACCTCAGCCAGAGCGCACACAGCTACCAAATTATAAAGACCCATTTGGTTTACAGATTACATACATCCTCCTTGTTAATTATAAAAGAATAACACTTGCTACATGAAAATGAGGTCAATTTATTTCATAGGTCATGTTAATACGTTGAGGATAGATCAAGCAAATTAATGCTATACCTGAGTTTTCCACGTTTTCTTAAATTAAACAATA
The DNA here is from genome assembly GCF_040938575.1 of Ambystoma mexicanum. Lineage (NCBI taxonomy): Eukaryota > Metazoa > Chordata > Amphibia > Caudata > Ambystomatidae > Ambystoma > Ambystoma mexicanum. Next base: position 1,396,552,550 of record NC_090922.1, read on the forward strand.
AAAGCAGCATTTTCAATATGAATTGTTCAATAACTTATTATAAAATACAGTCAAATAAAAAGATACACTTTGCCATAGATATGTATAAAATCCCTTAAATATGTAACCAGTCCCTTAAATTGGTTAGTTTAGTTCGATGGATACAAAAATAACTATGTTAAGTGCTACAAATAAAATCGTGACCATCTACTATGCAAGGAAACTGGCTGCACCTCAATAACCACTGTATTGCTTTCAAAAATTCTCTCGATTAGGCACACGCAATTGATCATTAAATCCCAGGTCACATCGAATCATTTGCTGGCATTAGCCACTTTGGAAAGTGTTTGACCCTGCACTGCTAAATAAAATAAAATCCATTGAATAGCGCATCAAAAAGTCTTATACAACGTTGTGATGCTGTAAACAAGAGGCTCTGCATCAAGTCACACAATAGCCAAGTACTGACATTTTTGGCACTTTGCTTCTCATGTTTTTCTGTAAACTAATGTGAGCACTAGCAGATCAAGCCAGTCTTTTCAAAACGATCAGTGAAGTGGCAGCAAATCGAGAGTTAAGAAAAATAAAAGTTACATGGTGCAGCATCTAAAAATCTGTTTCAGTACAAAACATCATAAAGTCCAACATTCATTGCTCGACCAAAATTGAAATTTTGACTCCACATTCTTTAGAAGACAACCCGCAATGCTCAATTAGGGAGGTGACTCTTAATGCACTAGTGGGAAACTGGACCTATAACATACAACTGAGGCTCCACAAGTTCGAGCTCAAGCAACTTCATCCACACAACACCTAAATAAAAATGTAGGATTTCAAAACTCTGGTGCTTAGACACTGGCTGCTCTTTCACAACATTAGTACCTGGATTTTAATAGCATTACACCCCCTAAATCCTGTACCGTTTAAAATCACATCTGTTGGGATTCTGGGCATTTTAAAAGTAATAAATACATAATTTCAAAATCATCCTTCCCATGTGCAAAGAAAGGCTAGCTGGTTTGTTGTGCAGTCTCAAAAAGGAAGGTATGGCTTGTGCATGACGACTCCCCATCACACCGGCGCTGGATTGCAGGACTGGAAGTCACTGGATTTGCTGGCTAGAGCCTGCGCTCTACGTTTCGCAAGGCGGGATTTTGAAGGTGGCGAGAGCTTCATAGAACACACGGCCTGGACAATCTCTGGTTCATTTAAATCGCAGTCATGCTGGGAAATCTGGCGCTTAAAGGCGATCGCTTCTGCAGCAAACATGGTTAGGCCTTTTGTACTGCTGTTCCTATATTGGGGGGAAAAAGGTAAACTCAAATTTAGCTGAACATTTTAAGGATATAAAATTAAGATACTTGGGCACTGTCAAATTTCAAAGAATGTTAAATTGGATAATTACATGAGGTAATTTGGTAGAAGATGAAAATTACCTCAGGAGAATCTGTGGTGTTGGTAATCCCCTTTCAGGAGCGTCCTATACATTAAGAGACAAGCATTGACGATCAACAACATTTCCATCACGTATACAAACTGAAAATCGATTTTGAAACTTGCCGGCCAAAAATCAAATTAAACATGCTGATTGGAGCAGTAGCAAAAAAAAAAAATCATAATTTGTAACCATTCAAAGTGAAATCATAGAAGCAGACATGGCACATCCAATGTACTACTTTATCTGCAAACGGAAGACAAATCAACTATGGCTGTTCTACCATCAATGCACAACCTGCATCAGCAAATTAAACTAGCACTAGACAATGAGGTTGAAAAGCATTGTATTCGAGGGTGCTTGACTAGAAACTCTTCCAAAGGTCACTGTGGCAACCCTGATGTAATTGCTGTTCGTAAGTGGGAATACGATTCACTAGCCATTGCATGGGAAAACATGGAAAAGGGACAGGAAAGTGGAGTATGCTCACTCTAGGTTAAGTGGGTGGAGCTTAAGTGCAGATTTGAAGCAGTGGAGAATACTACATGAAGAGGAAGAAAGTTCCATTGGTGAGTGGCGAAGAGGAGATGAACGGAAGAGATGGACATTGGCTGGTCAGGGCACAAACAGATTGAAGAGTACTAGAGCAGAGGGAGGAACAATGCAAAATGTAGTGTTAGCTAATTGAGGGAGTAGGGGAGAAGGGAAAGCAGGGATTTTAAAATTATGAATTTAAAAAAGGAGGACATGTTTTTCATGCAAAAGTCATAAATCATGGAGTGGGCGTTTGGAAGTGGGAGAGAAGCAGCAAAGACTGTAGAAGTGCCATGCAGCAAAGTGGATTAATCCAGTAGGAAGGGATGAGAGCAAGTAGAAGGCTAGCATAGTAGTTCAAGAAGCAGGGCTTTGATAGATGTATAACTGGGAGAGGAGTTTAGACACTGAGCATGTTAATCCGGGCTGCAATTGAAGTGCAAGTTAGGAAGTGCTGGAGGTTGCTATCAAAAAGGACCTCAAATGTGCATGACTGTGGGAAGGGAGGTGTGAAGGAAGGGACGCGGGCCAGTGGTGGCAGGAATGTAGATTAGATTGCATCCTTTACTACAGCAACTGTCACTGGATGAAAGCTTATTTGCCTGCTTAAGCCGAGAGATAAAACGTTAAGTGGTGGAGAATAGCTGCAAGTCATGCACAAAGAGGCGGACGAAAAGCCAAAAGGAAGTGATCAGGAGGCTGCGGGAAGCAGTGCGACTGAAGAGAAAGAGGCCCAAGCATAGTTGGAGAATTGGCCGACGGCCGAATCAGGAGAATGCTTGATGGCTATGAAATTCAGATTGGACAGGGTCCAGCGAGCAATTAGTATTCAGACATGAGGATATCCTATTAAAAACAAGAGTAGACAGTGAGCAGAGGCACAGGGTGACCAAGCTGTTGCGGTTAGTGGAGGGCTTTACTAAGGCAAGATAGTTGGGTGGAGGGGGAGAAAGGAGAAGTTGAAGGAGGGGAAGAAGTTTATGTTGTAAGAGGATTCAATTCAACACTACAGCTAAGTCAACGCCTAGTCTATAATACTGAATGAAAACCCTTATTGATATATTTTTATGTCCAGTTCATGCGTTCTGGATGACTACCCCTATATAACACCCCTCTCTTGGAATCCCCCTGACCCCACTGAGCCAAGAAGTAGTTCTGTTTTACAAGTTAAAAGGTTTATTTGATAATTTAAACGAGATATATAGATCACACTTTATAATAAATTAATAATTGAATAGCACACTTAATCTGATATGATAAAGATTAATAACGGAGAATCTGGCACTAACACGCTTCTCTATAATCAATAAGGAGTTGACATGAAATGGATAAGGTAGCACACTGGTAAATAGGTACCGAAGTATAATGTGGTAGAAAATGCTTTATAGGGTTCAAGGAAATGCAAGGTTGAATGAATGAAATGCAGTATAGAAAATACTCAATATGATTTCAACAAAACAATGTAATCACTTTTCTCTGGCTATTCACTCCCCCCCTCTTTATGCAATGCAAGGGAATGGGAGGAAAGCACACAGTTCTCAGAAATGCAATCAATGTAATCAGTTCAATCCCCCCCAAGCTTAGACAACAGAAGTTTAAAACACAGATAGGAGTTTTGAAAACACAGGCCCAAATGCTTTGATATGTGCTAGCAATGGATGAGAAATATGCTGGAAATGCTTTTTAATTCCCTTTCAGAGGTTCAGGGTGAGTGGTATCTAGTTAATATTAGTCCAGGCTCACACTAGCAATGAGGCCGGGATAGTTAACAGGTTAAACGAATTTCTGGCAAATGGAAGGCAAGCAGCAGCAGTTTTTACATGTGAAGAAATTTGCAAATCGCGGCAAAATTCGCGGATGCGTGTTCCGCGATTGCGGTAAAACTATAAGGGGTAGGAATGCGGTTCTAGGTGCGATTCAAAGCTAAGATTCTAAGCTTTCAAATAAAAGTTATTGCAAGTCTCTAGCACAAACGGTTGCGGAGATATGAGCGATTTTGTGAAGGTCGTTTTTCAGATTTGAAATTTTAAAGTTCAAAAAGACAAGTGCAGCTTGCGACTAGAAAATGACAAGTGACAGTTAGGAGGCAGTTCTACTTAGATTAAATAGATTGAATTATATTATTTTAACTAAGAGATTGGTACTGCACAGTTTTCTAGGTACTCACACTATATTCTTAAGTGAAATGGGCCTCGCCATGGATCTGGTCAGGGTTTTGGACTGGGCTCGGGTCTCTCTCTGGGCACAGCACTGCTTTCTCCCTCTGGTCTGGTCTCTAGTTCTGGATAGATTGAAGTCTCTAGTTTGGCTCTCTGGAGGTTTGATGGAGGTAAAGTCTGGATCTCTGGATGTTGTATGGTCCGGCAGAGCGCGTTGCAGCAAATGGAATTGAAGGTCCCTATCTGTCCTGTCTGTCTGCTTTTATGTGTTTAAAATGTGGGTGTGTTCTAGCATCACTGACCCTACCTCTCTCTCAGCTTCTAATTGGTCAAACTTCCATTTATCATTTGATTGGGGAATGAACTGTGAGTCAGAGGGATGTCATTTTATGGCTTGCAGATAGGACACTCCTCTGTCAGATTGCACACATTCTATATTTGATAATAAAAGACATATTTCAGAGTTACACAGTTGTTTGAAATTACATATACATGGTGTGGCTGAATTTAGCCATGTCTCTGTCCAAATCTGCTGTTTCTAAGAGCTTGCATTCAGAAATGGCACATATTTCACTTTTTAACTGATTTTTCAATTTCTGACAATGACCCAACTTTACATACATGTGTGCAGGGAGTATGGACATTAACTGAAGAAGTTTCAGATTTTTAACATGCATACAGTTAGAGTAATATCCACTTTTCCGCTGACACCCCCCCGAACATACCACCGGTTCCTACCACGTCTTAAACTGTGGGCAGAAAAATCACAAGAATTATGGTATCATTTATAAAATTTTCACATGTCCGCACCATGAGTTATTAATCTTTTTCTAAACAATATTCTGGCTACAAAGGGGTGTGGTTTTCTCTCAGCACAAGGTAGAAATACTGGTTAATCCAGTTCTGCCAAGCCAGCTTGCTCTCACAGGCAGTGCCCCTCCCAGCTCCTGCCAAGAGGAAGCTACATTTTACGACTGCGGTAATAAAAACCTTTGCCTGAGTGAAGAGGGCTTTGTTCACTCTCCTGCAGAGCACAGGTAATTCAATTATCAGATAGATGGCATATCCTTAGTGTGGGCAGCAAAAGGAAGGTTGGCCTGGGAACACAGTGGTGACTCAAGTTTCACTCCTGATGGGGGTAGCTGTCAAGCAGAATTCAGTTCCTTAAGCCAGGTTTCAGATAAAATGTCACTTTTTGTTCCCCAGTTTCTGCCTTCAAATCAAACTAACCATTTTCACATATGCAGCTAGAAGGCTGATTCTAAGTTTAAAACTATGACAATTAAACAATTGCAACCTATGTGACACTCAAAAGTAGGTCACTCAGTCAATTTAAACATTTAGATTTTTTTTAGTGTCTTTCAGTCCAAATTTACTTAAACTGCTGAAATCCACAGCGCAGCCAGTCTTGTTATAAGCATTTTTCTGGGCTCTTCATTTCCCAGATTTTGTAGGCACACAACACTCCATTCTACCAAATGTCTGCTGGTGTCCAGTGAGTTTTTAGATGTGTTGCAATGTTTAAAATAGACAGTTTGAGCCTGCCTTCAGAGAAACACAGGGTGGTTTTAAACTGCCGGCTTTTGGATAGTGGTGAGTACTGGTACTGCACCCATTTTTGGGATTTAAGAATGAATTCCCCACAATTCTAGGTTGCATTTGGCAATCAGCATTGCCATTCCCAATGGTTTCAGACTACTGTGCGGGTAGTCCAATGGTGGTTTTAGGCAGTGTCCTTCTGTGCCCATAACATCGGCAAAAATGGGTGGCAGCCTATTCTTCCTGCATTTCCCTGTGCATTTTCTGGGAAGCTCTGGCCATCATGATGTTTTCATGTCAGTACTGCACAGTTTTGAGGTAGGGCTCGGATGCATGGGTAAATACATCCCACAATGTAGGAGGGAATAGGTGATAGGAGCCAGCTCCTTGACAGCATGTGATGCAACCGTGTCACTGGGGGCGCAGGAGGGATTGGCATACCTTAACAGATTGCGATAAAAGTAAGGTTGGGAAATGAGCAAATAAATGCGTGGAGAACTGAATAGGACGTTGGCAAGGGAATTGAGTAATGGGTAGTCATTCACAGTTAAGGAAGACTGCATGCAGTGAGGAGGATCTGCGTGCAGGTTTAAGATCAAAACGCAGTGAGATTAGTGAATTTAAAAAACATTTTATATTTTCTTATGAAATACAATTGTAGGTCAAAAACGTTTTTAGAATTTTCTGTAGCACTATGTTCTACTGACCCAGCTGGTCTTTGGAGCCCTGTAGGAGAAAGATGGCCAGGCTCCTATGGGTTTCCTACATTTTTATTGGGCGTATTTATACCCCGTTTCTTTGTTGGGATTATTTGCCTATTTTTAATTCGTAAAACTGGCGGGTATGTGTTTATCAAGTCTCCGTAATGGCCAAGGCTTGCAGAGGGGATTCATGAGAATAGAAATTACTGTCTCTGAAACTCCCAATCGATTGTAATAAAACCTCCATGGAGTAAGGCGTGGAGAACATTGAAAATGAGGGCATGCAAGTCGGCCTGGGCGAAAATGTGGGCCCTGCTAGGAAGAGGAGCATGTAGCAGGCGAGATCAGAGGGCTGGGCAAAGGTGGATATTGGATAATCAGTTTGTACTATTCATCTAAACCTGTGAAGAGTCAGATAAACGCAATTCAGTATTTTAGCGACATTCCTTTAATGACAGCAAGTCAAACGAAGTCAATGAAAACCTACTTCTCATGGAGTGTGCAGGAACCATTCATAAAGTAATTAACTGGGAACAGGATCTGTGCTCCTGAATGCTCCAAGGTGGGCATATAGCATTGTAGGAGAGTCAAGCATGATAGTCAGGGGGCTGGGCTTGCACCAACAAAAAGGAACTTCGTATTTATATATTTTTAATTCACCATAGCCCGCAGGTATCAGGGTGCAACATTTACACAAAGACATAGGCATCAGTACAGAAAAGGCAAGGAATAAAGAAACTGAACAAGGTTTTCAACGTCCTCCTAAATGTGATCTCATTTCTTCCTTGTGAAGACTTTCCAGAAGGGCATTCCATGCCATAGCAGCTTTAACCGGGAAAGATTTGCCCTTCTCCTTGTTCTCACCCGAGGGACAGGGAGTAGATTTGCTGTGCTGGAGCGTAATGTTCTGCTTTGTGTAGGCCTAGTTAGTGATTGTGCCAGTTATACCGGGGCCTTGCCGAACAGGCACTTGGGGGTAAGGAGAGGATTTTGAATTCGATTTTACCCCCCCCCCCCATCCCCTCATCCACTGGTAGCCATTTAAGGTCCCTTCGATAGCTGGCGACATGTTCTTTCCTGGGTATGTTGTGCATTATTCCGACTGCATTCTTTTTTTATCTGGTTTATGGGCTGGTAGGGAGAATTCTCATTTCTGTGCCAATTCCCTGCAACCTTCGAGACCCCAGCTCTTTTGCTGGACTTTAGTACTTTAATTTTAACCCTGGAGCGAGTAGGACCTTTTTCACTCATGTATTTTGACCCTTGGATTATGCGTTTACTTTGGAGTCGGACAAACTCCATAGGCATCTACATTTTGTATGGCGACACCCAGCACCTTCAGAGCAGCGTCACAGAAATCCTTTATATTTCTGAGAAGCTTTAAATATCAACTTGTGTGAACTACTGTTACCAAGAATAGTAAAGTGAAATTGACTTTACTTGGCTTTCTTTGTAGGTCCAGCACACCATTGTATGCGGAGTGCTGTAGGGTTACCCAATAGCCCTTTATCCTACTTACTCATGTAACATTTTGTAAGTTACCCTCTCGACTTTAAGTGGCTGGTGGCAGTGGTTTAATTTTCACACCAATGTCCTTTTCTACCGCAGGCTGAACACTCAGCTGCAGTATAACACCCATGGGTGACCATTTTGTCAAAAAGGCCCCAGTCTTTTTTCGCTATTTTCTGTTTGTGCTGTCTTTCTTGGGTTTTTGTTTGAGCCCTTTGTTGGTTTTGCCTTTGGCAGGCTTCTGTCCTGAAAGTCACTTCTGGCTACAGTGTTTCTGTAAGGGCAGGAAGTGAGGAAGGTTCCTGAAACTCACCTGTCCATCGCTAGGAGTGCCTGAATACAACCAGTCCCGACTAGCACCCTGCTGTGCGAGCGACAGCCTAGGCTGTGCATGAATGGGAGACACCTGCTAAAAGGCAAGGGTTTTGGGACTGGAGACAGTCGATCACTGGTAAGAACAACGCAAAGTAACCATGAACGTAGCTTGCTGCATCCGTCTGGACCTTTGATTTGCCTGGTGAGGCTCTGCTGCTGTGCTGAAACTCCTTTTTCTGATTGACAACAGAAGCTCTGGAAGGGACAACTTCTTCCCTTACGTTAGTGGGACCAACTAACCCTGAGACGAACTTCCCCCCGACTGGCTGTACTACTTTGCTGCTGCAGGAACAGAATGCCAGGGGTCGAGAAATCTGTAGTCTAGTATGTCTAATCTGGCCAGAAGCTTCAGGAGTCTCCCAAGAACCCTCCAGAAGTATGACGACCAGAGCTCAAGTCCCCTCTACAGAGTGCAGGACTCAACGAGTGAAGGAAGTGCAACCGGATCCAAGATCAGCAGTGGTGCCAATAACCATTGCACCGAAACCGCAAAGTTCTGCTGGTCTGAAAAGAGCCCGTAGCTGCCGAGTACCTCCAAATTGCTGCTGCAGGAATCCTCCAGAAGTCCTCCCTCTTGTCCCCACGACTGAGGCTCAGTAACCCAGGATCTGCATCGCTGCAACAGGACTGAATCTAGCTGGACCACTCAAACCAGAGGTACTGTTCAGACTATATTGTACATACCTCAGTGTCTTTAGCTTTGCTCTTTTCAGTTGAGACTAGCAGTGGTTACTTTTGTTAGAGTCGATTTCAACTCTGCTTTTCACAAGTGTAACAGCTAGTGACCCTACAAGTGACTGGTACAAAACTTTGTGCAAGACTTAACTACAAAGTGCCTCAGCTCCATAGACTGTGCTCCAATTGACTTTGGCTGTCCTAGCTCCCTGCAGACTCTAGTCCATTGACTGATACTCTGTCTCTCAGAGGTGATAACTTGATTTTAGACTCATTGCTATGAAAGGTGTCTAGACTTCATTGGAAGATTTAAGTATACTCACGTGCCCAGATTACCCGTTAAACCTTTTTCCTTCCTGCAACTCTTCCTTTCTGCAACCTCAGATCTGCAAAGTGTACTCATTTGTTACTTTGTAGAGCACACCAAACCCTGGTATCTGGGTTCATTTCTTACAGTTACATAAGTTATACATTTGCAAACAATTAAGACAATACAGGAATTCCATAAAGTGCATCAAATCTAGTACAGAGAGAAGCAATGAGGTGATCCTAGTGATATATAAATGCTGTTACTGTCCTTGTGAATGAAGTCGTCTCTGGGTATAGGAAGTGTGTAAAAAGCATCTCCAAAGAGTAGCCACTAAACTTAAAAAGTATTAAGTATATTGTATGGTTACCTATCTTGCCCATTTTAAAGAATGCTCACTTAAAAATGTTACATTAAATAACTTTACAACTGAAACGTTGAGTGTTACTTGGCTACTTGTATTTGCGAATTTCATTGCTACGGCTCACATTTAACCCTCTTGAGATAGACCTGGCTACTCAGTCACTACCAACTTGTGTAGAACAGCACTATACCAAGGGTGGGTTACCCAATACCAACCCAAGTAGACAAGTGTTGTGTTGTCCGTGTTACTACATAAATTCTTGCCTAACATAGGCACGCTCTCCTCGCTAGCCTCACCAAGAAGAGCGTTGCAATAGTCCAGCTGGGGCATGATAATTGCTCGCACCAAAGTTTGTTTTACATGAGCCCAGAGGTGGTATGGAGCATTTCTAACAGCATGGACATGTGCATCAGAGCTCAGCTATGTCTCTAGTACTGTGCCCAGGTATTAACAGCCTCATCCGAGGAATGGAACTGGTTATCTACCTGATAATCTGAGTATGCTTGGCTTGGTTCGTCTCTTGCCTGTTGTGTCAGAGATCATAAGTTCTGTTTTTAAACCATTGAGGCACATCCAGTTCTTGACCAGCCAAATCTCAGATTAAATGGAAGTAAGGTTGGCCAGATCAATTGCATTGTCTCCACTGAAGTCCATTATCAATTGGAAATCATATGCATAGTTGGTAAAGTGCAGACCCCTTGATTACAGTTGATCGCACAGTGGTTTTATGTATATGGTGAAGAGGGTAGGAGAAATACTCCGAATTTCATGAGGACTGCCTTGGAACATGCATCACCCCAGATCATTTCAGAATCTCACTCAGTAAGGATTCCATCCAATTAATGGCATCACTAGAGCAGTTCCCTGTGGATGCTAATGTTTTGAGCAAGTGAGTGGTCCAACAAATTAAAAGCAGTAGATCCGTAAAAAAGGAAAACCCAGCTTTTACTGTCCTCCAGCCTTTCCAGCATCTGTGATTGTAAATTTATCAAGGCACCTCAGTCCTCATGATAGCTCCTAAAACCATATGCTTTAGGGTGGAAGATCGCCAACATCTTAAAGTGGGGCTGTAGTTGTATAGTTGCATCTTTGTCGAAAACTGGAGATGGGTCTTAATGGTTGTTGGTACATTTTGTGTAACAAGGAGGCGTTGGTCAGAAAAGGGGCTAAAGCTTATGATTAGCTAGAACTTTAGATGGCAGCAGGTCTTCCTGGATCTTCCATTGCTTTAATAGAAATGTTCTGAAAAACAAATCGTGCCCAACTATTTCCCATCGCTCGGCTCAAGGTCCTGGTCAGGTGGATAAGCTAACTTATTTCACCAGATTTGAATCTTGTTCTGTGCCAGCAGAACTGTGTCCTGGAAGACTTTTTGAACGTTCAGTCTCTGGAGTGAGACTGGGATAGAACCACTGGTTTGTCCCCATTCCTGTACATTTCAAACAGCTTCTGGGTGTTGCCTGCCTTTTTGAACAGGGAAGGCCGACAGGGCTGGCACTAGTCCCCTCCACTGCCCCTCCCTCACCAACTAGCTCTGAGCTAGACACTGAGGATTAAACATGTCATGTGCATGCCAGGCCTTTGCAGTCCAACTATAAAATCCATGGATATTGCAGGATTTTGAAAGAAGGGTGTGTTAGTGTCTCGCATGACCAGTTACTTTAGACCTGCTGAAAAAAGAAAGTAGAAAAGTTGTGTGTAGGCATGGGTGTGGCAGCCTACAAAAATATAAAATAAAACACCTGGTAACGTTCTTTTGATGGGATGGTCCGACAACGTGTTCCATATCTATGACATGGAATACGTCGGAGGACCCAATCCCCTCAAAACCATTAATACTTGAAATGGTTTTCTAAGTTCTTATTTTGAACAGAGTCTTGCTGGCCAACACACTGGTGTAACAGTCGTCGGAGATGCCAAGAGCTAGCAAGATCCACCTCACCAATTATAGACCCATCACCACAGTAACTTTCTTTTTGAAAATCGATAAAGTAGCTTACAGGAAAATCCAAGCCTTCTTGGAAACGCACCATATCTTCCGCTCCCGCCAGTGGACTGGAACAGCACTCCTTGACAAGGCCAATGATTAAGGAAAACGTTCTTTCCTGGACCCATCAGAGGCTTTCGATTTAGACAACCACCAAACTGTCTGTAGCCTCCTCACTAAGGTTGCAGGCTTCTCCCTCAAAGCAGCCAACTGGGTTGCTTCCTACCTGGCCAACAGATCTTACACAGTCTTCGACGAAGCATCAGCCACACCCACTTGTGGTGTGCCCCAAGGTTCATGTGTCTCGCCCACCTTATATAACATTTACACCAAACCACTATTTGACTACCTTGAAGCTCTTGGTATCACCAACTATGCCGACGCTAACCAGATCATCCCTTTTGTGCATTTAGAACCAGGAGCGAAAACAAAAAAATCGACGAAAGCCTCTATTACACACAAATGTCCATCCAACAATGCACCACCTTACCTAACCCAGAGAATTGCACCACATACATCATCCAGACCTCCACGATCCACCCAGAGTCACTGATCAAATCTAGATTCAGATGCAAAGAGATCTGGTGGCTCCAGCTACGCTACTGTGGCAGCCAAACTCTGGAAAAATGTACCCCTGTATATAAGCTCTGAGCCCGCACATCTTTTCTGCAAATGCCTAAAGACCCCTCTCTTCAATTAACTATGCAAATGTACCCAATGCCTGTATCCAGTGCTTAGACGGCCCCAGGCTTTGTGCGCTTATACAAATGAAAATTAGATCCAAAAGGTACTCCCACAATTCCACTATAAATTAACCACAATAAAATACAAATCCTAAAAAGCTACGCAAAATGGATTGCAGATGTTCCTTTTCAAATTCAGCTTTGCTAAAGCACACATCTTGTGTCTGGAAGAGGGTTCTGCCTCCAACAACTAGACTTACTGGCAATGCCGTAAGCTACATACAATTCCTGGCAGATGCCATGCTGTGAGCCTCCTTTGACAAAGACTTAAAGACCCTCATTGTGTAGGACCACCATGCACTACACAGCACATAAGCTGTGTCACTCAATACTGCCTTATTGATGCATATTTCCACCACATGCTCAGAGTGGAGCATTGTGCAGATGAGGCACTCTGGGCCACACTCCAATCTCAAGGTAGGGTACAAATGATTTTCTTCCATGGCAAAATGCATAGTCCAAAAATTGAATACAAAATTAACTAAAGTAACTTACTGAAAATAATCAAGTTAAAAATAAATAACGCGCTTAATACCCCGAGGTATTAAAGCGCGGACCCGGGGATCGAACCTGTGTTGTGTCTTTCTTCCAAGGCGAGCACTTTGCCGCTGAGCTATCCTCCCGAGAGTATCCTAACTTTATTTAATAAAAATTGTAAAACAGAACTCCCGTCTTGCATCAGTATGGTTTATGGTAAATTAGGCGGGCATAGGTCAGGAAAGTCCTTTCGTGGGTATGGTACCTGCATTGTAAAAATGTACATTCTAGCTTAACAGGAACGTGCAAACACATGGATTTTCTATAGGCCAGATTATTATACCAGGACTTTTTCTTGTACATTAACTTGCATAAGGCAGTGGCAATGTGTGCCCATAGCATGGCAAGTGGGCAGGTACACGGCATGAATATCCTATTATACTGGCAAATGCAAGCAATATTCAGTCTGCAACACCCAGTTTCACACAAGTTGCTGCCTGTGAGAACTCGGAAAAGTCCATCTTCAGTGAGGTTTACTCTGAACTACCCAAAGGTTTAGTAACAATGGCTGAGCAACCAGACTTTGTACGGCACAGTACTTACAATTAGTTCAAGGAAACAGACACTAGAAGTTATATAACTAGTGTTTTAACTTTACATACACTAAGGCTTTCGAAGTAAATCAGGTAATTACTATTCACACAGTAATATCACAGTAGAATTAAAGGTAGCACTTTAAATCAATGTAAAGCAACAAAGTGAGACACTACTGACACTAATAAGCAAGCTTTATATCAACTCTTGCAATTTCAATTAACCCCTGCTTATCCAACCTTTAAAAGTCCAACCCTTTACGAGGAGTCTCACAGGGTCAAGGCAGGCAGTGGGGGTCCGGAGACCAATGGCCGAGGAGGAAAGAGGTAGGTAAGCAGCAGAGTCTACGATTGTTTCTTCAGGTTTGCAGGTAACATACTGACTTGGAGGCCCAATGGGTAGTTCAACCCAATGGGATTCTGCAAGTAACAGTTTAACTGCAGCTGTCCAAGAACATGAGAACACAGTGAAACCAAGGTCAGTACCTAAGGTCGGGATAGTACCTTTTCAATGTAATTGGTGCAGCAGGACGGTCCCCAAGGTGAGGAGACAGTGGTCTCTGGTTAGAGTGTCCTGGACTTGGTGGCTGAAGGAATTGGGAAGGAACAGACTGATGCACTGGAGTAGTGAGACACAGCAGTAATCTTCATGGCACTGATGCATTGGAGCTCTTCACAGGCTTCAGGTCAGCAACAGTTGTCCTGAAGATCTTCAGTTAATGGTCCATAACTCAGCAAGCGAGGTCTAGGAGAAGAAAGGTCACTGCAGGCCTAGGATGCCCACAGGGTTGCAGCCAGAACTGTGCTTCACAAGACATTGCACTGCAAAATGGTACAGGTCACAGGGTATTGGGAGCCTGCACCCAGGGAGGGTCGCAGCTCTTTGTGGGATAGTCCAAATGCAGGTGTCTTGAGACTGGTTAGGCGCACAAGTCCAGGGGAGGAAGTCGTCTTTAAGAGCTATTCCTGGTCACTCCGAATTCAGCGTCTGGTCTACAGGGGTCACTTACTGGCTCTGGCAGTCGCTTGGACGTTGCTGGGACGTCCTAATTCCTCTACGAATCTTCAGTCCAGTGGTCGACTGAGGCTCAGCTACATCGCCAGACAAGCCTTTCATGAAATTCTGGGGGTGGATGTCAAAGGGGACAGCCAGCATACAAGTTGAAACTGGCTCTATGCAGGCATAAGGTAGGACAGACAAGTGGCGTTTCGGTCACCTCCCCCACTTCCTTGTCTTTCAGGTACTCAGAGGGCTTACCAAAAGACCCATGAAGACCTCACCCACAGATAGGTAGAAAAATTCTCAAGTAAGAACAAGTCCACAAGTCATGAAAACTACAGCCACCATTTTAGGTGAACAGGGACCCTAGTGTCCCTTGTTGCAGCTGTGATTGCAGCCTGCTTCAGAAGTCCACAAAAAGTAATTAAAAAAGGTACACTGCCACCAGCCTGTCAGAATAACATAACAGTAACTAAACGTTACTGGACCAGTGAGAAAAGGGATATCATGTTTCCCCTTAGCACTACACACAAGGTGAGATGTGCCGCTCTGAAATTAAAACACAGGCGGGACAAACTATGCGCTTCTATCCTGCCAACACATGTAAGATTAACAGGAACGCTCAAGGAGCTTCCAGCAACACTGCACAGAAAGCGAGTGCCGCAATAAAATAGATGCCAGAAAACATGGAGGAAAGCATAACTCCATTAAAAAGTATCATGAGTAGAAAATGAGTTGCCCAGTTTAAAGTAAAAGAATGGGTGGAAAAGGGCACTCGGGAGTATTGGATAAATACCAAGAGACCAGCAAAAAGTGGTGGACTCACACGTGGCGATTTCACTCAAAAAGGAAATCTACTCTAACAATTACAGATACAGAAGTTAAGGTGTTGCATACTCTGCTATGAAATACATACTGCACAGAGTATAGATTAAAAACAATTCTACAGTGACAATGATCATTAAATAAGAAGCGTATTAACATCTGTTCCAGTCATGACACCGAATGTCTAGCTTCAAGTCATTAAACAGCAGCTGCCCAGTAAGTGAGTAAACACCAATAATTTCTATTGAATCCCAGGTACTATAAGGTGCTTAAAGCAGAAACTACAGAATAACTCACTCCTCTTGTCCAGGGATGCAGGAGAACTTGGGCTGCACTTAGTCGTTCGTTGGCTTCGCGGACCAAGAGCTTGGAGATTAAGTCTTTAGCACCGCTGGAAATGCCAGACCAGTCCTTCTCAGGGAACTCGTATTTGCCTTCCTGGATGCTTTCAAAGAGCTTGTTCTGTTAAAGACATGACATGTTACATGCAACTTTTATACTAAAAACACCAGGTGAAGCATTTGCAAAGAGATATAGTGCACAGCTACAGATTTAAAAATATATATTTAAAAAGGTCCAAAAAGCCGTTAAAGACTATGCCAAGAGCAGGTCAAAGCAACTTGGAAGCCCAAGTACAAGACTACATGCGATCTAGTGTGGCAGAATTAAGTAAACCAAAACTTTAAGGTAAAAGCTTGAGAAATTGAATAGCTTTCTCTGGACTTCGCAACTATGTATCAACAAGTACGACTCCCATGAAACGAGTATGCTGAAAACCAATTCACAGTAATTTCATACCATGAGTTGAGTCACCATGAAAAGGGTTAACGATTTTTAGAATGCACTGCCATTAAGTGCCTCCAATATCCAAACACATTTTAAAGGAACACGGCCGACTATACTTTAAACCTACTTTTAGGAGGTGAAAATAGATTCAAGGCATCTACTAAATTGCAGGGTAAGGAATTATGGCTTGCTGAATCATGTCTTAAAAAGAGCTTCCCAGTGTAAGTTACATCATCTCCTTCAGTCTGCAGCCATAGGGTATTTAACACCCTCCCGAGCAATCCCCTCAAGGGATTGGTCGAGCTTTGGCAGCAAGTATATATCTGGGATTAAAATATCAAATTGACTTACCCATGGTGTCGTACCTGCACAGCAGACCCTACTCAACATTTCTGCCCGACAACACACGTGTCCACAGCCAATCAGAACTATAATAGAGTTGCTCCCTATGCCCTATAGGATCCAACAAAGCCATTTCAGTATCATGTCTGTATCGATATATACGAGGTTTCTTGCTGTAGAAATAGTTTTTCTCTCATACCTCCATCTATGCCAATCTCACTATGCATGCAGGCCATCAGAGACTTAATAAAGAGGTCAATTTAAGAAAACATGGTTGGATACTGTAGCTACTATATGTCCAACTCCAGGCCTGAGGGCCAGAATCGGGATGGTTTTCAGGATATCCTCATTAATATTCATGAGCCATGTGCATACAATTAATCTAAAAGTATGCAAGTGTTCTCATGAATGTTAATGAGGGATATTCTGGAAACCAGTCAAGGTTCCAACCCACGTGATCAGGAGTTGGACAACCCTGAAAGTGAAAATGTAGCAAGGGTATTTTCAAGATTAACTTGCATACAGGTCATCTTTTAAATAATTCACAGCCGTGCAGTAAACCAATCAGTAGATCACTCTGTTCACCACATGCAAGCCCAAACAGATCTTACCCTCCCCCCCATGTTATTACATAACCATTCCATGGTATAAACTACACTACTTTGGCGACATCATTCTGAAATGATTTGTGCTGTCATCACATCTAAGACTATTGATTAGATCAGATACTGCACTGGCACTACTAAACAATTAAACTTGCTACCTAGCCCCGTGCACATCAAGAAGGAAATGCATCACAGCCAGTTTCAGGCTATCCAAAGCCACAGTAGTGGTGCCACCTTCATTAGAACAATCTTATTATGTGGTGAAACATTTCAAAACTGAACGTGCCACCACTTTGCCCACTGAAGCCATGTCTGGTGTGTAAAATGCTCACCAACTCCACATAATCACCCCTAATCAAACCATTGACTTCCAAGTCCAGCCGCCCACTGCATCACAGATTTACCTTCTGACTTTCTACATTTCCAAACATTACACTGCTGCACATTCCAAGAAGGATCTTCCATCTCCTTTTGCATTACATCAAATAATGCAACCAACCATACCACTCCCAAATCCACACCCCCCACCTCCCCAAGCGAAATCCACATTCAATAGTTGCAAATTCCTTTTTTCCAACCTATTGACAAAAAATAGGTTTGTAGAAACGTTCACGATTTACTGCTTCATCACAAACTTGCCAATAAAATGGCTTCCATCCAATACGAACCTCAACCTCTTCCCTTCGGTCTTACATTATTCAATATTTTTGAAGAGTTGAAATCAGCGGTGGAGTTGTCATCTTTAAAGGTCTGTACAACCTAAGCTCTATAAGCTCTTCCAACTCATTTATTTGGCTAAAATACTTATTTACATAGCCCCATCACACAACCCAAGCTTTCTTTAAGCCCCCCCCACTCTATGCTTGTCCGTGCCTACCTAATAAACCTAGCTTGTTTCCGTTCCTAATGACAAACTACAAAATCTTTACCAACTTGCCTCTTCTACATGGAATAGAAGATAGTGTAAGATTCTACTCATTTTACCAGATGCTGGCTACACTACTTACCAATGGCATGGACGGATAAGGAAGCACTTTCTACAGGTTATATGTCAAAGTTTCGAACGCATAGGATGGAATGACCAAAGGGTCGAATCAAAAGGACAGAAAACCAAAGGGTCGAATTTAAAAAAATATATATATTTGGGGGTCCGCCCAAAACCCTTTTTTGTGGTAAAAACCACTTTTTTCCAAAACGGAAACCCAAAAGAAATATATTAAGAAAAACAGACCCTTTTGTTTTAGGTCAAATTGAGTCGATCCTTTGGCATTCAATCATTTTGTATTCGGTACTTTAACTGGACACCCTTTGTACAGAAGGATAAGGCAGGGACAACATGTTTGTCTAGGAAGCAAGACAACGCAGAGTAACAGGTTTGAATGCCGGCCCGTGCCTAGACTGGTGCTAAGCGAGTTATAAGAGATGAAACCTCCCAGAAACACTAGTAAATTGGCAATACTAGCTCTCCCAATACCCAAAGCAATCAAATATTACAGACATGTTCTGGCTTTCGATGTATTTGCCCTACATAAACAACCCACAAGACCAACTGCTCCAATCCTCAATCAGCTACAAACAAATTGCCCAAACATCCACACCGTCGTACTACATGCTCAGACCAACCAAAACATTTAAATGTGCACACTGCCCAACAGAGCATGGCTAAAGAACTTTAAGATCTATGATCGAGAGAAACCTTTTCCAATATCTGAACCATCTCTACAGCTATGCATTAATCTAGCATCTTGCTCTACAAAGATCAACATTTTTAGGTAACCCGTTCATCTCAGACAGATGACATCTCCCAACCATGTGATATTGTACTCAAACAGAATAGTTTTAAACCAACAGGCACAATCATCATCATCATTTCAGCTTTATTACGGTTACACAATAAAAGCACACTTAGACGCCTGCTTACCCTGAGGGTTACCAAAAGTCAAATAGTTAAGAACTCCTAAGCTCGGAGGTCCAATCAAGCTAGAACTTAAGAGCCCTTCTGACATACAGACAATGCAGAACCCTTTCTGCCTCTGAGGTAGGGTTCGGAAAAAAGACTAGCAGGGAGATCGACTGATTCAGATGGAATTCAGTTGCCACCTTCGGCAGGAAAGCAGGATTCGTCCGTAGGACAATCTTATCTTTGTGAAAGACCAAGAAGGGCTGCTCCACCAACAAGGAGCTCACTCACCCGCCTTGCTGACGTAACGGTGACAAGAAAGGACACTTTCCAGGATAGGTACTTGAGGTCCACTGTGGCCATGGGTTCAAAAGGCTTATGGCATAACGCCGTCAGGACTACATTTAGATACCACGGCGGGTGCGGACTACAAACTTGGAGGATAGAGGCGTGTCAAGCCTGCAAAATGCCTCTTAACCACTGGATTACACAATAAGACCATTGGTCCGTAGAAAGATAAGCGGAGACCGCTGAAAGGTAACTTCTGCATGACAGAACGTGAACACCCAACTCTGCTAGGAAGGATGCGAAGGATAGCACTGAGTCAATCGTAGCCTCCCTTAGGTCCAACTGCTTTCCCAACACCAATGACAGAACCTGAGCAATTTACTTCTGTATTGGGCTCTAGTTGAGGGTTTCCTGGCTGCCTGGATAATACGCACGTTATCCGCAGACAAGTTAAGATGTTCTAAAGACTTGAACTCAGGCACCATGCCGCCAAGCTGAGCGATTGTGGGGAGGGCTGCCACATCTGCTGTTCCCCCCTGATGAAGATCGGGAGTCACTGGTAACCTGATGGGCGGATACAGCGACAGGTGTTGAAGTTCTGAGAACCAAAACCTGGCCGGCCACCACGGGGCTATGAGTAGAAGGGAACAGTTAGAGTTCTTCAGCTTCCAAATTGCTCAATGGACAAGAGGCAGAAAGGAGTAAGCTCTCATGTTGTGCCATGGAATCTCAAGAGCATCCCCAGAGAGGAGGCTCCCAGCCCCCCTCTGGAGGCATACTGAGGAAGCTTCTTGTTTACCGCCGTAGCAAAGAGGTCCACCTCCGGCGTGCCCCAACGCAAGAAAATCCATGAGAGGACCTCCGCCTTCAACTCCCACTCGTAGCTGAACACTGTCCGCCGTCTGAGGGCATCCGCTGTGACATTCAGCTGGCCCGGGATGTGCACTGCAAGCAGCCAAACACCATGAAGCACGGCCCACTCCCAAATCTAGGTGGACATGTCCCGCGGGGCGGGGCGGGAGTTGGGGAAAGGGGTGGGGGAGGTACTTCGTTCCTACTTGCTTGTTGATGTAATATATCGACACCACATTGTTCGTGCGCACGCGGACCACCTTGTTGGCAATGATCGGTCTGAACGCCCGGAGCGCTAGGAAGAACGCCAGAAGCTCTAAGTGATTTATGTGGAGGAGCTTGTCCTGAGGCGACCAGAGACCCGAGACCTGAAGATCTAACGTTGCACCAAATCCCAGGGAGGAAGGAGTCCATCGTGATAGTCACCGCAGGGGCTGGGTCCTGAACCCCCCCCACACCCACCGACAGGTTGCTGAGAGATGACCCCCATTCAAGGTCCACTCTCATGGAAGCCAATTTATTATCAGCTTTGAATCCGGGTCCACAGCCTGACGTCAAGAACTCCGAAGAGCCATCTGGGTCCGTCCCATCTTGAGACGAGTAAGAGGAAGAGCTAACACGCATGAGGCCCAGAAGCCTCTGGAAAGACCAGGCCGCCATGCTCTCCGACTGCGTAAACATCTCACACGTGACTAACAGATCCGCCATCCTGTCCCCGGTCAGGTACACTCTGCAGTCGATCGTGTTCCAGCGAAAACCCAGGAAAATCAAGAAGGAACAGGAGCTGAAGGAGAGACTGAAGATTGCCCACTGCTTTCAACGGACAAGGGCTGCGTAAGAGCCAGACCAAATACGGATACACATGGATACCCTGCAGACGAAGATAGGCCGAAATCACCGACATCTTCGTGAAGACCCGCGGCGTCGAGCTGAGGCCAAAAGGAAGCACTCGAAATTGGAAGTGCTCCTCTCCCAAAGAGAAACGGAGATATCTCCATTGTGGATTCCAAATCAGAATATGCATGTACGCATCCTGAAGATCCACCACGCTGAGCCAATCGCCCATCAGCAAGGAGGACCGTATCTTTGATCAATTTCTCTTGGGGTAGGAAAAGATTGAACTGGGAAAGGTCTAGGATGGTGCGCAGGCCAGCCTGGTTGGGTTTGGGCACCATAAACAGCCGGGATTAGAAGCCCTACCCTTGTTCCCCAAGGGGAACGGGTTCCACTACTGAGGTCCAGAAGTTTCTGAACCTCCGCTTTGAGGGAGGGCGAGCCCGACAGCTGACAAGGAGGGTTGAAGGGTGTGGTATGGGTAAGCGGAAGCCCGCCCGAGTGACTGACAAGACTCATCTGTCTTCGGTGTTGGTCTGCCATGCCTCCCAATGAGACGCAATGTGTCCTCTCACCGGGGTCTCGTGCGAGCACGGAGAACCCTCATTTAGTAGGTTTTTCAGTGGTCTTGCCACCTGAACCCGAGGAGGAGGCTGAGGAGCGGGAGAAAAACCGAGTCAGTTGTTGCCTACGGCGGTTATTCCCCAAAGGGGTATCCACTCTGCGAGATTTCCGGTCGAGGAAGCCCCTAAAGCCAGAGGAGAGTCTGCTTTGGGACAAAGGTCTCTGGGTCTTGGAAGGGGTCTTAACAAGGCCAGACAAGGACTTCGCTGTTCGAGTGCTATCCTTCGTCTTGGTGAGCTTACATCTGTTGTAGAATGAAAACTCCTTGCCATCTAACGGAAGGTCCAACACCTTGTCCTGCACTTCTTTTGAGAACTTGCAGCATGCAGCCACGCCTGCCGTGAGGTATCAACCCCCAGGATAAGGCCCCGAGCTGAGGTGTCTACGTGATGAGCCTCAGCCTCCAGGAGATCCTGGGCAAAGACCCTGGCGTCAGATAAACCCACCTTAAAATCCTCCAACTACTCGACCGGGATGAACTCCTCAAACTCCGACAGACCTTTCCACATCTACATATTAGCCCCCCCGCTAACACCAGTTTGGCATTGGCCTGCTGAGCTGCAAGGCCGAGTTGGCGAAGATTTTCCTACTGAGGGAGTCGAGGAGCTTGTCCTCCTTTCCCAGAACCTGAGTAGCCGTCATGGAAGAGGATGCTGCAGGCCTGGACTGCAAAGTGGCCGCCGCCACCACCACCACCACCACCACCACCACTGTGGAGGGGGCGGACAAGATGACAGGGCCACCTCTTCCGAAGATTGCAGCCTGTATCTAGCGTCAATTTTCGTATTGACAAAAAGTCCAGTGTGTGGCTTTTCCCAGACTCTGCGGACCTCGGTCAGAGCGTCCTTCTGCAAGAAGAGGCTGGTAACGCTCCAAGGGAGACAGGGTGAACGCCCCAGAAAGCACACCCTCCAGCGGAGTGGGTGCCTTGGGCACTGGAACATCTAAGAAGCTCATCATGTCCAGTACCCGGTCATGAAAAGCGGGGGAGGTCCTTGTTGTCCTGATCGCCTTGCGCATCATCCGACAGGTCAGGATCCTGCTGAGCCATGTCAGGTGCTGCCTTGTCCACAGGGGACAATGGAGGCAAAGGCGGAAGAGTCGGGGAAGGCAATGTAGGCAAGGGAGGTGCCGGCGGAACCAGGCGCGGGCGGACATATCTCCCTAAAAAGCCCTTTGAAATACTCCCTCATGGGGTCAGTACACATGATTGTTTGAAGTTTACCGAAAAAGGCCTCCTCCTGGGACTGTTTCAGAACCTGAGGAGGCCTCTCATGAGGTGGAGAAATCCAGGGACGTAGCGGGGACGGGTGCCACACTGGCCCCTCCACCGACGTATCCACATAAATCGAAGAAGCCGACCCCGCAGGCAACAAACTATTGTGCGGAAGAGGCATCCGAGCGTTCCAATCGTAAGCTGGCTGATAAGGATGCGCACAAGGGACTCCATGTTCACCCAAGGAACCAAGCCCTACTGTAACGCTCACCTGATTCCCGTAGAGGCGCCGGTCTTGACTGGGCGTATACCGTATCTTCAAAGGTGATGTGTAACACACGGCTGGCTCTTTGGGCTGGACCTCTGTGCACTGTATGTTTGACTCGAAGGGTAAGATGTCTGCAGATAGAAAATATGGGATTAATGAACTGGGTTATTGAATGTCTCTCTTCTTCCCTTTCTCTTCTCCTGTAGAACCCCGAAGGTTAACGCTCTCACCTTAGGTAAGTGAACGCCGTGCTCTCCATCTGCCTCGAGGCAGGGTGCTGTAACCAGTTTCTTCACTGGATAAGGGGAGCAGGCCTCTTGACTTCAGAGGACTGCTGTCCGTCGTTTACTGCACGAACGGTAAGTTTCGAGTAATTCTAATGTCTTTAAAGTCTTTAGTAATGATGTCTCTTGTTTTGCAGGGTTCCGGCGATGGTGGATGACGGGCTGAAGTGAGTTGAAGATGGAGCCCGTGTGATGAATAGAAGCGCCTGGAAGCACGTAGGTAAGCGCTTGTTGCCTGCTTCACGATGCGCTCTAACTGTCTTTTTATTTTGCAGGTACAAGTTCGGAGCGGCTGCAGGGTGCCGGAATACCCACTGGGTTAGATGTGGAAAGGAGTAATGGCACGTGAGTATTAAAGTTCCCCAATGTCTTTAAACGCACCTTCTTTTGTCTTTCAGATGCGGGATGCAGCGCCGAAGGCCTCCGGAGCGTGCAAAGAGTTGGTAAGCTTTTGTCTTTCAGATGCCGGAATGCAGTGTGAAGACCTCCGGAGCGCACGAAGAGTAGGTAAGCCTTTGTCTTTCAGAATGCAGCGCGAGGCGTTGGTGACAGCCGATGGCCCAGGTAAGTGAAGGGCTGTCACTGAAGACCGTAATGCTAACCTGTTCTTTCTTGTCTTTATAGGTGTTGCTGAAGACTGGATTCAGGATGGTAAGCCTTTTTCCTTAGGCCCAGGATCAGATGCAGAAGACACGATGAGCGTTCTGCTGCAGAGGATGCAGAATAACGCAAAGCAAGATTCATCCATCGGGTGTGGTTTAAATAGCCTCCTGTAGTGCTTAGGTGTCTCCTTCCACAGCCACACCTAGGTAAGAAAAGAGTTCCTGCTTTCCAGAAGAGTTCGTGTTCTGAACCTAGGGAGTGGCTCCTGCCCCACCCAACAGGAAAAGTAGTTCCAAACAGAAGAGGATCAGTGGCTCAACTGGCAGGCAAGTAAGCAGCATGGTCTGCTGCAGGTAAGTCCACCCAAGCATTATGAGCCCGGCGCTTCCAGCGCTGGGACTGGGCATATTTATGAGCCTGGTGCCACTGGCACCAGGACTGGGTCCAAAAGGTCCCAATTGGGACTGGTTGGCACTCGGAACCTGGGTTATGAATCTGCTTCCAAGGGAGTTGGGAAAACCCTGACCTTTTGGAAGCAGAGATCATGACACCTACACCTGAGGCCGATGGTGTAGTTGTAGGGGTTAGCACCCAAAACGGCTGCCGCGGTTGTGGCGGGAACGGGTGCCATTTTGTCATCAATTGAGGGGGAACTGCGGCACGTGAGGAAGTGAGGCAGGGGTCCCCGTAGATGGATCAGGGGTCTTAACTTTAGCCTTAACATAAGGAACCTCGGCAGAGCCGGTACTATGAGGCCTGGAATGTTTGTGACATACCAACCGCCAAATTAGCCTTCCCATGAAGGACCTCGGCACTGCCGGTAAAAGAAGAACTTTACTTCTTTGCCCCCTCAACAGATCTGGTGTCGCCGCAAGAGCGGGAACGGTGAGAAACCGCCTTCACCGGTAAGGCCTGGTCAGGCCTCTCAGGAATGTTGGTAACTTTAGCCTCTGAAAGAGGAACCTCAGACCCACGTCCGGTAACAGCCTCATCCGCGTGGGCCTCGAACATCCATTCGGTGACAGCAAGCCCCACCAAGGCCTCGAGGCGCACCCCGGTCTTAGTTTTGAGGGAAGCCGACAGACCTCAGAACTGGGTCTACAAACAGCCCCCACAGGAGGGGCCTCGGAGCGTGCTCCGGTATCCACAGGCCCCTTACCGAGACCCTCAGAGAAAACTGGTACAATAATTAGGCCCAAAGGGCACCTCAGGGCGATCCCCGGTGACAGAGCGATCAACGCTCCTCCCGGCCCGAGAGGACCCTGGAAAGGTATACCCCGGCCGGGGTGTTCTGAAAAGTAAAGAACTTACTGGGTGGTTTTTCTTCTAGTCGGTGAATGCCTGAAAATGTGAAGGAGTTTGTCGGAACACCTCCTCCCACCGCCAGTGCCCGGACCAAAAGGGAGCGAGTCCCAACAGTGATCCGGACCCAAACACTCTAAACAAGAGGATGGGGATCCGCCCTCGCGAAGCGCCGGTGACACGATGAACAAATCACGAAAGTCTAGTTTGAACTACAGACTAGTACACGATCGCTAGCGTGAGCCAGAGAGGAAAAAAGGGAATAAAATCTTCGAGGATGCAAGTGCGTCCAGTCCTGAACAAGCTAAGAAATGGACTGATGGGCGATGCGTGGGGCGTAGCCAAGGTGGGCGGGGTTACAGCCACGTGCCGGGCCCTGCGCAAGAAAGAGGAAGGACACATTTTTTAAAACATTTTTTGGATGCTTTTTACAAAGTGCTCCGGTCCCGTCCCACAGGACGGAGAGATGTCCCATAAGTATGGAGGAAAGGGGACGGGATGTAGGACTAAGAATAAAACAAATGCAATACAAAACATCCATGTGTCCATGTAGTCAAAAATAAATTGTCAATAAAATACAATAAAAAGGTTTTAATGGCACAATTCTAAAAGTTTGGTAATCCATTTTTTCCTTAAAAAGTAGCAAAACAAAGTCTGAGGAGAGCAAACTGCTCAGAGCCACACTTACTGCCATATTTGCGTCTTGCTGACATGCTAGGGACTTAGTTCTTAAAAGCCACACCCTATGTATGTAATGAGCGGTCAATCTGACATGGACGTCCAGACACTGGCCCAAAAATCTCACTGCACTTGTGGCCTGCCGGATATTAGCAGCTCTCCATAGTGGAGTCAAGTACATGTTGCTAACGACGATGGAGCCACTGCAGAATAGCAGGAAATGCATGAGAGTATCCTTGCCCTTATGCATTGGGCAGGTGCTTGTGATGCCGGGTAGCCACTTTTGCGATACAACAGCCAGCGGAAGGGATCCCAATCAGAAGCGCAGAAATTCCTTTCCAAATGCTGGGTAGATCAGGTCAAAATACTGTTTATAACCGGTTGATTGCCTTAATTGAAGGTAGTCGGAACCCACTTTGAGGCATGCAGCATCCGTCAGCAGAGATTCATATCCCCTCAGTTTACACTGTTCTTTTATCATCTTACCTGTAGATGGTCTTGAATCGGTGGGGTGGTGCCATGTCTATAGTACATCGATCCTGGAGGGACTTCTTTATATGGGTAACACTGTAGGGTTTTACACCTATCCATGGCCATAAGGTGAAGCACTATGCTCCAATATGTCTCAACACTGCATTGCCTCCATAGTCTAGTCCAGAAAAGGGCAGGACTGGTGCAGATCACGGTTTCGACAGAGGTGCTAATGATGGTGCACTGACTTAAAATAGTTTCTTCAAGATATTTTGTTCAGAGGAGCATATCTTTGAGACATTACAGAACCCCCACAGTTTGGAGCCATATAGAGCTAAGGGGATCGCCTGTTTAGAGAAAAAAAGTCATGCACTGGAGAGATTGCACCCCTGTCGTGCTTTGCGTGGAATTGCACTATTGCTCCAGCCATCCTTTCCGGGTGATGGATGATTTCGTAACCTGGCCTGTCCAACCACCCTTTTCCTCGAATCTTAATCCCAGTTCATCATAAAATTCCACCTGTTCAAGTACAGCCATCCACTTCAACTTTTAATGGGCACAGTCTTATATTATACCTTTTGGGGCAGAAGACCATCACTTTGGATTTATCAGTGTTCAGCGTGAGGTCTAGATCGCTACATATCGGCACAAAAACAGCCATGGTTTTTTTCAGCCCTTCGGGAGAAGTTGCTTCGAGTACTACATCAGCATAGAACAGCCGATTTTAGGGCAATCCATGCACTCACTCAATAGTCTGTCAATCACTATATATATATATATATATATATATATATATATATATATACATATATATACATACACATACATACACACACACACACACACACACATACACAGATTGACTAGGAAGGGTGCTAGTGCGGCGCCTTGTCTGACCCCTCTAGCGAAGGGTCTGGTCATTCGCCACCCGCCCCGAAGCAGATTGCAGCCATGTTTACAACCCTTTTTGTAGATCTGGATGATCAGACTTTCTCCAGGATGCCAGGACCACCCCGCTGGCAAGAATTGCGTTGAATAACCTGGTGAGAACAGGGGCCCAGATAACCTAGTGTTTCAATAGATCAAATCTGGACAAGGTCTGGGCCTGCCGCTTTCCCACAGTTTAGGGAGTTCAGGGCTACTGCCACCTCTTCGATGGTCGCCATCACAACCACCCGCTGAGATCTATTTGGGGGGCCCGAAGCTGGGTTTTGGTAAAGGCTTGCAAAATGTGACCACCCTCTTCTGATTGTGGTAGAGTAATGGCTGTGCACCCTTCAAATCACTTTCACCAGTTTCCAAAATAGCAAGTAGTCTTACCAAAAAGGCTGAATGCAGGACTGCCCACTTGCCCCGAATAGGCTCCCTTTTGATTTGAATACCAGGTTTTTATTTCGCAGAGCTTTCATTAATCCAGAGCGGAGCTTAATTTTAGGCAGGCTAAAATGTCAGCCTTTGCTTTACAGCATTGAGGTTGGTTTCTTTGGGACCGATATGCGAGTGGTTAGTTTAATGATCAGTCTCATACTCTGCCAGGATTTCTAGATCAGCAGGTTCCCCAAGGCAAATTGCTCCTAGGTTCACCAGTATAGGGAGAGTCCTGGCTTAAAGTGCAGATTTTTGTTTGACACCAACTCTGCCCATCTGATGAATTTCAAGGGATAGCCGCTGACTGCAACAGGAAAGTGGGCTGGTTTGCCGGTACAGCTCAGTGTTGCTGCGGTTTGGGAGGTGGTCGCAGTCAGACCCCTCGCTCACTTCAAACTCTGATCTTTGACCAGTGTTTTTCGGTAAGGAAGATATATAGTCGATGAGTGAATTCCCATTGGGCTCCCTAAAGGTTAGTTTGGCTGCTTGGTTTTTGCTAAACCGGCCACGCCCACAAATTGAGGTTAGCGAACAGGGAGCAGGAGGCAGTGCATGTTTGTGGCGTCTTTCAGCTGGCAGCTACCAACTGCGGGATATCCCAGGCTTGTCCAGGACATCCCACAGGTCCGCCAGCTCCTTCAGTGGTTCAGCTTGAAGATTAAGGTCTCCTGCAACAAGGATTCCACTCCTGTTGAGCATTGTTCGGGGTCTGCTATTAATATGGGACTCAGTGCTTTTAGTGTAGACAAGTAAAAAGTTGAGGATAGTCTTAAGGTAAAGATCTTGGCCACCTAAAACCAAACGTCAGACCACTCATACAGGAAGACATTGGTCAACACTTACTTGCCTCTACACAAGTAATGATCCAAAAGAAAAGATTCCAAACATGCAGTAGTTTGACAGATTGAGGGAAGATTTGTATTTTTTTTTTTTTTTTTTTAAGTATCGTACAGAGAACCCTTTTGCCTGCTCCACTACCAGTATAAGGCTTGCTACTGAAGAGCAGCAATCTCAACCATTCATGCAAGACAACCTTCACCACCAATAATTTTGACATATTAACAATGCCCTTGCAGTCAGACAATGTCTGCAACCAAGTATTACTTTATTACTTGACCCCCCCCCCTCCCCCCTCAGCCCCTGTGCCACAGTCAACCATGCAATACTCCTACTAGCTTTTGATTCCTACACTGGAGGTGACCTAATGTCCATCAAACTCTTCCCATCTACCACACAAGTAGCACTACCCCATCGAGTACCCCAGGGCTCCATTTCATTATCAGACCTAATCTGTTGGTACAACCTCCACTTTACACAGACACCAAATTGCTAGTTAGTGCATAGATCCAAAAATTCAGCAACAAGCAAATAATTGCATGATCAGTTAAAAAATAGACAAATACTTCCATTCAAGCCTGCCAAAACAGACCCTCAAATTGTGGTCTACTATACTAGATAACAAAAATAAGGCTTTAACCAGTGCAATCATTCTTAAACTCAGTACAAAGAGTTCATAACTTGGGGTTTCATCGGAGCCCACTTGACGTGGCAACCAACTCGGAGGTCAAAAATGGTTTCTTTTCTCAGATCACCACAACACATCAGCATGAACATCTCACCTAGTAAAACACAATGGAATCTTTCTAGGCAGCCTCATGTCTGAAAACATGACTCTGAAGGCCCATCACACCCACGCCTCAAACAGCTGCCAATTCTACAAAGAAACAAAGTTAAAGGCATGGTCTAGTAAAAAATGTTATTTAAAAAATAGATAGGCAACATAAAAAAAATACTAGCATTCTCTTTTTTTAAAAGAGCTCTCGGAGGAGCCTGAGAAACTCGGAAAGAAAAACCGCAGCGTTTTCCAACACAACCGTGTTGTTTCTGCCTGCTGTGGCTATCACTTTGGGTCTCCGGTGCTCCCAGGGGAGCACCGGAGACCCAAAGTGAAAGCCACAGCGGGCAGAAACACGGTTGTGTTTACATGCCACGTAGTGTTTCTGCCTACAGCTGATTTCCCATTTGGGGCTCTCGGTCTCTCCGTGGGGAGCCCGAGAGCCCCAAATGGGAAATGCTAAATGCTGTGTTGTTTCTGCCTAAATCTGCTTTCCCATTTGGGGTTCAGAGCCCCAAATGGGAAAGCAGATTTAGTCAGAAACTACGCGGTTGTTTTCCGCAATGCTGCGTTGTTTCTGCCTGAATCTGCTTTCCCATTTGGTGCTCTCGGGCTCCCCATGGAGCTGGTGAGTAGCAGACATCCTCTTGCTCCCCCTCATTCAATCCTGGGGCAGAAGGTTGAGAGCATGGCACTGCCGCCCACATCGAAAAGGCTTTCTTCAGCCTACTTACCAGGTCGGCTGGCGCTTGGGCCGTTAGATCCATCCCTCCCATGGTGCGCGGGGGCGTGAGAGGTAGTCCTCTGAGTTTTTTTACAGCCCTGGTCAACCCCTGATTTGTGGGGTCAAAGTGATGTTCCCTACGCCAGGCTCAGCGCCCCTTCTCCTGCACTTCTCATTCTCTGCCTTCTGCTTGCTTAGCATGGCTTCAAGGTGATCTAGTCTTTGGGCTAGGGGCATCATACCCTCCGTAACTGCAGGTGACAATCTCCTAGAACCTCCTTGAAGCTGAGGGAGAGATCCTCTTCCTCTGGTGCAGGCTGTTCTCCCAGTTCCTCAGAGCTTAATTCTGGAGATGCGCTCTGGGAGACACTGCGCTCCTTATGTGCCATTCAGTGAGCTTCTATGAGCTGCTGGAGGGAATTCGGCTGTTAAGAAAACAGAGCGTTCGTAACAGTTTATTTTTGTATGATCTCAGCATTATACTGGATGGGAAGCGTATGCCAAGCTGTTTGCAATGCGCGTACGAAATCTGAGGATATTCGTAACGCACAATGCAAGACAACAAACTGCTCGCCGGCTTCCGCGGGGTCCTAAAGGCCTCCGCGAGCTAATGGTATTAATCTATGGAGGAGGCGGGCCAGCTTCCTCACGCGGGCATGTTTGCCTGCGGCTCCGACCTGCGATGCACTAATTTGGTGAAAAGGATTGACGAAAACGAAAAGCTACCGCGCACTGTGGCGAATTCTGCAGAAACTGATATATGCAATAATTTCAAACGTTCCTTCTTCGACTCACGTCACAACAATCAGCTACATATCATTCACACAGTCTATATCAATCTATTATTTGACTGTGCTACACACGTCTGACAATAAGTAAAGGACTTACCCTGTATGGCAGCAACAAAGAAAGGGGAGGTGTACTGTCAGAGAAGCTACATATAGGCATGGACAGAGTCTGAGTGGACTAAGTGGGACTACAAGAAAGCAGAGAGTTGTGGGCGGTGGTAGTTCCTAAGAAACATTTTAAAGGGAAGAGAGATCAACACTCCTTTTTAGTTCCAAGCCTGCAAGGAGGCGCAGGTGTAAACAAAAACTTGTTAAGTTTTGAAAAGTGTTAAAATGTTTGAATTTGAAATTGCTCTGAGCAGTAATAAACAAAAGCATACCTTGTTTTTAATAGAAGACTGTCCAGTGCTCTCAGCATGGGCAATCTTCATTGTTGCATCATGCCTGGTTCCTATTGAGTTTATGCATACAGCACTTGTACATGCAAGGCCCTTCCCCTTCTTTAGCCCTTTACTTGACATTTGAATTCATGATTGGCATGAGATCTTAGGCGCCTACCACTTTATCCTCATATTATTGTGTGCATATTGCTTGCTATAAAACCTATGCAGGGATTGCCCACAGGGGCAACATTGTGATTTATTTTGGCAATCTGCCTCCCATTATCCGGCTTACTGCTCTACGTACTGTACATCATGCCTCCTGGGCAGGCCATTACATGCATTTGTCCTCGACTTTTGGCCATCTGTGATTGGCTCAATGGTTTTTATGTCTGCATTTACTGTGAGGTACAGTGATTCTATCCTAAAGTGAATGGTCATTTTGAAGGCACCATGATTATCTATGGGAAGTCCAACAATCTTGTATTAGTATTGAACAATGCTTTACCACAATGACTGATCTGCTTGCCATGACCTTTGTATTCTGTAAACCATTGAGTGTTGGTCTCTTTGTGAACAAGTTGCTGGTAGAGCACAAAACACGTAGCTGGCTGCACTTCCTGTACGGGCATCGTTATTAAAATAAACAGATCACCTTGTGTGTCTTTGCTGCCCTTCTGTGAGACCATGACACTGTCCAATTTGTTTCAGTATTGTTGCGGGTGGCATCCCGCTCAGCACCAATTCCTTGGATTTTCGTTTTTCCTGAGCTACTTGGAGATTACACCGCGACCAGGCGAACATTACGCAGTCTGTTTTTTTAAAAAACTTCAGTCCTTGGCTGCAGCATTACTGAGGAATTTGAATCACGTGCCAAGTTTTGAAACACCACAAACATAACATGCATATGGTTTATGGTCTCTGTTGCAACATTCCTCTTATCCGCGTTGAGCTCCTACTGAGCATGCAGGTCAAACTGCATGGACTCCTGTGCGGGAGGACAAAAAGAAATGCTGTTAATGATAAGAGACCGTTATTAAAACAATTGGAGAAAAAAATAAAGATCTAAAAGGTGGGAGGAACACTCAAATGCATTCTGCGTGGTCTCTGGATTCTGGTTACATCTGTTGAGGACCAGGTCCCGGAATGTTGGAGGAATGAGGTCAAGCGACCAATGAATGGTCAGCTAAATTTCTCACCTACCTATTCAAATTTGAGAAACTGGACCATTGAGTGAGGAAACCAAATCGAAATTAACGGTATACAAACTAGGATTACCAGGAAAAAGATGGGCCAATATTGAGACTACACTTGTAGGCCATGGAGAGTCAAAGAAAAAGATGCAAATTTACTGACACCAGATAGGTTTACACTTTCACGAAGAGATTTGAATCTTTTAAGACGAACGGTGCAATACAATAATTCAAGTCCCATAATTACAACAGAAGGCATCCATCTCTGAATCAGATGAATCTTCCAGTGACGGTGATGCTCAAACCATTAAACTGAATTATGGGAGGAAATACAGCTCCTTTGCAACAATGTCAATACCCAAAAAGGAGCAAGGTGCTGTGGCAGAGGGAGAGGCAAGTGATGAACCCAGATGTCAAAGTGGAAAATCCATCTAGGATAGCTTGCTAGGGGTCTCGCATGAATACAATGGAAAGATTAACACGCTCTGGGAACCCGGGCACAAAGTGACAATACAGGGGTTAATCTGTCCAAACATGTTCTTACTCTAGAACAGAAACAGTTTGCACTGGGTCTTAATTTCTGTCCAACCTCTGACTTACATTATACTCAAACCTATTTTGACCAGTTTATTCGCAAGTTAAAATGAACGTAATTTTTTACCATTAATCCTAACAAAATTCTAAAAAGTAAAAAACGTTCAAGATCTCACATGTGGGTCATCTGTTCTTGCTGACTTGATAGTTTTGGCCAATATACCATCAATGAAGATGCCCTCGGTTTGTCGGATTATGAAATTGCGTCGGATTGGTCCAGTACTAAGATTAGTCCAAAATGCAAATTCCACCCATGCCAACAGGTTGTTTGGAGACTTCAAGACCTTGTAATTACAGACTTGGAAAAAAAAAGTAATTACCATAATTCATCTCACAATTTAACACTCGAGGGGAACTTTGCCTGAACTGCTGAACCTTGCAGAAGTCGTCATTGAGCCTTCTGACAAGGGCTCCAACATTGTACTTCAAGACCGTAATGACTATATTAAGGAGGCTAAATCGACAGCTCAATGATCGAAGCAGTTATAGGAAACTTGACTCCAATCCATTCCTGAGATTAGGATGGAATTATCTGCTCATTGTTAAAAAATGGACCAGCCTTGGTATCCCCAGCCATCCCAGCCATCTATTTTGTCCCCAAATTGCACAAGTCACTTTTGAGGGCCCATTGTCATTTTTTGTGGATCTCTGCTACAGAATGTGGCAAAGTTGATCAATGAAACACTCAAACCTCATGTCCACACTACCATCATATCTTCCTAAAGACTTTGACTCTAATGGAATTTCCTGGGAAGATTATATGCTACTTGCCACTCTTGATGTAATTGCACTTTATACTGCTAATGACTGGTACTAGATTGTACATTTTTCCTTCATACAAGATCTTTAAACTCTCTTCAGCACACAAGAGTGATTTTAACTTCTGAATTTTTGTCTGACTAATCACATGCTTTACCATTAAGCTAGAGGTACTACTATAGTGGGCATTTTTGCCCCTCTTTATGCCAATTCGACAATGGGCTGTTGGGAACACAATGTTATCTTGAGTCCAGCCAATTCTGGTCACATGGATAAGACCTATTGTTGGATTTGTTATACTGATGACCATTCTATCGAAGGGCAGTGTGCCAGATTGGCTTGAATTCTCAATTTGCGCTAACCGAAAACCACAGCGATACTGAAATGATTTTTCTTGATGTAAAGGTCACCAAGTCTATTGATGTCCAGAGCACCATGGTGTTCTGCAAACCCACCAGCTACAATCTTCTGTTGGCCATTAGTAATCATGGGTCAATAGTATACCCTATTGCGAGTTAGTTAGATTTTGCTGCAACTTTTCAAGGAAGGCTGACTTTGGTTAACAGTCGGCTAACGTTGCCAAATGTTTTGCTGCTATGGGTAATTAGAAAAAGTTAATTGAAAATGCCTTCCTTAAAGCTTGTGGCTTGGATTGTGATTCACTCTGGACACCTTCCAGACCAGCCTCCCATAGTGATCATCAAACTCACCATATTCGGGTTTATGGCCCTGTGTATAAAAATAAAAATGCACACTATTAGGAAGTACTGGCATGTTGCATGGGTCAATGAGTTGGGAGCAGTTCTTCTAGCACGCCCAGGGCTCACTTTCCGCAGAGCTCCATCACTAAAGGACCAACTGGTATCCAGTGTTCTTGCCCCCACTAAGTGTGCCAACTGGCTGGTGAAAAATTCAGTGGGCTTTGCAAAATGTACAAAATACAAAGTTGATGATTATGCGCTGCCTCAGTCATCATTTCAACATCCCATTACAGAGCACAATTTTACCATTCATGGTAACATCAACTGTAATACCGATTTTGTAGGTTTTGTTTTGAGCTGTCCCTGTTCAAAATGGTATGTTGGCAATATTACAAACTTAAATGAGGATTTTGCAGCATATGCAGGATATCAAAAACAAGGATTTTGCATATACTATGGGAAACATCTTCATTAATCTAACAATGGTCAGTTACAGTGTTTTCAATTTTCTGCAGTGGCCCAAGTTACCAGCAGGACATGAAGACCACTAGAAACAAGATTTAGCGTTGATTTTAAAACAAGAGTCCTGTCGGGCCACAACATCGAAGAACTATGCACATTCATCGGTGATTCCATTATCTATTATGTCCCCTATTTATGCTTCATGCTTAGAAATGTCCGTTTGAATATCCAATCTTTATTTTGATATATAATTCCTTCCAATTATGTGGTTCATATATGAACCTGGTGGTGTTGAGGTTTGTATTCTTATCCACACTACACACCTTCACAATTTTTTTATAATATGTTATATTTCTCCAATTCTACATTTAAGATTCAAATGTCTTCTATATTTTGTTCAGTCTTTGTTAATCTTTACTCTATTTGGTGTTCTGGTGTATTGGTTTATTAATCAGCAGTCAATTGTTTCTGCATTCAGCCTGGCTTTATTATTTACTCCTTAGACTGTTCACATTTATGCTGTGTAGTTTTTATCAATAATTCTAGTCCTAGGCCATTCTAAATGTGCCAACTAGTTCAGTGTTAGTGGCTGTGCCTAATACATTCTCATTGAGCTGTTTTGTTTACCCTTTTTTTAGCACTTGACATTTCAATTCATGATTGGCACCAGGGGCAGCTAGCACTTTATCCTCATTGTGTGCATATTGCTTGCTGTAACATGTATGCAGCAATTGCCTACAGGGGCAACAATACGATTTTGGCAATCTGCGTCCCATTATCAGGCTTATTGGTCTATGCACTATACATCATGCTTCTTGGCCAGGACATCACATTAGCCCTGGACATTTGCGATTGGCTCCATGGTTTTAATGCATTTAATGTGATGTTTCATGATTCCATCATAAGTTAGTCATTTTTGTATGCACCATGAGTATCTATGGGATGTCCAGCAATATTGTTTTCATTGCACTTGTTAATTCTGGTATTGAAACCGTGCTTCCAACTCCTTTCCAAAATGGCTGATCTGCTTACCATGAACTTTGTATTGTCTGTGAACCATAGAGTGGGGGTCACATTGTATTTATTCATCTTTCATTGGGGTCGTTTTCAGAGTGAAGTGCTGGCTGCACTTTCTGTATGACATTGTCCGTTATTAAAATGCTTTTTTTTTTTTTAAACACATCACCTAGCATGTCTCTGCTGCCCTTCTGTGCAGACTGTCAATTATGTATATATACACACTGTCCTATAGATTAGGACATCTATTCAGCAAGGGGGTTGGCCTTGGTCACAGTGTAGTAGGGGCTGGGCAATTTTCTTTAGGGAGATCAGGCTAGGTCTTGAGCTCCCCCTCTGCACTATAAGTGTTCCTGACCCACAGCAAGTCCTATTTCATGGATCCTTGCCCTCATACGGGTCCTGTCTGGACTGTGACTCTGAACTAGAAATTGAGAGAGGGACCAATTTGAAATATCCATATGGAAGATTTAAATCTTCATGATCGATGAATTTGACTCAGCTTGCAGTATGACCTAGAAGCTAGTTATATTACTGAAAAGCACAATTCGGACAATACCCCTCAGTTTACAAGCTCTTGAAGTACCTCCTAATGAGCATACCAGCGCTCCCAAAACTGCCACTCACGCTGAGCCTGTGAGCAGCCCCACCTTAAGCCAGACAGGCACCCCCATCCCCTCTACTGCCCGAGACCATTATCTGCAGCCCCCAATGTGGGCAGACAGCCTGTAAGCCGTTATTCTTGAGGTTTAGCATTATCTGCCTAGCGTCCAGTCCGAGGACTCCGGTATTAAACCTGCTCTCAATCTAGCAAATTGATAAAAATGGAAACTGGCCACACTGAAAACTCTTTGGTGAGAACTACCAATACGCGGAGTGTTTAATTTGTCTAGGCAGCTGCAATTTAAAGTGTCCCACTGCAGCCGCCACCTCCCCAATCCATGGCAGGGAATAACTTTGCCTTGACACATGGCACAGCCATCTACAATTGTTTATACACCCCAATTCTGAATCAGCTGGTAAAATCTGTTCATGCTTCACTATATGAGCAAAGGCCTTTAGTCAAAGCATGCCAAATCTCATCTTAACAGAAGCGGTATTACTGCTAAACAACCTATGCCAGAATATGCATATTCTTCCAGATAGGGGATGGCGGGGCGGAGAAATATGCTCATGATGCCCTTTTCAAAAACTTGCTAGATTAAAGCGGCTCAATGATTATTTCAAATCGAGTTTGTTTGATTTGGTATTGGAATAGGAAACAAATATGGCTTGTAAAATCATGATAATTCAACCAGACTGCAGAAATAAAATTGGCACCTATTTGCACATAAAGCAAGCATGCTTCACTCCAGTTTCAACTGTAACTTTGCCACACGTTTATCACATGTTTTTTTATAGGTTGATCAAAGTGGTAGGGCCACCTGACGGTACCTAATTTTCTAGAATGATTATGGAATGCCTGCCGTGGATTTACAGAAGGTGTAGCTTCCAACTCCCTCTAAAATCTGACTGATTGAAATGCATGTATAGTGCTGCTGCCCCCCCTAATCCCTTTTATGGCAGACCCTTACTCTGAGTCAACCAAGGCCTGTAATCCCACCAGAGGAAAAACCTTCAATACGGTATATACCCCTTTAATAGAACAAGGGTTTGATGTCGCAAGCCATGTCTGTTTTTAGACATTTTTCATATGAATTGTGATAGGAAACAATTTTATTGTTCTGTCTTCATCTTTGTGTATATTATGATTAAAATGAATTGTTTACATACCACTGAAGAGTTTCTAAATTTAATGAACTGAAGCTGTAAATGTTGATATGGGCTAACTACCTTCTCTGTATAAATAAGTTTAACTACCCAATAAAAGGTAGAGCTAACACTTGTGGTGATATTGGGTTTGCCGCTATATAGTATTTTATCCCACCAGAGATAGCACTGCCGATTCACTCTCTGTAGCTAGCAGCCATAAAAGCACAGCAATGGCGTGCAGTTAAGGGTGGCATACGATCACTAATATTGTTGCATGGCTAGCAAGGGTGACTTTTGTATCACAATCGTACATTTACCGGCCCCGGTAGCTGCAGAGCTTCCCCTACATAATGAACTCAACTTGAGGGAAACTAACTAAAAGCTGATCATCACTAGAATTGTTAATGCTCAGAAAAGCGCACATTTCCTATGTAGGCTCCAGTGTACCGAGAAAATATGTAGGCCTGTAGAGGACTATAGTATTTGCATAATTAAAATGAAAACCTCTTTACCAGGCATGTGTTGTGCGCAACATCCTTTGGGAATACTTTAATCCAATGATGTATACATTTGAAAAATGTGCAGTACTCACCTAAACCAGATTGGTATCAAATGATGTACTACTACCTGGCTTGACTGCTCTTTCTACCTGGCTTGACTGCTCTTTGAGGTGTGGCCATTAAATGTTTGGAACCTGTGGTATTGCATTGCTGTCTGAGACATGAGCATAAGATCAATGCAATCCTGAAATTCCATGTTTCTAGGAGCTGTAAAGACTGGTTGTTGGGTATATGCGTACCTATGTGTTTGCGTTCTTCCGGTCTGCTGCCTGCACCCTGCAATTGTAAGTTCTCTCGATTGTTGAGGTAAAATGTCAAAGGACATCCAACGTATTGGTTGTATATAACAATCCACATCAGAGACCGGGTTCTGGAAGAAAACCGGTAGATATGGACTGGTGTAAAAGGAATTCAGAACCCACCTTAGGAAGGAAAGGGTGAGTGCGAAGCACAACCTTATCCTTGTGGAAAGTTACAAAGGGATTATAGATAGAGCTTGAAGCCCACTTATTCGTCTCTCAGATGTTACTGCACTTGAAAAGGCCACCTTCCAAGAAAGGTACTTGAGCTTGTATTGGCAAGAGGTTCAAAAGGTTTATGACAAGGTGGTGAGGACCACATCCAGATCCCATTTGGGATGAGGGGCCCGAACCAGCGGAAAAAGATGAAAGGCCTGCAAAATGTCTCTTGATGCCTGGGTTAGCCAGTGAAAAATAGCAACTGTCCCTGGGCAGATAAGCCACGATGGCAGATAAATATGTCCTGCATGATAAGACATGGCTGTCAGAGGCTGCAAGGTCACATACAAAAGACAAGTCAATAGAAGCCTGTCTGGGATCAAGCAGTTTAGCTATACACCAATGACAAAAATCGGAGCCACTTGCTCCTGTATTGAGCTCTCGTATAGTGCTTACGTGCCGCTTGAATTATACACGTTATCCTCCAAGAGGTTGAACTAGTGATTGGAACTTGGGCGCCAGTGCACTAAGCTGAAGGACTGTGGGACGGGGTGTCACAACTGGTGATCACTCTGGTGAAGGATGGGAATCTACAGCAACCTGATCGGGAGCCCAACAACAGGTGCTGCTGTTCTGAAAACCAGAACCTGGCTGGCCACTAAGGAGCTATGAGGTGGAGAGTGCAGTTGGCGGCACTCCCGAGTTAGGACATAGGGTATAAATAGCCCCGTCCACGCGGCTTCTTCAGATTTTAACCTCCAAAGTAGAGGAAACTCGAACCAGGTTTGCCTACAGGGGCAGTCGGCGGGCACATGTGAATCCATGAAAGATACCAACGCTGGAGAAATGGAGTTACAGGTAAGAAACTACTCCCTTCTCCAGCATTGGATGTTTCATGGATTCACATGCTGTGAATAGATTACATAGACAAAGTGCAAAAATAAACACCCCAAAGCTGCAGGGCTTACCTTATTGGAACAGGCGTTGCAGGACCACACGTCCCACCTGTACATCACCATGCTGCTGCCCCAGACAGTAATGCCGGGTGAAGTTATGCAGCACTGCCCAAGAGACCGCCTGGCAAAGGAATTGTACAATCGGAACAAAAAAAGTTCTGACCGTACATAAAGTCAGAAAAATGCTATCAAAGGTTCGAACCCTTGGTGGTAGCATGCATTGAAGTAAAAAAAATAAAAAAAAACAAAAAAAAAAACGACTTCAGGGGCATCCCCCGCAACACCCCGCTCACTATACTATACAGTATAGTATAGTGAGTGGGGGTTGGAGGAGACAACCCTGCTGCACACCCAACAAAATAGGGGCTGCAGTGGAGTCCCCCACAACACCCCGCTGACTATACTTTAAAAGTATAGTGAGCGAGAGACACCCCGGCAGCCCCCATAAAAACAAAATATATATTTTTTTAAATGAACGACCCTGCGGCACTGGTTCCCGATCACGGAAGTGAAAGGGGACTGGTGCCGCAGGGAGACAGCCTGAAGAAAAGGTAAGTTGGGTATGGGTGTGGATGAGGGTTGTGTCGTGGGTGTGTGGGAGTGTGGGTAATGTAGTGATTTGCAATGTTTGTACGCATGGGAAATGTACGCATACAAACTTCTCAGTCACCGACTTTTCCGTGACGGAAGGATCACGCAGATCCCTGGCGAATGCCCACCAGCGGAATCCCTGACCATAGCGCCGCTGACGAAGCCGTGGACCTCCTAGAGTGAGCCTTGGGATTCCCTCCTCAAAGGCTTCCCAGCTTTAGAGTGGCACAACGAAATAGGACACCCAACGTGATAGCCCTTATTTGGAGATAGCCTGTCCCTTGTTGGATGGACCATAAGCCACAAACAGCTGTTAGACTTCCTGAAGTCTTGAGATCGATTCAAATAATGCCCTCTTAACGTCCGGAGAATGCAGAGCCCGTTCTGCTGGCGTGGAAGCTGAAGCAAAAAAACGAAAGCAAATAGGACAGTTTGTGAAATGCCATTGGCACTTTGGGGATAAAGTGCGGGTTAGTAGCCAGAACAACCTGGTCCTTCAGGAATCTCAAGTATGAAGGGTCGACGACCAATGCCTGCAACTACGATATCCGCCTGGCTGAAGTAATTGCCACCAGAAAAAAAGCCACCTTCCATGACAAACTTCAAAGGAGCCGTCGACATCGGCTTAAAAGGGAGTTTCATCAGCACCGAAAGTACCACATTAAGGCTCCATACGGGCGCAAACTTCATTAGGAGGAAAAGTTCAAAACAACCCATTCAAAAAGTGGTTCACTAAGTGGTCACTAACAGAGGAGCTGCATGACGTCTCGAGAAAACCTGGATATCGCAGCCAAATTTGCTTAAGTGGAGGACAATGCCAGCCCCCTTCCGCCAAATGCAACAAGTACGGGAGAACCTGCTCCAGGGAAATGGGGTCACCCCCAGGCTGGCCCTTACACCACATGCAAAACCTTTTCCATTTACATCCGTATGAGATATTTGTGGATATTGCTGCCTCCATGATTCATGGACAGTGACCGGGAAATACCTAACTGGCTGAACTCTGAGTAGTCAGGAGCCAAGCCGTCAGGCTGAGATCCAGATTTGTGATGCCACACTCTGCCCTCGTCCTGAGACAGGAGATCCGGAACTGGCCCCAACCGAATCAGCTCTGCCATTGACAAAGGCAAGAGGTCTGAGAACCAGAATCACAGCATGGGTATCCCCGAATCCACTGGAGGGTCTGCCGAATGAGTGGAAACAGAGGAAATGCATATGCAAACCGGCCCGTCCATGGGAACGAGAACATCCCCAGAGACTCTGGAAGCGACCTTCTGCTGGCGAACTCCCGGCACTGCTTGGTTTTCCACGGTTGCAAAAAGATCCAACGGGGATACCCCCCCATTTCCAGAAGACCATAGACACCTGTTGCTCCTTCA
Organism: Ambystoma mexicanum; assembly: GCF_040938575.1. Classification (NCBI taxonomy): domain Eukaryota; kingdom Metazoa; phylum Chordata; class Amphibia; order Caudata; family Ambystomatidae; genus Ambystoma; species Ambystoma mexicanum. The sequence continues at coordinate 1,396,594,102 of NC_090922.1, forward strand.
GCTTTCACTCATGCAGCTGGCTGGCATCCCTGTTGAGCGCTTCTGCCTGCACATTCAGGTGAGCCAGTGCCCAATGCCAAACGTCCTGCACCTCCTTCAACAGGACCCTGGAATGTGTGCTCCTGTTTCCATAGATAAAACTTCGTGGTGGTATTGTCTGTCAGCACCCTCACCACCGAAGCGTGGCAGAAACGACTTGAGGGCACAGTGTACTGCTCTCAACTCGAGCACATTGATGTGGAAGAAAGATTCCTCCTGAGACCACAGGCCCTGCACCTGCGAATCGCCAAGATGACCGTCTCCCCCCCCCCCCCCCCCCATGTCCAAGAAGCACCCGGCTCAATCGCAAATTTGAACTCCGGCTTCAGCAACGGCATGCCCCGTACCAGATTGGCTGTGCATGTCCACCAATGAAGAGCATCCACCAGACTGCTGTGGACCACCAACTTGTCTGAATAGGTCCTGCGACTGTGCCCACCAGTCCGCAAAGAACTCTTGCACCGGCCTCATGAAGAAACAATTTGGCAGCAGCGGAATACACTAAACCATGGCTCCCAGCAGTGACATGTAGCCTCTGACCGGCACCCTTGTGCCAACCTTCTACTTGCCTGCCCTGTGCAGCAACCTCGACACTCGCTGGAGGGATTCACCAAATTGTGCTGGGTCAGAAAATCCACCCCCAGAAACACCAACTCCTTGGACGGCGTCAAGGATTTTTCAAAGTTGATGGAGAATACCAGTCGTTGCAAAAGCTGCATGATATCTCGGAGACAGTCTTGCGCCCTCCCCGAGCCCATCATCAACCAGTCATCCAGGTAGGGGTATACATGGTGACCTTTCCGTTGGAGGAACGCAGCCTCTGGTGCCAAACACTTAAGTGAACGTCCTGGGAGACTACCAGTTTTGGGTCCTCCCGTTTGGCTTGAAGTAGTGGTTGTCGCAGACTACAAACTGCAGAACCTTGCGGTGCGCATGGGAATGAGAAAATATGCATCCTGTAGATCCAACGACGCCAGAAATTAGTCCGGCTTTACTTACCGGATGACCACCTGAAGAGTGAGCACCTTGAACTTCAGGTGTTGCAGAGTTTTGTTCAATGTCCTAAGATTGAGAATGGGCCGCCACTTGCTGTTGGGCTTAGTCACCACAAAGTAGCTGGACTAAACCCCCTGGCCCCGCTCTGCCGCTGGCACTGGTTCTATAGCCTTCTCCAGCATAAGAACCACATCCTGCCGCAGGATTTGGAGATGCGGCGGTAAAACATACCCGGTGGAATGGAACTGGGGACACTCCAATGAATGGTCTAGACGCACCATGTCCAACCCCTAACGAACCAATGTTATTTTCCTCCACTCGTCCACGTGCAGAGCCATCCTGCCCCCCAGTAGATTGTCCTAAAGGCCGTCATTGTTGCAGTTTAGCTTGCCTCCCTTTAGAGGCTGAAAACCCCTTTTCCGTTGAGCCTGGAAGTCACGACTCTTGTGCGCTGCCTGGGCCGACCGTAGATACCCCTGCAAGGAATAACTTGATCGACTGTAACCCCTCGGTCCCTGGTGGAAGCAAACCGGGCATTATCTGAAGCACCCCGTAATGGGCAAAAGGAGCAAAAAACAAAAACTGTAAGGAACCTACTGTTTCCGTGTCCTCCATCGCTTTCAGGGCTTCACCAAACAAGTGCTCCCCTTCACAGGGCATGTCGATGACTTTGTAATGTACTTCCGGCCTAAAGTCAGTGCATTTTAGCCAGGCCGGTCGTTAAAGCACCACCCCATTGTTAATCTGCTTAAACCCAGACTCCGCCGGGTCCATTGCGATATTTATGCTGTGGTTGGAGGCCTCTTCACCCTCACGCACCAACAGCATGAAGTCCTTGCAGTGCTGCTCCGGCAGATTTCCAGAATAGGAGCCAGCATATGCCACATTTCACGATCATACTGGGCCATGATCGCCAAAGAATTTGCAGCCTTAACTGTCGTTGCCCCAACAGTCAAAACCTTCCTGAAGGCATCCTGCTCCTGGCCTCACTGTCCGGAGGATTAACACTTGTGCAGACTCCTGGCCACCGACGACACCACTGACAGGCGTGGGCCGTGACACCAAGCATGTTGGGGGGTAGACTCTGGGGCCTTAAACTTCTCAAGCCGACATTTGAAACCCGGCTCTGAAAATGGATGGCGCATCGTGCGCAGGCCCTCCTGCCACACATGGGCCAAGAATAGGCATTGAAAGGGCAGCCTTCCTTTTCTTGCCCATAGGATCGAACAGGAAGCAATCCTTCCGCTCTTCTGGTGACAATCCAAACTCCACACGCCTTAGAGATCAGGGCGTGGAACGCCCCAATATCTGGTGGGGATGGCTGCGCCAGACTCAAGCTGTTCAACCTCCCTGTCCGTATACCACACATCCTCCTCGTCGGAAAAGACGAAACAGTAAGTGTCCCGCACTCTGGCAGCTCGCTGTTAAGGATTCCAATCAGGCGACGCACACCTTGGTCTCGGCCCAGTATGCAACGTGCGATTGAAATGCTTAGGTTTTATGTTAGATTCATTATTGAGATGGTACACCACTCATATCACACCCCCTTTTCAAATACCCTAGGTCACAATGGACCATGAACCAGGCTGGTTGATAAAATCATTTACTTATTTTAAAATTCAAAAGAAATCATACCATTTTTTTTATATAGAGCAGCAATCACCAATGGGGTGATAAGTACAATCGGAATCTAAGCAATGCACTTAGTTTAACCTTCTAGTGACAACTACAAAACACCAGGGAATAGGAGCACTTTTGATTTTAGTTTGAGTTCGAATTTCCCCCTGCAATGTTCCCTTAACCCACAAATCTATTCTAAGTGGCAACACTGAGCTGTACCGGCAAACCAGCCCACTTTCCTGTTGCAGTCAGCGGCTATCCCTTGAAATTCATCAGATGGGCAGAGTTGGTGTCAAACAAAAATCTGCACTTTAAGCCAGGACTCTCCATCTATACTGGTGAACCTAGGAGCAATTTGCCTTGGGGAACCTGCTGATCTAGAAATCCTGGCAGAGTATGAGACTGATCATTAAACTAACCACTTGCATATCGGTCCCAAAGAAACCAACCTCAATGCTGTAAAGCAAAGGCTGACATTTTAGCCTGCCTAAAATTAAGCTCCGCTCTGGATTAATGAAAGCTCTGCGAAATAAAAACCTGGTATTCAAATCAAAAGGGAGCCTATTCGGGGCAAGTGGGCAGTCCTGCATTCAGCCTTTTTGGTAAGACTACTTGCTATTTTGGAAACTGGTGAAAGTGATTTGAAGGGTGCACAGCCATTACTCTACCACAATCAGAAGAGGGTGGTCACATTTTGCAAGCCTTTACCAAAACCCAGCTTCGGGCCCCCCAAATAGATCTCAGCGGGTGGTTGTGATGGCGACCATCGAAGAGGTGGCAGTAGCCCTGAACTCCCTAAACTGTGGGAAAGCGGCAGGCCCAGACCTTGTCCAGATTTGATCTATTGAAACACTAGGTTATCTGGGCCCCTGTTCTCACCAGGTTATTCAACGCAATTCTTGCCAGCGGGGTGGTCCTGGCATCCTGGAGAAAGTCTGATCATCCAGATCTACAAAAAGGGTTGTAAACATGGCTGCAATCTGCTTCGGGCGGGTGGCGAATGACAGAAGCAGCAGGTAATCAGGAATGACAAATCGAAAACAATTAAAATTCGACCTTCTCTCCCCAAACAAGAGAAGCATGGATTTTAAACCCTGGGAATACTAAAAATGACTTGAAAATGGATGAATAAAACAATGAATGCGTCTAAAATTCTTCCAACAAAAAAATTCTTTACTGGAGCAACACTGGAAAGATACTAGCAATCACCAGCAATGGATAGAGCAAAAGCATACAATTCGAAATTGAATGGAAGATTTAAAACAATTCCCGCCTGAATCTACCAAAACAGTTTTTATTTTGGAAGTGAAATGAGGTCTCGAGCGGGTAAATTGAGTGAGTTATGCAAGATCTAGCACAGTGCGTTTTGAAAAAGGGAATAGAAATAAATGTTAGTTTCTCTACACTGGAGCATTCAGGCTAGGCTACCAGATTGAGACACAGCAAGCTCCAGGGTTGACTTGCGAATTCAACCCTAGCACCTCTGCGCCTGCCCTGGCGGAGCCCGTCCAATCGCTTGAAAGAGTAATAAGGGCTTAGGATTTCAGAAGACAAAATTATTAAAGATATTGGCGCTAGCACAAGAAATCAGTTTTTAGTGTCGATTTTGGACAGTCAACGGTTCTGGTCACCACACGGATCTGGTCTAACAGGACAACCAGACGAAATCAGCAGGATAGGATCAGCTGGGCAGGTACTGGATACCAAAGAATAGTTGTACTGGACTGGCAATTCTGGATACTATAGGTCATCAGGGCATCAGGATAGCAGTAGCATGCAGTGAGTGGCGGCAAACCAAGCTGGATTAGGATGCCAAAAGTACCAGTTTCTCCTAGTTACTGGGAGATTAGTGGGTTTTAATATTGTAGGGTAGGCCTTGCTGGAGCAGGATCAGCCCCTAAACTACTTGGATTGGGCAGGGGAGCTAGTCTGCGCCTCGCTCTCAGTTGGTTGGACTTCCGTTAGGCAGAATCCTGTGCAGTGCCCGTAGGGACCACTACACATAAGACTACAAGTGGTAATACAAATTCACCTTTGGTACAAGCATGTACACTGTTAAAGTGGTAGCAGTAGCGGAGCAGCCAGACCTCAAGAGCAAATGAGCAGTAGTAGAAATTACACAAAGGACCACAATTACTGTGACTCGAGCAAACACTGACTCAAGGTTTTTGGTTGAAAAATAAAATTACATTTATTTCCAAACCATCTGTTTGCAAAACACCACTTCTAAATTAAAGACCACACATAAAAACACACTACATAACCAATTCTCTTTGTGCAGAACAACTCAAGGTAAGTAGCTTATGATTTGACGGACCAGTGTTGTGAAACAAAAGACGTTACCGGGAATACATATGCGACCACTTTGACAGCAGACAGAAATTTTACTGGGGTAAAAACACACTTAGCACCCGAGTAAACAAAAGAGAGTTGGGGGCAATAATCATAGGCAATACTTTTGTCAAGGCAGACAGAATCAGAGAACACATGCTGATCGGAAAATAAAAGTCAATAGGCCTGCGCCAGTGTCAAGTGGAACCGGGTTCCTGTTGTCGAGGATCACACAGACAGTTCAAGATTCAACGTTGCCAGGAGTACTTGGATATTGTCAACAGAGGAAGCAAAAGTTCTAGGAGGGAAGGAAGACAAGGGCAAGCCTTGGATGAGGAGACAAGTGTTCACCCTAGTTCTTCGAAGCTGGACACAGTACCTTATTCTTTGAAGAAGCTGGTGCCACGGCAGTTCCTGGTAGTTTCCCGCAGACTCACAGTTCCTGGAGCTTCAGTCGTGGGGACAAGCGCATCTGGAGTGAGCTGCATTACCCAGGGATGAGGCCAGCAGCAGTGAATAAAAGGTGTACTCCTTTAAAACAAGAGGCTCTTCAGATGGCTATCTGGACCACTACAGCAGGGTGCAGCGATTTCGACCACAAAGAGGATCTTCTGGCTGTGGAAGATGAGATGTTGACCCCACCAGGCTCAAGGGAAGACTCCGGACTGGATCTTCTATGGTCGTTGAAGGATAGATAGCTCAGGACTGCAGCAGGGCTTCAACAGGACACTCTAGTTGCAGCAGCCATCTTCTCCGCCTCTCTTCGTTTCCTTGTAGTTACAGTGGCGACTGACTTCCAGCCCAAGAGTCCTGCCTTTTATGCGAAAATCCCCCATTCACACAGCCTGGCTGTCAATCACGCATAAGGGGGGGGTGGGGTTGTCCGGCCCGGACAACCACCTCAGCCAATTATGGAAAAGTGCGACTTGGGTTTCCTAGGATACCCTGTGCAGGGGTTACTACACCCCTCCCTCACATACAGCCCACCTAGACACCCAGGTGCCAAGAGGAGGGCTTCTTTGCAGAAGCCCGCCAAAAGACGGTGAACAATGAAGGCAGAACTGGTTTGCTGCGCAAAGTAAAACAAGAAGGACTTTAACAAAAAGAAATGGCGAATAAACCAGACCGGAGCCAAAAGTATTTGATCAAGCAGGTTTATGTTCGAGGCTAATATGATAGCCTGGAGCAACGTTTATACAGTATTATCGCAGTAGAAAAGTTAGGGTAGATACCACTGCCACCAGCCAAGTCTAAATGTTAAGAGCAAAACAAAGCTCAGAGAGGCACAGACAAAAAGGGATAGGAATTAACCCTTTCCAGTACTCCATGTAAGATGCGGTGTACTGGGTCTGTAGTTTTAAATGACTACATAAAGTAAATGGCAACTTTACCTGTTTCTGGGGGACAGTAGTCAGCCCCAGAAAAATGGAGTCAGTGGGAAGTCTCAAAGACAACCCTGTGTCACTGCACTGAAGGTGCAGTGTAACACCAAAAGTGGGGCTCATGAAGTGGTGTGCTCCAGAGCCCAAGATCACACAAACAGTACAAACGCATGGCAAAACACATGCAAAAGTGGGAAAAAGACTCACACGCTTACCAAGTGGAAAAAATAAACTCCAGAAATCCAGCAAAGCTGCTGGGGGACTCACTAGGTGAGGGAAATTAGCCATAGAATGAGAATTCTCCCTAACAACTTCTAAGGGAATGATGTTAGATTTATGATGTGAGGTTTACAATGTCCAAACAATCCCACATTTACTTTACTTGAAATCCGATTTTGCCAAAAACACACATTTCTTTACTCTCGGCAAATTATACACAGGTTACATATTATGTGCATCACATTTCAGTCCCATCCTAGGTCTGTGCGACCTTGTTTCGCCTTTGATATATTTTGGTAATTTTACACATTAAAGATTTGGCCTAAAATTCTACAATTTTATACACAATTGCAAATTGTCCCCAGGGATGCATGTACCAAATTTTATGTTTGCCACATTAATACTTGCCTTGGAATCCTGTCATATTTCGTAACTTCTGTTCCCCATTCGCCAATGAAGTTTTAAAAGAGCCCCCAAAATTAGATTTCAAACTGCAAATTTTAAAATTTCTGCAAATTCTTGATACAGAAATAAAATCAGTTTCTTTATAACAGTCTCTGGCTCCAAAAGGCAGTCCCTTTGTTATTAGATCCTGTTTTTTTCTTCACCCAACTGCAAGCAGCTGCCATTTCCTTCCAGGCAAGATAGGTTTCCAGTCTTAATTGAAGGTTTTATTGCCCCTTCACACTGGACAGGTGAGTGTCCCAGGACTGCCATTGTCCCAGCCTGGAACTTAGACGAATGTCTGACGAGCTTGTGAACTTTCATTGTCTTGTCCCATACAAAGTTTTTCAAGCTGGTACTTCGCACCTACGGGTCCTGGATTTATGGTGCATCTCTCTTCCTTGGAGGAGTTTCATGGTGGCCAACTGGAAGAACAGGTTTTTCTGAGAGCTTGCAACTTCAGCATATTTTTACACCTTTTAATTTTACTTTGGGTCTTGCATTAAACAAACCTATTACAGAAGATATCCTGTGTGTATTATCACCACTAATGTAATTCATTACATTGCTAAGTAAACAGGCTTTCATTAATAATTTAGTTTTAAACAGGCAATTTTTTTCTCTTCAGTCATCACAGCCCGTTTTTCCACATGTGTTAAAAACTGCTAGCTTTTTTCTTTAATTCGGTTTGCAGCTCCTCAGATTGCCACGGTCTTTGCAGCTGTAGTCATTTTCCTTGCAGCAGGACTCATAAGTATAGATACTTACATCCTTGACCTGGCTCAGAGTAAAAATTCTTTGAACTGCTGCGCCTGGATACATTTTGGCAAGAAATAAACGCGTGTTACCCTGCGAGTGAAAAGAAAGTTGCTTGTCTATTTCTTTCAAATCTACTTTGACCGGACCCGTCATTCAGGAATTATGCACGGCTCCTGAGGCACCATGAATTATCCTGGGCCTTGCAGGCCGGTCCCATCACAGTTGTTTCAGAATGCACAGATGGGAATAGCAGAACAACATTTTGAAAGGGTGGGAAAAAAAAAAAAGGTTTCCTTTTCAAGGGGAATGTTTGGCTTTTGCAGCAATGCAGTGCTGCCGGTTCACTTCATTCCATACATTTGTCTCAGAACACTGACATGCTTTCAGTGTGTCCTTGTTCCACCTTGCCTGAAGTGTACTAGGCAGGATGGTGCAGCCATCTTCTGTTGCTGCCAAAATGCAGTTTTGAAGTCCTGGTGCGCACAGGAGCCAGCAAATCTGCAGCTTAGTGATGTGAGGCAATGCTATCGAGTGTGTCAATATATCCCACATCGCCTTCTTCTGGATAGGATGGAGGCCCTCCCTCACTGGCAATGGCACTAGCAACCGTGCTGGAGGAGACTTCTCAGAGGTACACCAGGAACCTCGAGCACAGGCTGGACAACGACCTATGATGGTCCCCGGAAGGCGAGCGATTCGATGACTATTCCTTCGGCTTGGACAAGCCCTTCTCCTGCACCGGTGACTTCTCAGGCCTACTACCAGACCCCAGGGAATGGTCCGACTGACCATGCTTGGATAAAGAAGTACACTTCGACAGCTACTTACTTGAAGATTTACTGCTCTTCCCCACCTCCAACGCTGGCAAAGCCGGTCGATTTTTTTTTGCTGGAGGCTCGGCCGACACCACAGGGCGATGTTCTGCAGACTTCACCGCCTGCTCCATGGACAGACTCCGGACCAACCCCACCTCCGAAGCCGGGTACGTGCCCTCATTGAGCCAACAAATAATCTGCCGATTGCGGTCCTTAAGAGTCTTCTGCGAGAACCGATGACAAATCTCGCAGGCATCTGCCTCTACTGCCTTTACACCCCCTGGCCGCCACCCCCCCCCCCCCCCCCCATCACTTGGCAAGCCACATGGCCGTCTCCTTCATACACCTTCAGACCACAAGTAGCACAGGGCTGAAAAAGATTTCTTTTGAGCCCCTGAAGGCATTGAGGTATTGAGTACCAAAACACACGTGAAAACACGAAGTGATCCCAACAGTTTCAAGACTGTTGAAATCTGAAGGGAAGCCGCGGGGGCAGGGCTATTTATACCCTACATCCTATTGGTAGGGACTAAATCACACAAAAAGGACATTGATAGGACACTAAAGTGTCAAACAATTCCATATGAAAACGCTAGGTTAAAGTGACTGAGGTTCCCCAGCCTGACGGGGAATATTCACAGCATGTGAATCTGTGAAAGATCCAATGCTGGAGAATTTTTTTTTTAAAAAACTGCATCCATGGCAATATTAGATGCCCATAAATCAGTTAATTCACGTGACCAATAATTCGAAGAGTGCCTAGTCATTAGAAACCAAAAGATAGCACACCTGCCATACTCCCTATATTTACACAGACAAGAGATGAGGCAACATTCTAATTCGTTAAGATTTCACAATGATTTGGGGCTGAAGAAATTAATATTTTTCTTATGGTTTCACCCAGTGTGCCAAAAAAGATTTTGAAGTGGGAGTATTTTGCGCCTTATTTTTTTAAAGTTTGGAGTAAAATACTTTTGAAGTGTAAAGCAGGTTTGTTTTTTGTAGCCAACATTTATTCACATTTAGGCAGTATTTATGAACATTAAAAGATGAATTTGCACCTCTTCAGATCATGCAATAATAGTGGCCCAACATACTGCTGATACACCTATGCATGGAGCAGTGTGGGTGAGGGAGAGTGGGGAGGGGTGCACAGGCTTTCAGGTATCAGTTTCGCATTGTTCTGTAGAGTATTTCAGCTCGTTAGGTCGTGTATTGCCTGGTTTTAAAGAGTAACAGTGGTTGAAATACCTTTATCTGTAGGGCTAGTTCTGCCATTAAGAGCCACCATGCCATTAAGAGCCACCATGCCATTAAGAGCCACCCTGCCATTAAGAGCCACCCTGCCATTAAGAGCCACCATGGCATTTAGCTAGGCAAACCTTCCAAGTTTCCCTGTACTGATCAAGTTTAGTGTGGTACAGAGTTCTGCATAGCACCCGGAGACATCCTTGCTGCTCTTCCTTCTGTGGCCAGGATAAGTGGATACATCAAAGCACAGAGGGTGAGAGACATCCGTGATCAACTTGCAATTGCTTTCAGATTGTTCATTAACTGCCCATAAACACCAAGGATGTTGGACTGTTTTTAACCCTTTTAATACAATGGGTCCTTCAGGGGTAGGTATATAACACACACACACACACACACACACACACGTCATGGAGGATAGCAGAGGCAACGAGCTGGTCTTGGAAGCAAGACCGCACAGAGCAACAGGTTTGACATCCGGATCCGCGCTTGCCATACCAGAGTTTTGCTTCTATTAAGCACGTTATAAAAAAACAATTAAATGAGAATAAAAATAAAGAATTGGTTCTTATATACTGCGGCGGTTGTACCACATGAATATTCCTGTCCAATAGTAAACTTGTCAGGTGCTCATGGGTACTAGAGCCTATTGCAATAAATGCAGTGTCAACTCTCCAGAGCAATGTGTTGGTTCGGGCTACTCCACCGCAAACCCTGCTACAACCCCATGTGGCCATTAAGACAACCTTTTGGGTGGATGTTAAACTCCTGTATACAGGGTTGGAGTGAAATCATGACAGACGTCTATGGTAAACAGATTGATGCCAATGACTCATCTTGGTCCAATGATTACATCTTCCTGGAAAGGTTTCCTTAATTGGTCCCTTGGATGCTATGTGCAATTGGTAAACTGTTTAAGGGGAGGGGCATGACGTCTGGGACTGGAATACACACTTTTTGGAAGATTGCTTTACTAGTTGGTTAAAGTCTGTGGTTGAGTTCTGAGCAATGTTTGATAGGCCCTTATGCTCTAGACACTATGCTGGCTGGAGTTGGTCAGCTTGGATTGATACTCTACAAACACTAGAATGAACACTGATGCAGTATGCCATGGTCCGGAAACTATTGCCTTGCATCACATTAAGCTGAGAACACAATTGCCTTCTTGCTACCCATCCAGTGATCAGATTTCACAAAGTGGTTTACATTTAATGCTAGGTGGACAAAGGTAGACTGAATCAGTAGTGGGGTTCTGGGCAAGAAGTAAAGCGAAGAGCCAATGATTGTCTCAGATCTTGCATTTTGACTTCGAGTTGAAAGAAGTTGGTCATGTGTTGCACTGGGATCAGCAAAATCGAGCCATTGGTATAGGGAAGAGCGAGGGTGGAGCTCAGCTAGCATCCAGGGGGAGTTACTGTCAATAGCGCCAAGACCATGATGGTCTTGACACAGTTGCAGAATTTTATAAGATATGGTTGCAACATCGAAAGCAGGATGTGGTGGGAGATAAAGTGTTAAACCACAGCAGGTGGCGCGAATGGCATGCCATCCTATGCTCTAATTAAAGTGCAGTTTTTACCCCGAGCACAGCGTGCAATTAAGAACTACAAGGTGAGGCACTAGTTAAGTTGAGAACTGGCTACTTAGTATAATGGGGAAAATAGATTGATGAACCAGTGTATGTGTTGGACACTTTACATTTTACGTTGGCTGAATGCCACCAAGCTTTTGTAAAATTGGGTGCATCAGCAAGACATGGTCACATATACATGGGGCCCTCGACTCCTGTTTTTAGTTGACTGTCCTAGCACAAGCAATGCAAGGATGCACTTTCCTTCGGTCGATTTCAATGGGAGAAAAAGAAATAGCCCTGCAAGAGAAGTGCACATTATTCCATAACCCTACTTGCAGACAGGACTAAAACATATGTTTGAGTAGGGCAGTAAGTTTTTTTTTCTTCTAATGATCAAATCTACAATTAAGAACAATGTACTCTAACGCATCCAACTTCCACATAAATGAAAATAATCCATGTATTGATGCACTCCCTAAAGTGACCAGATACTCGGTGTATGTGTGGGGTACATTTAAAGCCCAAAACAAAACTCCCCACAACCAAAAACCGCATTTCAACATTTCACCTAAAAATGGTGGTGTTGTGTTCTGCTTGGCACATGTGTGGCGAGCTTTGAACACTGCCGCCCCAGAGAATGGCTGCATTTGTTTTTGCAGCAAAGCCAGTACAAGAAAATAACCCTCATTCAAGACGCCATTGCCATTTATTCCTCCTTTCATTTTAAACACCATAAGGTTTTGCTCCATTAATCACAGCCTTCCTGTGTAGTTCATCTGATTGCCATGAAGTGACGCAAGACCTTCCAGAACAGCATGGTCATCTCCGATAAAGCACACCCAGAGTAATAATTCTGTTTTCAGTCAACACGACTTGGAATGCCTTTTGAAATAGACCAGCACACTCAAATTACTGCAAAGGAAAGCAATAGCATGGATCTCTTGTCTCATGTCAATTACAAAGAAACTGCAGTATCTCTTCGTGTCCATGAATCTACAGTCTAATGTAAAAGCCCTCCAGAAGGTTAATCAAAATGAAACACTGCGGCAGAAACCGCATTTGTGAACTTAAGAAAAAATGAACCCACGTGTAAAACAGTGCTTTTATAAATCAGGAGAATGTCGCCTGAAAGTGAAATACATTTACAGCCTGTGCTCACACAGAAATGGGATTGAATATGTGGGGGATGGGGGTTTTGCTCTAAAATGCACATTATATTTATTCCCAAAAAGACTTTCTGTTGAAAGAAAGGAAGGAAAAAAACTTTGTGAAACTAGCAGAACAGGTTTTGGCCCAGGCAGTTACTTCAAGGATGCCCTGCCTCCCCATGGAAAAGAATTACATGCACAAGTGAACCAGCCCTGATGGGCACATGAAAGGTGTGGAAGTTCACGGTTTAGTCAGACTGGCCGGCATCCCTACATAAATGAACAAAGGATCTAAGGGGAACTAGTATTTTACCAAGAGGTGCGATTTCATTCTACACCCATTCCCAGCCCCAACTGCATGGCTTCAAAGGGCGTCATGGAAACCCTTTGTTCACGTTGACCCAGGGGGAAGACTGTTTGTGGGGGGGCAGGACCACCCACAAAGTGGCTAATGCAGCCCATTTAATTTATACGAACTGTGGTACATGAAGACATTTGTTTCAGCACCCTAAATAAGCAATAATTTGATATTATGCCAGTATTTCATGTGACTAACCAGCAAATTGAGAACCAGTACATGTTTCTAGCACCCGGGGGAGAAGGAATGGCAGGAAAAATGCATTTCAGGGTGAATCATAAATGGCACGGACATGAAAATTGGTGAAAAGATGCGAGATTCATGGACGTGTAGCTATTTGCAGAATTTTAAACATTATGCTTTTCAGAAAATGACAAAATTGTGCGACTGCAACATAGTTGGCGATCGGACTGTCAAATTCACTGAAATATGGAATCTGCAGATCTGGTTTTTGTGATGGTGACTAGTAGAAACTTGTGCTCCGTAATTCATTTTGGTCAAAAAAGGCTTTGTGAAACAAAGAAAGGTCGTAAAGGCACGCATAAAATGTCAGTTCCCCTGAACCAACCAACAAGGGGGGGGGGGAGGGGGGGAGGAGGGAACATCAGTAGCCTGGGCTATACTGGGATAGGAGTAACTCCAGAGTACTTATTCTCTCCTCCCCCACCCCCTCCAGATTGTAAAATTCTGTGATGCCATTCTGGCTATTTAAGGGGGAGACCGGGAAACACAAGGGATATTCAAAACCAGATCTAGAGGCAGCCGATTCCATCCAATCAGAACAACCTATCCAGATCCAGCCATATACAAGCATCCAAGGAAAGGCAGCCGATCCCCTTTTAGGAGAGCCCAGTGACCAGACCTTGCTCAGCGGACCCATCCTGCTGTCCAGTAACCAGACCTTGCCAAGATTAACCCATCCAGGAGAGCCCAGCTTTCCCAATGACCAGATCTCTTGACCCCCCCCACTGTCCCAGTGACCAGATATTTGCTGGCTGTCCAAATTCCCAAACTCAAGGTCACCTTGTAAGTATCATATCACCCAGTACCAAAAAACTGCACATCCCGCTATTTTACCATTGCACCCTATTAAAATCCCATCCAACAATCAAATTGTCAGTATCTGTTCACCTTTCCTTAGAAGAATCTGTGTTAGTCCATTTGTTAGCGTATTTTTTGAATTTCTCCAGTTATCTAAGTCCTTAGTACCATTTTGATTTCCCTAAGGAGGTACGCAATGCAAGCTGGTTAAAAATAACCCCCTTGCACGGAGTGTCCTTCGATATAGCCATTACAACATAGCCTCAGTAAAACTAGTCACTGTGCAACAAAAAAAAGATTTGCCCGTTAAATTCTGATTTGCATTTTTCGCAAGAAAACCCCCATTCATCCCATTAAGAGTAATCCCTTTCCCTCAGAATCCTGTCTGTTATGTGCCTTTGTTTCTCATCCCAAACATTTTTAAAGCCTGTGTAATTAAGAATTGCAATTCTGCCGCGTGTTTTCTTGTGCATTGGTTTCCTCCCAAAATTGATTCTCACCCGTGTTCAGTGCCCTGCTCAGTAGTCTAAGCTTCCCGGTCTCTTAAGTGCAGCCACACTAATTTGTCCTAGCTATCCTACCGCAATTGTAAACTGAGATACAAGTATCCAGTAAACAGAGTATGCAATTTAGCTCCTTTTGAAGGTTTTCAATTTCGTTTCTGGCCTCCCATCTTGGGTTGGTGGGCTGAATTTTAAATCTAATTTCTCCCTCTTCTTTCTGACTCCTTGACTCTGCTTTCCATCCACAGATAATTTAGTTAACCGGTGTTGGGTGGAAGTGTTGAAGGGGAGTGCTTAACCTGTGTGCTGTTATTTTGAAGTGTGATTTTGTTTCCGTTTCCATTAAAGGAATATGTAGATTATGTCAGGAGTGTGAAGTAACTATAGTGGGATTTTTGCATTTGTAGTGCCACATAGTGGCGGATGCTGCACTAATTTTGATTTGAGTTCCATTGGATTCTAAAAAATATTTAATTGTTACACACCGGCCTGGTTCATTGTCCATTGCGACACAGGGTATTTGTTAAGTGGGTGTGAGATGGGTTGGGTGCCTTCTCAAAGTAGAACCCGAGTATCAAAGATAAAAGGCGTTTATTGTGCGCCACATTCATGGTCAGTGGAAAGAGTCTCTGGATTGAGTGTGCCGTGTTCTAAAACCGTTGCACATGCTTGAATGTTGGCAGCGCTGCCTCCGGAGCTTATGCACCTTCCTCACAGAACAATGACAAAAAAAAAGGCTGCCTGCATACATGCACAGGTTCGAATTTGCGGGATGCCATTTAGATACTGCCTTTAGTATAGTAAAAGCCAGGTCGGCTTGCTACTAGCTCACCTCGACACAAATGGTGCCATATAAACATATCTTGGTGGCATACTTGTTTCATGTGTAAGGGATCATTCGGGCCCATCTGAAAGAAATGTAACACATAAGAGTTCATAACGGACAAAATGTTCTCGTTTCCTTTTCACATGAATTAGATTTGTAGTAAACTATGTAGTAGCTATTCAGATGTAGCTCATGCTTGCTAGATAATGCTCCTGCTCTTATCCATGTCCATCCCTGCAGAGCAAGAGTGCATTTTAAAACTATGAAATCACAACAAAAAAATTCGGCAGGCAAAGTGTTAAAGAATGTTCTTCATGTTGGAACGACAAAGCGTTTTTTTTCCTGAGGGGGGTCATTGTTTTCCCCATTAGATGGCACTTCTCGTTAGGCAGTACCTTTATGGCCGTGACTGCCAACACAAAATCTAGTATTGCTACTAGTACAGTGATGGGAATGTCTCTGCAGCACCCTACACTGATCAGCCGCGTATCCCATGTCCTTCCATCAAACAAACAGGCCCTCCTCCCAGGGGCATGGAAATGTGGGTTGGGGGGAGCTACATTTGAGGCATTTGGTAAACTATTAAATAAATGTCCAGCAGATAAACATTTTGAAAACTCAATCGGCGAAAAAACAGACTAAAATGCTGGCATGCTGCATTGGAAGCACACCAACACATTCAGACGAAGTGTGGAAATTACTTCCAGACGGAATTGGGGCCTATAATTCTTCAAAGGCGATTGACAGCCACAGAGAAAGCCACTACCACCTTCCTGCTTTCTACCAGTGATTATAGCAGTGATTATAGCAATATCATTTCTTTCAGCCTAGACTTCGTAAGGAATCACCCACCCAAATTCTTCGATCAGATTCCTTGCAGTCGATTGATAGGGAGGAGGGGACATTTTTGGAGGGGGAAATGGGGGTAAGCGAGAGCATGCAATTGCATTGTAAGAGGTACTGAACATGCAGGGAGGACACAAAATTCCAGCAAGGATAGAAATCGAGTTAAGGCAGCATCTATTGCCAAAGTCCGGTAATTTAAGCATCTGCAGAATCGAGTGACAACAGGGATTACTTTACTATTTTACTGATGTTGAGGATTTATTTTATATTAAACTGACAGTTTTTCCATTAGTTATTACGGTTTTTCTAATGAAAAAGTAGATTCAGGGGACTAAGGTCAGTTAACATTTAAAACTCAGAAAACATTGAAAGCATCACAAAACAAAATGGAAAAAGACCCATGAAGTGCTCCGTTTACCTGGCAAACTCTGCAGACTTCCCCTCGGTCCCAGCCGCAGTCTGTGCCGCAGTTCCCCACAAATGGAGGGTATCCACTAAGCATAATGTACAGAATGACACCAAGGCTCCATAGGTCACAACGCTTGTCATAGAAGGTGGCTTCATCTGTGAACACCTCGACAACCTCTGGGGCCATGTACTCCGCAGAGCCACACTGAAAGGAAGGAGTGCTGCGTAAGAATAGGCCAATGAGATCAGGCTTCTAATGCAGTACAAACTGAGTACTTTTAGTAGTAGGTTGGTACCTGCATACTCTGCACAATTTGACTTCACTAAATGTTCATTTGCTCTACAAAATAGCCAAATTAAGAAGGAAAAAAATGCATCCCATACATTTAGGTTTTTACAGTTTTCAAAGCCCACGAAATGACTCAAATGTTAAAATGAATGAAGAGTGGGTTGGGCTGATGCTCCAACTTGCATTAATCATTTCTTTAGAGGACTTGGTAGTTACCCAGATTCAGCACGTGAATGAACATCAAGACAGCAATCCCAAATAATTAATTGGCTCGAATTAGTTTGCTTCTTTATATTCTTTTATAAACACGTGTAATCCAGCAAACCAGTTTCTAAGCGGGAGACCGGGATTCAAACCTGCGTTGCTATGAATTGTCTTGCGCCCAAGACAAAACACGTTGCCCCTGCGCCATCCTTCCAGTTTGGACAAAAACACAAAGGACGACGATACAGATTTTTGGCATACAATGACTATATTTGGCCAGCGCCGTTAACTGGAGACTTGTTAAAATGAAAAACACCCATGCCAGACGTGCACCCGCTCATGCCTTCAATTCCAAGATGGCTACAGGCAAATTGCTGGTAAAAAAAAAGAAAAAGTGCCATCGTTGGAGAACCCGATAACCAGGAAGCAGGCTAAAAAGATGAATCTGGTATGTCCACAGGTCACACTAAATCATTGCAAAAGAAGGCTTCCTGTGCAACGACTTCAGCATATTTGCTTTAAGCAATGCTTACTCTACCCACATGGATAAACCAACCCAAACGCTGGTCTTTGCATTGTCCTATTGGAGGAGGTTTCAAATCTTAATCTGGAGGCAGCATAGTTAAAAAGTATGACCACCAAAACTGATTTGTGGTAGTAAACCCATCTGCACAGGACAGAAGACCTTCAGATGGCGTTTGCTTTATTAACAAACTTATATTTTAAAAATAAAGCCGCCTAAAATGATTGAAATGAGGAAGGCCTACCCGACAAGGGCATGGGAAATTAGTACCAACTTTGGCACTTACTGGATTTCTGCCTTGTGCTTAATGTCACGTTAAAAAGTGACCTCAGATTGCACAGATCGCCAAAAGGTTGGGAAATGTGGACGTAATTTAAAAGCCAGATTTTATAGAACCAATGTATACTGAGCTTTCTTTTGTCACTGTGCAACTCAAAGAAAACGTATCCAGTGAATTTCCATCAATCACATCTTGAGTAGGTCTTGTGCAATGCACAGGTTTTCCGGCCAAAGCCTCACCATGTGTAAAATCCTGAGCACCACCACCCCAAAATAAAAATCCACGTAATGTTATTTATTTTGGGGTGCTACTTTGAGCAGAGAAAACCAAGGTTTAAAGTGTTCCAAGAATAAACCATGCGAAGGCAGGCCCAGAATTAAAGAAATGTTGCTGTGAATACACCCATTAAATCAAAATGTATCAATTGGATTTCTTAATAGGTCTTTCCAATGTGTATAACACAAGTAAAGATGAGATCTTTACAGCAAATGTAGTATAACAGTTAATGTGAGATGTGTTCCATTATTCTGCTATGTTACTAATTCAGTTAAACTAGATTGTTTAAAAACAAGGAAAATAATGCATTTAGTTGTTTGGCTGTGTGATGACCATTGAAACTCTAGGTCGCCATTTATAAATATGAAATCCAAAAGTGCTGGAGTGAAAGAAAATAATCTAATTGCATTCTAAGTTTCTATTCTCATGTTCAGGCACACAAAGTGTACAGAGGCCTCCACTTTAGTTAGAACATGGTAGAAAATAATTGCATGTTATAGTTAGCCCTGAGGGATTCTAAGATTATCCAAGAAGCTCCCCAATTGCATTTAATGCAGGCTTTCAGTGTATGAACCCTTCTTTCAAAGTGAAGTTGCAGGCTTTACTTCAAACTCATGGGCCAAGTTCATTAGTCAGCAGAGGTCAGTGGCATTTAGATAGACCACAGCAAGGCATTCAATGTATTCGTCATTAGCCAAGGCATTTTACTTTTGAATGTGTGGAGACATAGAAAGGCATGACTTGGGCAGTGCATCCTCTGCCCTGTTTTTGGACTGCTCCAATTGCCCAAAGAAAACTCAATGCTTTCACCTGACCAAAATCATTAAATGGGCAAAAACGATATTACATCAGAAAGGTTTGATGTATCTAAGATACTGATATGTTGTAGATAATGCTCTATCAGAATCTTCAAATCGAATTATAGGTTGTCATTTTGGAAATGCCTTTATGGTGAAAATGTAAAAAAAGGGGCGAATTTAGAAACAAAAATACAAGTTGCTTCAATGTAGCAACGATGAATCCGAATTATTCAAACAAAATTAGCTTCCCTTCAGAAATAGCAGCAGCCCTATTTTTGGCCAGGTGGCTGGGAAACCACCTCTATCCTAAGAGTAGGGGTCAGGTAAAGCCCTTGGAGGAAGGCAAATGGAGGACAGGGCCAGACGGAGGTCTGGAGGATGGAATATTGGGTGAGAAAGACAAAGGAAACAAGCTAGATAACAGAAGGACTGATTTAGCAAGATGGTGTGTTCATTGAGGGAGGGAAGCCAGAGCAGCTGAGAGGGATGTTCAGTTGGCAATTAACTGGCCCCTGAATTGAGGATTTGCTGACAGGACACCCGCTTGACTGGGATATCCCAAAATCAGACGTTTCATCTTAAAAAGCTTAAAGGAAAACCCTATCCATTCCCCAAAATGTTCCACCTATGATAGGGTAAAGGTCTGGGAATTGAAAAGGACAAGGACTGCAAAAAAGGGGGGACCTTTAAAAAAGGGACCACCATAGTTGATAAATACATTGATTAAATAAATTAGGAAACTCGGGCAAACAAAGTGGTATTTGGTTTCTTTTAGGCCAATTGCACTTTAATGAAAATTTAAATTCAAAACTAAAAACCCTTTGTCTGCCATTTTTAGTGGAGAAGATGGGTAGTAGTTTAAACTGGGGCAGAGCCAAAGTGAGAAATAGAGCAAAGCTAGCACTACTTCCAGGGATGAGGATATGCAGTTAATGCCACCAGTGGAGGAAATAGTATAGATTGGATATATGCACGGTTAAATGCATGCTGAATTAATTATTTCTATTCATTAAGTGTGCAAAGTGCATATCCTCTGTATTTCAGAGGTCTGTCAATGCCTATGCAGAGTCAAGTGTAATGGAGGGGAGGAAGGCACAAGTTACGTAACTGTTCTCCAGCATGGGTCTGGCATGGATTCACATGCTCATGAATATTCCCCGTCAGGCTGGGAATCCTCGGTAAAGAGAAAAAAAAAGTTTCAATTCCAAACCATCTTTCTCCTAATCACTGGGCTCTGGCTCATACTGCCCCCCAGCCAATGACTGCCCTCACCCAAGCCCCCCCTCTGGCAGCCATCTTCAGATTTGGTAGCACAAAGTGACAGTAGGACCAAAAGAGCCAGAGGGGTAGGCAGGAGGGTTCACATGTGAATCCATGCTGGATAACAGTTACAGATAAGTAACTTGGTCCTTCTCCAGCATGGGGACGGACATGGATTCACATGCTCATGAATAAATACATATCAGTACACACATGCACAACGATGGGAGGTGGCAAGGCTCAATATAAGCAGATTACCTCCACAACAGGCTCACCTTCAAGCGAACAGGTTGCGCAGCACTGCTTGGCCGACTCTTGACTCCTCCCTGGAATCCTGGTCGACGCAATAGAACTTCATGAAGGTGTGCGTCGACCTCCACGTAGCTGCCCTGCAGATGTCCAGCAGGGGCACACCAGACAAGAACGCCGTAGTAGCAGCGGTCGCTCTGGTCGAATGGGCTCCAATAGCCATGCAACGGTCAGTTTGCCAACCAGTGACAGTGCATGATGCAGCCGGAGAGCCATCTGGAAATGGAAGCCTTGGAGGGGGGGGGGGGCCTTCCCTTGGTTCACAGGGCCAAAGTTCACAAACAGCTGTGATTCTACTGAAAACCCTTTGTGTGGTCCGCGTAGAACTTCAGTGCTCTAGCCACATCCAGCAAGTGCAAAGTCCTCTCACCCAGCAACGGGAAGAAAACGGGCAACACCAAGGGCTCTTTGAAATGGAGTCTGACGGCAACTTGAGCATGAAGGACGGGTGCGTCCTCAGCACTAAACTCGTCTGGTGGAATGTCAGGGACGGCGGCTTACAGGAGTGGGCCTGGATCTCTCCCACTTGTCGTGCAGAGGTGATGGCCACAAGAAACGCCATCTTCCACGATAGGAATTTCAGCGGCGCTGAATGCAAAGGCTCGAATGGCGGACCCATGAGCCTGGTCAGCACCTCACTGAGCTCCCACGCTGGAGCCGGAGCCTTCACCGGTGGGAACATGCAGAACAGTCTTTTCATGAGCTCTACCAGGCGGTGAGACCAGACGACCACCGCAGAGTTCTGGTGTAGTGGGAGATAGCTGCCAGATGAATTTTGATGGAGGCATGCGCCAGCCCCACCTTGGCCAGAGACAGCAAGTACGGCAGCACTTGGGGGGCTGTAATCAGTAGAGGGTACGGCACCAGAGAACCGCTTCCATTTAGATCCATAGCACTTGAGTCGAGGAAGCCCTACCCTACCTTGGCAAGCACCTCATAAGTCCGCTGGGATGTTGTAGCCTGCAAACTCTAGTGCTGCAGGAGCCAGGCCTGTCGGTTCAGAGATCCTGGGTCGTGATGCAGTATCGCGCCTCCTTCCCTGGTGAGAAGATCCACGTCCGTCGACAGCTTGACTGGAGGGGACACTGACATGTCCAGAAGGTCCAGGAACCATATCTGCCTCGGCCACGCTGGTGCCAGGATCATCCTGCAACGGGACCGTCTGAGTTGACTGATGAGTCGCAGGAGCAACGGTAACGGTGGGAATGCAAACAGGCCATGTATGCACCCCCATGCTCCCCGGCTGGGGAAAACCTGCTGGCGAACCTCCGGCACTTGGTGTTCGTTGCCAACAGATCGATCTGGGGGATTGCCCCCATCGTCGGAATAGGAGATCTATTTGATCTTACCGAAGCTCCCATTCGTGGCAGGAGCGCAGCTCCCTGCTGAGTGAGTCGGCAATGGTGTTATTTACTCCTGTTATTTACTCCCTCCCGCTTCCGGATGTAGAACATTGTGGTGGTGTTGGTGAAGACCCTTACCACTTTGCCCTTGAGGGACGGAAGGACCCGAGGGCCCAGAACACAGCCCAAAGCTCCAAGACGATGTGTAGTGACCTCTCCTCCGGGAGCGAAAGGCCTCTTGTGTGGAGATCTCCGGTGTGTGCCCCATCTCTCCAGGGAGGGGTCAGTCGTCACAGTCTGATGCGCTGCGGCCTGGAAGTCCAAGCCCGGCGCGGTGCACGCAGATGCCCCAGCACTGGATCGCTTAACGGACAGACCCGTTGAGGGAGATGTCTATGAAGCTTACCGCCACTTGTATCCACCGGGCGTAGAGGAACTCCTGCAGCGGCTGCATCCACAAACTGCAGTTGCACGAGGTAGATGCATGACATGCCAAGCAATGACTTGATGGACCTCACCCTGGCAACTTCTGTCGACAGCCGTTGTACCATGCCCAGGATGGCCTTTATCCTCTCCGATGGTGAAGCCAACTGCGTCACTGTTGAGCCTGGCTTCCAGGAACAGGGCTTCCTGCGATGGCACCAAGCAGGACTTCGTCTAGTTTATCGAGAAACCCAGTTCCGTGAGCAGGCAGACGGTCCAGACTGTGGTCGATGGAGATCCCTTGTCTTCGCTCGAATGAGCCAATCGTAGACGTGGATCCCCTGCAAGCGCAGCCGCGCCGCCATCGAAGCCAGGCACTTGGTGAAGACCCTTGGTGCAGACTTCAAACTGAATGGGCAGTGCCTTGAACTGTCCTTTGTGAATGGGGATGTGGCAGTATGCATCCTCCAGGTCCAGCGACGACAGGAAATCCCCTTCTTCCAGCTGTCCCAGCACGTGCTGAAGGGTGACCATCTGGAATTTTTGTGATCTTATTTGTTGAGGCAGCAGAGGTCCAGGATAGGCCACCAGACGCCAGTCTTCTTTCGGACGAGAAAGTAACACGAGTACACTCCAGAGCCCTGGAGTCTCTTCGGGACGAGCTCCATCGCACCCTTTTCCAGCATTGCTCATACCTCCTGTGGAATGTGGTTCTTTTTCCTGGCCACCGGTGGAAAGTGGGGACACTTCCTTTGGAACGCCAGAGTGTCAGTGGGCCAGGGCATCCATCACCCAACGGTCGGTGGAGATGGATTTCCACACGCTGACGAAGTTAGTCAGCCAGCCTCCCACCGGGGTGCTCGGGTGGGGGGCAGATGTCCCAGCCAGTTCAGTCCTTCGCCGATGTCTTGCCACCTTGGGCCCCTTGGCAACGACAACGTCCACCAGCCTTGCTGCGGCCCCATTAGGCTTCCTGCGACAAAGACCGGGCCGCCTGACGGTACGACGAAGGAGCTGGTGCCGAATCCTTCGGTGGCACCTTGAGACTTGCCTCCGGAGGTCCAAAAAGACAGCTGTCACTCATGGAGCGTGCCCAAGGCACGGGCCATCTCGGTGTCCGCCTTGATGGCCTGCAGTGATTCGTCCACTGCCTTGCCAAACAGGTTGTTCCCGTTAAAGGGCAGGTCCAGTACCCTGGTCTGTACGTCCTGACAGAAATCTGTGGCCCTGATCCAATTGCACTGGCAAATGCAAACACTATTGCCCATCTGGCGAAAATCGGTGTTTGCGATGTCCGTGGCTAACGTGATGGCGTGGTCAGAAGCCACCTCGCCCTCCTGCAGGATCGAGGGCCACCGCTCGTGTGGAAGGAAGTCCAGGAGGAGGCGATTATAAACCACAGCTCCTAATTGTAGCGGGCCACGATAGCGAGAGCGTTGGTCGCCTTAATGGTCGTCGCTGTCGACGAGATGACCAGACGTCCCATGGCATCCAGCTCTTCCGCTCGCCGTCTGGCAGGGAAGTGGAAGTAGAAGTAGATGCCATCGCCCCAGCTGATTTCTTGGCCGCCACAGACCGAGTCCGGGGGACGGCTGCGCCCTGAGGCACAAAGGAGCAGAATCTCGGACCTGGTACTTCTCGTACTGGTCTTTCTTCGCAGGAGTCGTGGACGGGTTCTTCATAAGTGACAGTCACTCGTCCCAGATGTCGTCCAACAGCAGGACTGAAAGTACAGTCTGCCTCTTGGCCTCTCGTTGCTGATAAAGGAATCCCTCCTTATGCTCTTTGGGGCATAGCTGGAAAAGCTCTGAGGCCCTGGTGATCATGGCGTGAAACAAGCCAATTTTGTCGTGAGGGGAAGCCAGGGGAAGATGCGATGAGAGATCTGTACCGTCGTGTCTGCCGTCGTCGCCATCTCATACCTTCGGCGGAGGGGGATGAAGGTGAAGGATGGAAAGGTGGGGTGGATGGACTCGCCTCCACTTGGATGGAGGGCTCCGATGGTCAAGGCAACGCTGGATCGTCCGCCGGCGGCAAGGGCAACCTTGTCCATCTCTGTGCACAGGGTGTGCAGTGCCAGCAAGATGTCTTCCGACCTGTCTGACGGTGTTGGCCTCAGTTGCGATGGCAGAGGCTCCTCCGGTTCCTAGTCAACCTGCTGTTCCTCATCGGCTCCAACCTCCCTCGCCACGTCCGCCTAATCGCGATTCTTCCCGCAGGCCCTGACCTGAAACCTCTTGTCCAGGACTGCCTTGACCGACAGCTTGTCCTCAGAGGAGGATTCTGAGTCCGCTAGGACTACCACGCCCCTCTCTTTCTTGGACTGGGGCTTCATGGGGGGTCTTTTCGATCGGTTGGAAAGACTATTCCCTCCGGGATGGCAGGGAAACTTTAGGCCTGGAGGCAGTCTCCACTGGGGACACCTCTGCGGGCTTTGCCAGGGACGCCACAACACCCTCAATCGAGGCCTTAGCGGGTGAATTTGTGCCTTTACGACCTTCGGTGCATCGGAGGCCTTTGGCTTTCTCCATCGGGATCGGCCGTGGCTTCTCCCGAAGCTTACCCAGGTTCTCCAACTTCCTTTTCACCAGAGCGTTGGCTCGTGGTTGAATGAGTCAGTGACATTGCGCCCAGCCTGGCAGCCGAGGGGCCCGAACCAATGGTGCTCCTGGGGCCTGCAGACTTACGGTGCTTTGCCTTCTGTTGGGACCCCTCCCCTCCAATTGCGGAGCGCCCTCAAACGTTTTAGAAGACCGCTTCGACTTCTTCACCTCCAGCAAGTCAGCGAATCGTTTGACGGACTTTCATGGTCAGGACGGACATGTTCTTGCAGAACGCACAATCCTCCACGTGCGACTTGTCGGAGTGCAGGCAGTTCAGACACCGGGAGTGCTCATCTTCATTGAAGACGTTCTGTGGTCCACATCCTGGGCAGATCCTAAACAGCTTGGACCCAATGGGCGTTGAGTCTTTGTCTTGAGCCATGACCACGCAGGGTAGGCCTCAAAGATCTTCCGGAATCCTCCAAGAAGTGAAATTCAATGAAAAAAAATAATTAAAAAATGACCTTGAAGGGTGTAGAAATTTCCGAAACGGGTCACCCTTAATCGGAAGATGAATCGGAGGAGCTTGAGGCTCGAATTGATGGAAAAATGAGTAAACTTAGAAAACAACACAACATGCAGTAAAAGCTCGAGAGCTAAGCACGAGGACTCCCAACACTTGAACGTGCAGTAAAAATCTGAAGATGGCTGACAGGGGAGGGGCTTAGGTAGAGGGCAGTCATTGGATGGGTACAGTATGACCCAGAGACCAGTGATTGGTTATTAGTAGAATGACAGTTCAGAAATGAAACAAACTTATTTTTTCTTTACCGAGGATTCCCAGCCCGACAGGGAATATTCATGACCATGTGAATCCAAGCCAGACCCCATGCTGGAGAACAAAGCAAGATAACAAAATAATTGTAAGGATCATTTGTGGGGGTGCCATTTTAAAAGCCTTTTGTACCTTTGCTGAACATCATCCTAGGATAGCCTTAAAGAAGGCTTGCTAGTAGGGTCTGGAGGGCCTCATCAACTGCTAGTATCTTGTAGTCCTGATTTTTTTCAAATTACTTCAGAGCCAATTTTCTGTATAATGTCAACATGCTTAGCTCCATTTTCTTCCCATTCCTTCATTTATATCCTGCAAGTCTTTGAGAAAAGGTTTGCAAGTTTTATTTTGGACTAAGAAATAGACAAACTGGAGTAATATTAAAAGTTACAGATGGGATGAGCTCAATTTAGATGTGTAGCAACACTAATACAATTGTATTTACCTAGTACTAATCTGGAATTATCACATTTTCCTCTTGAATATCTTTCTCTGGATTTACTAGATTTGTCCTCAAGTTTAAATCCTGATCATGTCTAGAGAGCAGTGCTCAAATAAGATTGAGTTGAGTAAAACTTTCAGGAGTAAAAAGGTTCATTCCCAATGGTAAATGTTTTAACTGCAAAACTGAAATGTTTTTCAACAATGTATTAATTCACATTAAGAGATACCTTTTTACCTCCTCAGATTAAGCAGGAATGGAGTCTTCCTGTGTAACTAGGTGTTCTAGTGTTCCAAATATATCCCTGAAGGCAGGGGGGGATAGGCTCCCATGTGTCGGTTTACTATTTGTTGCTTTTTCACTCCCCATTTCTATTTTTGGGGAGTATTTGCCTATTTTTATGGAGTAAAAGTAACTGCTACAACCCCTTCTGTAGGGCTGCTTGAGATTATTTTGTTTCCTTCTCCGCCCACATCTGAGGTCTCTAAAAAGTCAAATTTCCGACTGCACCTCCGCAGAGGTAGTCTGCCTTTCCTCTCCTTCCCCCAGAAGCTCATGGTATCTCAAGCTCTGGTTCTCTCTAGCTTGGACTATTGTAACAGCCTCATCTACTTGCCTCTGCACTCCACCCTCTGCAACTAATCCAGAAAAGGACTGAGACTTGTCCTTAGCCTCAAGCCCTGGGATCGTATCTCTCCAGCTCTGAAATCTCTCCACTGGCTCCCTGTGGATGCAAGGATTAAATTCAAAACCCTCTGCATTGTCCACAAGGCTTTCTGGGGCCTGTGTCAAAAATACCTTCAGCTATCCCTCCGCAAATACCTCCTCTCGAGCTCTTCGCTCCTCTACCTCCAACTCACTCAGGGTCAGTCGTTTTTCTAAGAAACGAGCTGGGAGTAGATATGTCTCCGGCTGGGGCCTCCCTCTGGAACAGCCTCCCTGAGACTCTAAAACGAGGAGAACCATCTCGGGTTCCGGAAGCACCTCAAGCCCTTCCTCTTCTGCCTTCGCTCCCCCTCTCCCCTGCTGATCTGTTCTCTCTTGGCACCGTGCACCTGGCCACCCTCTGTCTTTTGGGCCCAGGTACCTGCTCATCCTGCCACCCTCCTGCACTGCCTCTGGGCCACCCCTTGCACTGGGGTCTGTATCTGTACCCATACAGCCCCCCCCTTTTTCTTCCTGCACTTATCAGACCTACCCAGTCTGCTGCCTTAATCCTAGCACTTGCAAATTGCTGGCTGCATTACCACTGTTTGTTGCCTTTATTATTTGTTATTCATCTTTTTCTCTGCTTCGCACTTTCCACCTCTCCCCCTTCCAAGCACTTTTACCCCCCCCCCCTTCCATGCATTTTTCCCCTCCCCCTCTCCCATGCACTTGCGCGTTCTCAATGTCACTGGGCCTAGTAAGATCATTGTTTTTGTTTTCCCCTGTTCCCCTCCCTTGCCGTGCTCTGAAACACTTGTGTACGAGCGCGATAGAAGAACAAGTTACTTCTTACCCTGTAACGTTCTTTCGACGGGATGTTCCTCCGACGTATTCCTCATCTTAGATATATCCTTCCAGCTCTGCTGGCCTCGGAAAAATGTTTCTCTAGAGGGCACTGCGCATCGACGTCCCTCGAGTCAATGTCCCTCGACAGCCGCTGTATGGACGCTCGACGTCATCCTGCCTATAAAGGCCGCGCGCAGCGTCCGTTGCTCAGTTCCGTTTTGTAGCCCACAGTATTACTGTCTGGACTAGACTAATCACCCTGAAGGAGCGTAAGCTGCAACAACAAGGGAAGTAGAACTGCGGGGATGGATGGGAGGGTCGATGAGGAATACATCGGAGGAACATCCCGTCGAAAGAACGTTACAAGGTAAGAAGTAACTTGTTCTTCGAAGGGATTGTGTCCTCCGACGTATTCCTCATCTTAGATAGGCTCCCATAGCAGTATTCTATATTCGGAGGAGGGAGTACTGACTTCACGCTGTCTTCTATTGATGAATAGAATGCAGTACAGCCCTTCCAAACCTAGTCTCTTGACTGGAGGAGGAATCCAGATTGTAAAAACGTGTAAAGGTATGGACAGACGACCATGTAGCGGCCGCACATATGTCTTTAACCGGCACGCCTCTTTTGAGGGCCGATGAAGCTGCAATACCTCTTGTCGAATGAGCCCTAAGGTTTTGGGGGGGCTCTTTCCCTGCCAGTTTATAACATTCCAGAATGGCTAGAATGATCCATCTGGAAATGGTATGCTTAGTTATTGGTAACCCCAGCTTGTGACCTGCGTAACCTACAAACAGCTGGTCTGCCTGTCTTATCCTGGCTAGTCTACTAATGTAAAAACTTAAAACCCCTCTAGGGTCTAGTCTGTGTAACCTCTCTTCCTCTTTCCCCAGATGAGGAGGAGGATAGAAAGATGGTAGGGTAATCTTCTGAGTGATATGGAATTCAGAAACCACCTTTTGGAGGAAATTAGGCTTCACTTGCAGGACAACTTTGTCTTTGTGAAAGATTGTATGAGGGGGTTTACAAGAAAGAACTTGTAATTCGCTCACCCTTCTAGCAGATGTAAGTGCTATTAATAAAACAGTTTTAAGGGTAAGGAATCTTAACGAACAAGAATGGAGAGGTTCGAAAGGTGTACCCATCAGGAAAGTTAGTACTAAGTTTAAATCCCATAGGGGACCTTGGCATGGTCTTGGGGGATAAACATTGGTTAACCCCTTTAGAAACTGTATTACCAAGGGTAATTTGAAATAGGATAGTTCTTCCGCAGTACGCTTAAAGATAGATAGCGCTGCGAGATAGCCCTTAATGGTGCCAACTTGAAGGCCTGAATTTGCCAAATATAGTAGGAAGGACAAAACCATTGGTGTACCACATGAAAATGGGTCGATATTCTGTTCTCTACGCCAGCTGCAAAATCTGTTCCGGCAGCGGTATAAAGACTTTGTTGCTGGCCTCCTTGCCGAAAGCAACACCTCCATAACATCATCAGGGAGGTCCCAATCCTTGTACCTCAGCCGTTCAGAAGCCAAGCGTGAAGGTTGAGGGTTTTGATGTCTGGATGGAGAACCTGACCTCCCTTCTGTGAGAGTAGGTTCTCTGAGAGGAAGTCGAATTGGAGGGCAGATGGACAAGTCTAGAAGGTCCGGGTACCACGTTCTCCTGGCCCAATCCGGGGCAATTAGGATCATGGTTCGCCGGAATGACAGGGACCGGTGGGAACGCGTACAGAAGCGGAAACTCCCAGTCCACTATGAACGCGTCTCCCAGAGCTCCTCTTGGAGGAAATTACCTTGAGCAGAACAGGTCGCATTTCCTGTTTAGGCTGGTGGCGAACAGATCTACCTGAGGGGTTCCCCAAAGGGCGAAGATCTCTTGAAGGACTTCCTGAGCTAGCTCCCATTCGTGGGAGACTGTTCTGCCTGCTCAGAGCGTCCGCTGTCAAGTTCTTCTCTTCGGCTAGGTGAACTGCCGATAGAGAGATTCCTTCTTGGATTGCCCAAAACCAGAGCTGCATCGCCTCTCTGCACAGGGGTAGTGATCCTACGCCTCCTCTTTTGTTGAGGTAATGCATGGCCACCGTGTTGTCCGTCATTATCAGGACGTTCTTCCCTTGTACAGCTGGCAGGAAAGCCTTCAACGCAAGTCTGATGGCTCTCAGCTCTAACAGGTTGATGTGTAGTCTGGACTCCGATGGAAACCAACGACCGCTGATGGTCAAGTCGTTGGCGTGGGCTCCCCACCCCGTGAGTGAGGCATCCGCGACTACTGTTATCTCCGGCCAGGGTTGCCAAAACTGTTCTCCTTTCAGAATGTTCTCCTGACAGGCCCACCACTGAAGGTCTCGAGCCACCCTGCCGGGAACCTGAAGAAGATCTGTCATTCTCCCTGAGAATTGTGACCACTGAGTCCTCAGTGCCCACTGGAGGGATCTCATTCTCAGGCGAGCCTCTGGCACAAGGAAAATGCAGGATGCCATGAGGTCTAGCAACCTCAAAAAGTCGAAGGCTGGGAGACCTTGGGCATGCTGGAACTTGGTAACCATCTGTAGAATATCTTGAGCCCTCACCTCTGGTGGCGAGGCTTTTCCCAGGGAAGTATCCAGGATCGCTCCTATGAACTGGAGTCTCTGCGATGGTATCATTTATGACTTCTTTAAATTGAGGGAGAAGCCCAGTCTGTGAAGGAAATGGCACACGTGATTTAGCTGGATCTGAGCTTGCTCCGGAGAAACAGCCCTGATCAGCCCGTCGTCCAGGTAGGGGTAGACGTGAATCCCTTCCCTCCTTAGACTTGCAGCCACTACCGACATTAACTTGGTGAAGACCCTCGGGCGGAGGTCAGCCCAAATGGCAGTACTCGAAATTGATAGTGAGAGTTGCCAATTGCGAACCTCAGGTACTTCCTGCGTTTGAGATGGATAGGCACATGGAAATAAGCGTCCTGAAGGTCCAGAGATACCAACCAGTCCTGAAACTGAAGGGCCTGGAGGATCTGAGAAAGAGTGACCATCTTGAATTTGTCTTTTCTGAGGAATTTGTTCAATTCTCGCAAGTCCAAGATGGGTCTCAGTCCTCAGTCTTTCTTCGGAATGAGAAAGTAAGGGGAGTACCAGCCCTTGTCCCTCTCCGCTACAGGTACCGGTTCTATGGCACCTTTCTCTAGCAGGTCCAAAATTTCCTGCAAGAGGAGCGGATCTGGAGCTTTCTGAGAGCTGATCCCCGGTGGATGACTGAGGTATACGTAGGAAAGGCAGGCAGTAACCTTGGGCGACTGTTTCCAATGCCCAAGCATCTGACGGGATAGCCTGCCATACCGTCAGATGTTGAGTCAACCTGCCTCCTACAGGTGTCCTGTGAGGGGAGTCCTCAGAGTGGTTTTGGGGCGGCTGATGCAGATGCTGATGGTAAAGAGGCACCTGCTGTTGCTGCGGCTTTAGAATATCTACCCCGTCCACCTCGGGTAGTTCTTCTTTGACCCCTTTGAGCCGGTCGTCCTCTACCTCTTCCGAATGCGGAGTAGAAGCGAAAGGACTTGCCCCTCGCAGAGGTTCCTGTGGGACGAAAAGGAGTCTGACGGATTGCAGCTCCTAGGGATTTTGCTGCAGCTTTTGAAGTTTGCAGTTTCTCTAAACTGTCATCCGCCTTTTTCCCGAACAAAGAAGAGCCATTGAATGGCATGTTCAAGAGCCTGGCTTGCACATCTGCGGCAAAACCCGACTTTCTCAACCAAGCGAATCTCCTGGTTGATGTACTTGCCGCCATTGCTCTGCTGATACCGTCAGCCGAATCAATGCCCGTCTGGAGGGATTCGCACATAGCGTCTTTACCGTCCTGTATAATATTCAGGAACGCATCCCTTTCTTCTCCCTCCGGGATGCAGTCAGCCGCTGTAGAAGCACACTCCCAAAGTGTATGGCTGAACCTAGCAAGGGTGCAAGTAGCATTAACAGACTTTAATGCCATGCTACATGCTGAAAAGACTTTCTTTGCCATAGCATCATATTTTTTATCGTCCCTGTCCTGTGGGACTGTAGGATAAGCCGTCTTGACATCGGTAGAGGATGCTGCTTGTACCACCAGACTTTCTGGGGATGGATGTTTAGACAAAAACTCTGGGTCTGTGGAAGATACCCTGTACTTTGCAGACAGTTTTTTATTTACTGCTGGTATTACATCTGGGGTTTCCCAGTTTGTCATGATCTTTCTCTGAAGAGCTTTATGAAAGGGCACCACAGGATCCTCTTGTGGGCCTTTGTCGAGAATATCCGTGAGGTCATCTTGCTGGAAAGATTGTGAAGGTGCAGACCACCCCATGAACTCTGTAATCCTGGCCATTAAGGCTCTGTAGGGGGTTTCAGCATGCTCCCCCGGGTCTGGCTTAGCAAAATCCAACTCAGGGGAAGTGTCTAACCCACTTGCCTCATGTAAAGAATCATGAAGATCCTTTAATCTGCGCTCTTCAGAGGAAAATTCCTCTCTAACTGGGGTTACAGGTCCCTGTAACTCAAATGTGTCTTGTTCAGACAAAACCCTCTTCTAAAATTGAGGATATAGTTCTCAATTGTTCTGAACTCATAAAGGGAGTAAATCCCATTTCCAAGGCAGAGGGTGCCGAACTTGTCATTATTGGCCTCGAAAACATCGATGTCGTTGACGCCGAAGGCTTCGAGCGTGGCGTCGAAAACAGAGGTGGAGGCCTCGAGGACCTCGACAGAATTGGAATTCTACTCGACAACATCGACGTCGAGGGCCTGGGGATAGTCACTGGATGTGTGGTCACCGTGACTTTTCTTGGCGTCGACGCCGGTGTCGAGTCGACAGACCCGTGTGTCGAAGGTCCCTTCGACAACGGCGTCGAAGACATCGACCTCGACGTCGACGGAACCTTCGTCGACGACGGAACCTTCGAGGAAGGTTTGGAGGTCAGTCCTGCTCGAGGGTTCGAGACGCGCTCGAGAGGTTTCTTTCGCCGGGTACTGCCACTCGCAGCGTTTTTGACCTTCGGGTCTTTCGACCAGAGCATTGCTCTCGGCAGTCTTCGAGGGGGTCGAGGCCGCTTTCTCGAAGACGCTCATCATATTTTTTCGGAATTCCTCCAATTCAGCCCGGGAACTATGTTTCGTGGGGCAAGGGATTCTTTTTGGCGAAACAGAGGAAGAGGAAGACGGAGAAGGGGATCTTCGACGTCTCCTCTTCGAGTGCTTCGATCTCGAGGAGTGATGAGACCCACTCCGAGACCTGGAGCGCGAATGGTGACGAGGAGACGAATGTCTCGACTTCGTCGACGAAGAAGAAGCTTTAAAAGTCTTACCTTTCTCCAGCTTCCCCCTACGCTCCTTCAGGGCCTTAGCTGTCATGGACATACAGTCCTCGCATTCCGAACAATGGTGTTCAGCTCCCAAGCACCACAGACAATTTCTGTGAGGATCGGTCAACGACATCTTTTTCCCACAATCGACATTTTTTGAAGCCGGATCGAGGAGTTGTCGGTTCCGACGAGGAAGCCATCGAGTACGGATCGAATAACTCGAGGTAAATAGGATTAATCTGACTAAGAACTGAGCAACGGTATTCCGAGGCACCGAGTAAGCGCGGAAAAACGGAACTGAGCAACGGACACTGCGCGCGGACTTTATAGGCAGGATGACGTCGAGCGTCGATACGGCGGCTGTCGAGGGACATCGACGCGCAGCGCTCTCTAGAGAAAAATTTTTCCAAGGCCAGCAGAGCTGGAAGGATATATCTAAGATGAGGAATACGTCGGAGGACACAATCCCTTCGAAATATAATATCAGCATCACACTGGTGATCCTAATTTACCAGAAAACCAAGCTAGCAAAAGCAAAACGGATGCACTACTCAGAATTCAGAAGCATAAAACATTTACTATACCCCGACCGACATCTGGGTAATCAACCTAGTCTTTTCCTCATCTCCCCTGGTAAAATGCCTCAGACTTCCCTCAGAACAGGTTGGCATTTGTATCCACTATTCCAAATAGATATGGGTAAGAACAAATCTTTATGCCACTCCTGCAAGGCCTACTTAGAACTCAAACAGTCTGGCAATACCAGCTGGCACAATCAGACTGGTCATCCAACCGGTCATCCAACCAAAACATGCCTTGTGGGGTAAAATATAGCCCCAGAATGTCGGAAAGAAAGAGGCCATGACAGTTTTTTTTTTTAAAGTGAAGCTGGCTGGCCTTATCCAGAGGAAAATACAGGCCAAGCCAAAACACTTATGAACTGGGACTTGTTAAAGACTACTAAAATGGACAAGCGCACAAGTGGAGAAAGACTTCACAAATGAACTGACATTTAAACGCAAAGGCCGACTTGGAGTGTTAAGATGACTTCAAGGGAAACGTGTCTCAACTGTAATATTAAAGAAATACATTATACATAGAAATATTTAAAACTGCAGCAGTGGACATGGAATGAAAAGATAGTTGTGCATTTGGTAGCTAAAAAAGGAGGGATGATTCCTTTGATTTAACAAATAAAGTTGAAGGACAGATTGCATTCATCAGGAAGACTGACTTAATTTCATAATATAAAATGACAGCATGGCCAAATAAGGGCCCATTTAGTAGATTTGAATACTGCTTCCTTATGCAACTATGGCCTGTGATGATAGAGGGAACTTATTTCTGTTTATACAGTATGTAAAGAAAGCCTATTTATGAACAGGCCTAAATGCAACATGTTAAACATAGTGCCAACCCTGACTGCTGTATTTCTCCACTGAGCTGCTAGATATCTGGAATTGTGACCCTCCCTCCCCCTGACCTTTGGGAGCTGGTTTCACCCAGGTTACCAGCCTTTAAATTCAGTACAAAATATAAAGAAATGCAAAGGCAGAAATCTAAATTGTGGGCGATTTAGATCCAGAAGCGGCATTAAGGTTAAATCTTCACATAGAAATTGCATTAGCTCTGAACAAAGACTTTTTTAAAGCCAAGGAGAAAAAGTGAAGATAAACATGGCTAAACCAGATGGCTAGTCACATGTTTAAGGGACATGTAAACACTTTGGTCTGTTCTGAATGTGAACCTGAGGGCCATCGTAAACCCTGCCACTGCTCAAACATTGAACACACGTTTTCTTAAATAAAAAGTGCATGTGTCCCACCAAGCTCAATCCAGGCTTATGACAGAATGAAAAGCCCATTGAGACCATGTAAAAACGAAATGTGTGTGATGCACACAAACTCCGTTATGGGGAAAAGTCGGATTCTGCCATATGCATAAACCTGAGAAATGGGAACGTTGACAAAGGGATAGATCGTGAAAGTAAGGTTTAAATTAGAAACTGTTCAATTTTTTGCTACATCGGCGCCGCAGCAAACCATTAAAACTGCTCCGCCCAGGGAGGGGGGGTGCAGAAATAAAATTTGTATTGTATGACTCACCATACAATGTAGAGGTCAGAAATATGTATATTCGGGTGATTATCTGAAAGATCAAGTGAGTGGTCACATTATGAGATTTGTTCAGAACAAAATGTGAAATTTCCAGTAATTTTGAAAAGATGCATCTTTTCTTCTCCCTCAGCCGACATCATACACTCCTCTCAAGTCCTGGTCCTATCAGCAGGCAGGGGGTGTGGTGGGGAGGTCAAAGGAGCGAGCTAACCAATCCGGTCCATGGGAATTATGATCATCCAGGCTTTAAGAGGGCAGGTTTGCCTCAGAGCACGGATTTGACTATTCCGGGAGACAGCCTGCTGCTGGACTATAGCGAGTAACGACTAGCAGAGTGGCAAGGAGAGCTACCAAGACCATCAGGGTAAACCTTGCCTGGAAACCTAGGAGCCCTATCGGAGAGCCATATCTGGAGAGGCCTGTGTGAGCTGCCTACCAAAAAAGGGTCCTAAAAATCTGGCTGGCTTCCTGAGCTAAGAGCAGAGAGCTCCCATATAAGTAGATATCCCAAAGCCATAAATTGTGTGGGGAAGTTACCTGCCTCTGTCCCTTTTCATTAGTGGGTAAAAAAAGGGCAGGGGTGAAACTCTGTAGGCCTTTCTCACAATTTATTAAATCAGATTCAAATAATTTCCCCATAGAAAACCACCCTATTAAAAGTGACTTGTGTTGGTAACGGCCGACCTTCATCCTTTCATTAAATTGGGGCAAGGGGGATGACGCTGTGTAGTCCCTTAAAACTATAAAGTAAAATTCCCATAGAGTTGTTAGAATTTGAAACTAACAAAGTTCATGCCTGGTGTTGTTAGAGCCGGTATGAAGACTTGGTTAACTGTTTTCTGAAACGCGACTCTTTTACAAAAAGGGGGGACCCAATCCCATAAAAGTAAATCGCACACTAGCTTTCAAGTCAGTGTGGTGGGTGCAAAGCGAGATTTCCCATTCATGAGCATTCACTTTAGAATTAAAATTCATTGCATTTCATCTGTATGTGTTGCAAACCAAAATTTCACCCATCATTCTCTTAACAGAATTTTCAGGCATTGCTTTCGTTTTCATGCGTGTTGAAAAACGATTTCCACAAGTCCATTTACTCAACTGCCTTTCAAATGTAAGCTTCAAAACTAAAATTCCCCATCGATTCCCTTGTCTCCCAAACCAGAATCCCAAAGCACTGCCTGTCCTTTCAATGTGTGTTGCAAAACTATTATTGTATTGTGAATGTTTTCTATTGGTTAAATTGAAATTAACTTTGTCATAAGTTGTGACCGCATGTTTGAAATGTATACGTGTGCTGCTTTAACAGGTATTGTAGTTATATTGGGTGTTGCCACAGTATTAGTGGCGGATATTGGCCGCTAGTTTCTCTTGTTAAACCTTAAATATATATTCTTACTAGACACTGGTCTGGTTCCTAGTCCATTGGATACACAGGGTATTTGTTGGTGGTCGGTGTGGGCTGAAGGCCTCACCAAGTGAAAAACATTGTGCTTTATTGGCACCACTTTGCTTGGGGGAGGGGGCGAGTTGAGTGTGACCGCCTAATAAACTGACAAAGCGCACCTACTCAAAAGTTAAACCAGGGTTAACATTTCCCGAGTATCCCCAGGAACAGTGACAATACAATCAGTAACCAAATCGAATAAAAAGGCTGGCACACAGCAGAAGGGGCGTCTCACCTAAAGACCAAGTGTGCAAATCTGCATTACTTCCCCAACTACAGCAGCAGCCGCCACTAACAGGAGAAAGCTCCTTTGTGGCAGTCAGCCAATGAAACAACCTGCTGCAGTGCCTGGTAACAGGAGTCCAAAGGAAAATGCATCAAAACGTGATCCAATTTTCTCTATAATGAAGTTAAGTGCATTATATCCAAAAAGGCATGACGGCCCAATTGCACCTTGCACAACAACCTTTACCAATTTTACATGACCCCCTCAACCACAAAGTAACTCGCGTCACAAAACTTCCTCCTTTAAAGGACAGGTTTATTTTGGATATTTGAATGTGTTGCTGTTCTTTCTTCACTCTTCATCTCTTGGCTCACTATCTCTCCTACTTTTTATCCTATGCCAAAACCCCCTCAAGCACAGCTTTTTCTCCACCTTCGTGCTATGCAACATGTTCTCCGGCATCTAGAAAGATGCTGGTTGAAGCTAAACACTACAGGAAACTACAGCTCCGAAGCCTCCCACAATGCTTTGTACGACAACGGACTCCATTCTGCTAAAAAAACATTTTTCCGACCTTCTACAGTCTTATCCTAGATGGCTTTTTCAAACTCTCCAGTCTTTCTCGCACTACCCCACATCATTTGATAAACTCCACTCTTTCGACTTCTGCCTTTGCCCTCTATTTCATCTCCAAGTTCAGCTATTGAATCTTTTATCATGCAATCAACTCCTACTTCTTTGATCCCTCCTAAGGAGGCTCACTAGGTTCACTCCAATTACTAATGAGGAGACCTCTTGCTTGCTCGGGCCCACCCTACTTCCTCTCCAAGGGACTAATTCCATCCATACTTCTGCCTAAATTCTATCCCTCACTTGTCTCCTACCTTTCAATTCTGTTCATCTCCCATCCATCCACTTCAATCTTTCCATCCTCATTTAAGCACGCTACCATCATTCCGATTCT
This sequence comes from Ambystoma mexicanum, assembly GCF_040938575.1. Lineage (NCBI taxonomy): Eukaryota > Metazoa > Chordata > Amphibia > Caudata > Ambystomatidae > Ambystoma > Ambystoma mexicanum. Next base: position 1,396,631,743 of record NC_090922.1, read on the forward strand.
AAACAGAACTTCTGCCGACGTATCCTGTGCTTCCAAATTCCACCCTATTTCTGGTTTGCCTCATCCTTCAAAAAATGTGTGAATGTATTGTTTACTCAAGTTACCACTGGGCTCTCGTAACTATTCTTCCTGGTTTCCAAACTGGCTTTCAACCTGCCTATTCCACAGAGACTGCTTGCTTCTCGGTTCTTGACTCTGCACATCATTCTAAAACACTTATTCTTCTGGATCGTTCCACAGCTTTCGACACCGTTTACCACCCACTTCTATTGTCTGCATTCTTTTGGTTTTTCTGTTTCTAGTCATACCTGTCCCAAAGGACCCAGTCTCTTGGGCTTCTTCTAACACATCCACGCTCAATTATGGTGTTTCACAAGGCTCGGTCCTTGAACCCCTCTTCTCTAGACTTCCTCATTTGCCAGCATCATTTCCTCAATTTCTATGCCGACAACTGTTCCCTTTCGCAGTTCACAAGCTCAGAGCCGGTCTACTGCCTATTAAAACTTGATGACAGGCTATTTCTTGGTATTCAATGCTGCCAAGACTGAGGTCATTTTCTCTCCACCACTATTGCACCTCTCCCCCGCCCCGCCTTTCATATTTCCCCCAGCTCAGTTACCTACCTCCTCAATGGCCCGTAATCTGGGCCTTTATCTAGATCCTGATTAATCCTTTAGTCATCACATCTCTATCCACATGTTCCTTTTATTTTTACTGCACAACATTCGAAAGGCTTGTCCTTATGACTTGTAAGGTAACTCAACTTCAGGTGTCTGCCTTAATCTTTCCTTGGCTTTTGTACCCTCTTTGGACAGCTCACCTAGAACCTGAAACCTGTATTCAATGCCTCAATTTGTGTCCTATTTCTCCTTATTCCTTGTGACTATTTGTTCATCTCTGAACTAGGATGGCTTTCTTTCCATCATGGTCTTAAATGTAATTTGTGCTTAGTTCCCAAATCTCTCCATGGCCTCGTAGCTCCATATATCTGGGTGCTAAGAACTCGCGACTAAGATTGCACACTGTCTTGGCCCCTCCCACCTCCTCGTTCCGCGGAACAAACGCCGGGGTGGGGGGCAATGGAGAACATTTTGCTTTGCCCAACATCACAAGGGAGGTGTGATCCAGGACACCAAGCATCACCCGCCTGCCCTTTGTCCCATGCCACCTGCGGCTCCAGAAGCACCACCAAGCCCCTCAGTAGCAACGCAACTGGCAGACGCAGTTTCCACTGATGGCCTCAACCCAATCCAGGCTGTTCACATACAGCCCCTTGTCTCTACCATATTTACAGAGCAAGTGCTAGTTAGCATTATTGCACCCGTTACATTGCCTGATGCCCACACTATTACAGTGCCCGAGGCCCCCTTGGACTTCTTTACCCCTATGCCAACAACTAATGGCGCCCCCGTGCCTCCCCTAGTCGCCACGTCTGTACACAGAACTGTACCTACCACCTCTCTGAAATGTGGTCTGGTCAATGCCCGATCTATCCCAGCCTTAGATATCCATGACCTCATACTCAAAAATAAGACGGACGACCTCATTACCACTGAAACTTGGCTGAATGAAACTTCGGGCCCAGCCCTCGCCCTTGCAATCCCAGATGGTTACACTATCCACAGGCAAGATAGACCCCTCACTAGGGGCGGCGGAGTAGCTCTCATTGCCAAAGAAAGTCTTGCCATTAGGAGAACAGAAGGTAACCTTGGCCACAACTGTGACTACCTCCCACTTAAAATCAATCTCTCCCCTAACATGACTCTGGCCCTCCACACCGTTTAAAGTGCCCGCACTCCAAGCTCCCTTCTCGCAGGACCCAGAAACCCTTGCCAGATCCATCAAGCTAGCAATCACCCAAGCAGTTGACCCTATTGACCCCCCCCCCCCTCACTCTTAGGAGAGCCAAGAAAACCAAGCACACCAATGCCTGGTTCTCCCAGGATCTGCTCCAAATGCGTGCAAAAAAAACAAGCTGCCCTCGCAGCTTGGAAAGCCAACCCCAATGACACAACCAAACTAGCCTTCAAGACAATCTCCAAAGACTAAACTAGGCATAATCCATGCCAAAGCTAACTCCTTTAACACCAGGATAGCCAATGCCAAATCTGGCACCAAGGAAATCTTCGCCATTTTTAGGGAGGTGGAAACCCCACCCACCCCGCCACCCACCCTCCTAAAGGTTGAAAAATGGTGCATGGACATCCAATCTGCCAACAAACTAAATACCCTATAAACAAAATTCCTAGCTCACCAAAAGGCCATAACTCTCCAAATTGCCACTCAGAATAGTAAATCGAATGGAGACCAAAATCAAATCCTCCCCGGTATTCAACTTAAAGGACATGACTGAATCCAAAGTCATCTCCCTCCTAAAAACCAAACCATCTAACTGTAAGGGTGACACCTGCCCTGCTCAGCTCATTAAGGACTGTGGCGCAACACTGGTCTCCTTCCAGTCTGGCCATGTCCCTTCTGACCTCAAGGGGGCCTGGGTACGACCGCTCCTCAAGAAGCCTTCCCTTGACTCTGCGGCACCAGGGAACTACAGGCCCATTACCACCGTCCCGTTCCTGCTCAAAATTATGGACAAAGCAGCCTACCTGCAAGTCCAGAAATTCCTCGAGGATCACCACCTTCTGGGCCTCAAGAAGCCTTCCCTTGACTCTGTGGCACCAGGGAACTACAGGCCCATTACCACCGTCCCGTTCCTGCTCAAAATTATGGACAAAGCAGCCTACCTGCAAGTCCAGAAATTCCTCGAGGATCACCACCTTCTGGGACTTCGGCAGTCTGGCTTCAGGCCACGACACGGCCATTCAATTAAAAAAAAAAAATCAAATGGACGACAGACGCCGGCAAACCAGCGCTCCTTCTGCTCCTTTACCCATCGGGTGCGTTTGACCTCGTGGACCACAATACTCTTTGCCATCACCTCTCCATCGCAGCCAACTTCTCCCCTAATGCATGTGCATGGATCACCTCGTTTCTACAGGAAAGGGCCATAAAAGTCTTCGACTCAGCATGCTCTTCCGAGTCACATCAAATGTGGGGTGCCTCAGGGCTCCTGCGTTGCGCCCACCCTCTACAACCCATTTACTAGGCCCCTCTTCAACCTTCTTGACACCCTGGGCATTTCATACACCAACTACGCTGATGGCACCCAGGTGCTCATCCCTCTCACAGGTGACTTGAGGCAGATCGGATCACCCTTAACTCCATCTACTGCCCCATCCAAGCCTGGATGGCTGAAAATTGGCTGTGCCTAAACAGTGACAAAACAGCTTCTGCTCATGGGTCACCAACCATTCTGGGCAACCTCAACAAGAACCATCGCTCCTTCACCATCAATAATATACCCATCGCTGTGTCCCATACAATTAAAACACTACCTAATCTCACCATGAATAGGCAGGTCAACGCCATTGCTTCCTCATCGGCATACTACTCAAAACTGCTTAACGCAGTAAGACCCTTCTTAACCACACAAAACTGCCTTACGATCGCTAGAGCTACTATCAGCTCAAGACTTGACTACTGTAATGCTCTCCTCGGAGGCACTTCCAGCAAAAACATTGCCAAACTTGTCCAGAACAACGCCCTTAGGGCTGCCACTGGATTCCCTAAAGGACCACATATCGGACCTAAAGAGACAGGTTCACTGGCATCCTGTTAAACAGAATCATTAAAATCCTCTCCACCACTCATAAATGCCTCCAAGATCTGGCACCCCCTTACCTTGCCCAGCGTATCGCCTTGCCCACTCCCACTAGGCCATCTAGGCTAGCCTACACCAACATGATCACCAAGCCCAAAACATGCAGAGTGCGTGCAGGGGGCTCCAGCTTCCCAGCTATTGCTGCCACCCACTGGAATGCACTACCTTCACACATTAGGGTAATCGACTCCCATCTGGCGTTCCGCAAAGCCATCAAAACCAGCCTATTTATGAAATGTCAGTCCTTGCTCTCACTTTGTACTCTACTGAAACCATCTTGTATTCCCAGCTGTACTCTGTAACCTAGCACATATGATGTAACCAAGTAACAGCATGTCCTAAATGTACTTCTGCCTACGTACACTTCATGTAAATAGGGCCTCAATGTTTTTGGCTGTAGTGCGCTTTACAAATGTAAAAAATAAAATCTCTTTAATTATATTCCTTCTTGTTCACTCCACTCCTCTTACCATTCCCTTCTGGTCATTCCTTGGCCTCTGTGTTCCCAGTCTCGTTTTTGCACATACTCGCCCCTCTACACAAATGCTCTCCCTCTTTACTGTTTTCTATTTTTATCTGCATGTTATTGTACTGCCTTGTTCTCATGATCAGCACTTTACACCAAAGCGCTATATACAAATAGGAATACATGGGAGGGGACACCAGTTACAGCAGGGCTGTGCAAAGCAATATAAGCAACAAGAGCAGTAGGGTTGGGGAGGGGAGATTTGGCAGGTGGGATAGGGCAAGAGGGATGGTGTGCGACTAAAGCACTGGGTGCTCCTTGGAGGATTTATTGAACTACTTTCTAAATTACATGAAGGGGGGGCGAGTACTCTGATGCCATGAGATTAAATGTATGCCCACTGGCTGTGCAATTTGTTTTTTACAATTAATGTGGCCTGGTCCTTTGACCGGTCACCTGGTGAGTCCCAGTCTCCACAGTCATCTTCAATCTACATGGCACCCTTTGGGTGGGTCGCTTCTGGAGCCATCTCACTTCCCCAATAGGCCAGCAATGCAATTCTACTACAAAGGCAGTTGTATTCTAGACATTTCAACCCTCTGGAAATGCCACGTCTCCATCCAAGTTTGAATGACAAGCACCTACTGAAATACCAACTGAATTTGCCCTACTCTGATGGATTCACACCTCAGTTGGAGCATTGGGTCAAACTATTCATTGACAGCACTCCAATTAGGGCTATAACAAAGAAGCACAAGCCTGTAGTAGTACGCCTCCAAAAGATACAACCATTCTTCCCACCAGATTACTACAGGACAATGGTCATGGCGCTGGTAATTTCACCTTGATCAAGGCAATGCCAACCTCACCAGTATCCAGGCCAGAGACCTGCCACCGCTGCAAACTCCCTGAAAGTTAACTCGTCAAATGAGAACAGACATTTAAACACATCCGTCCCATCCAATAATTACACAGGCTAGCCATCCCAGCCCGGAAACTTCATAAATGCCTAAATGAAAAAAACTACCTCTCAGTCTACATAGTCACAAAGCTCAATCCTCAGGTGGGACATGCTCCTACTGGAACCCAATGGTAAAAACAGGAATTAGACCTTCACTTGCTCCACCCCATTTACAAACGATATTGCAACACTCTTGCTGTAAAAGAAGGATGAAGACATTGCTCAAGGTACTTCATGCTATACAACTACCCCAGTAGAATGGAATATTCAAGCTACAAATAACCTGTAACCTCCTTTTCTACCGCCTCCCAACCCCAAATTACCTGGACAGTGCTCCATGGCTTCCCAACTAGTTTTGCACTATATACACCAAAAATCAAAATGGAATCCCTGCCAATTGACGAATCCACAAAAATAAATGCGAGGCTGGTTTAAGTTCTCCCAGCTAGGAGCTCCTTTACCACCTGCCAGGGCCATCTACGTTAAATTGTTGAAAATCTGAAAAGGGGCCCAGCAGAACAAATTAAGGCAACCCAGATAGCACTTAAACAAATGTAAACAAAACTCTTGATTTGTGTCAGCATGGTCAGAATATATTTTTGGTAAATGTCTCAAGCACAATGTTCTTTTTACACTTGTGTTAACCACTTGAGCGGGTGCAACGCAGATTGAATCCAAGCAATGCAACTGGTGCAAACAGGACACTGGTGCTGGAAGTGAAGTATGTGCTGATGACTGCAGACACTGGGAATCTGAGCCAATCATGGTAAATGCACAAAATAGATACAGGAACTGCTGGTTATTTGACTCTAAAGGGGACTAGTTTATGGTGATCTAAGGCACGCTTCTGTCGAGGATAAAATAAAATGTAGAGTTGGGCTAGCTGTATCATTAACCACACCATGTACAGAAGAGATGCGTGAGCTATTGCTTTGCAAACAGATGTACAGCTACTAACACAAATGAACTTTATGGACATTATCTCCGGTAAACTAATGCACCTTTTAAACTACTTGATCTGGGGAAGGAAGGGGGGAAATATTCAAAGTCATTGAAAATAGTTGGAGAAACTACACATGCTCGATTCATTTGATGTACAAAACCTATTTTGCGCTGGCAACCTACTTCTAATACTACACACAGCAGGCCCGTTCTGGACCTGGGCTTCATAATCGGTTTCAGTGTAAAGGCAGTGCTGGATGCATAGAGTAGAGGAGCAGTGGCGCACCCATATAAAACATGCAGAGGCTGCTACAGATCAGGGCGGACCAAAGAAATGTTCAAACAGCGAAGCTGACAAAGATGCCAGAGCAATATTTGGCCCCCCAGAAAATGAAAGGTACCACCTCAAAGCCTGTAGTGGACACAGATGTGACCACAACAGAAACGTCATTGAGGCCACACGCTTCAACAGGACACCATAAGTTTCACGTATCTGCATCAATATAGAGCAGTCTAGTCTGAAATAAATTGTATGGGCCTACAAACTGCAGGAGTAAATTGTTGAAACCCCCCCCAAAATATTTGAAGTTTGGCTCTTAAGGAATAAATGCCAGTGCACTCACTGGCTACGGAGAGCAAGACTACTTCAAAGGAACCTCAATAGTATTGACAATGGATCCTTACGTTTTCGTGTTTGATATATTGGGAGTTGTCAATCAACTGAAACCAAAGGTGGATGCTGTCTTCTGGCTGATGGGTAATCTTGCTATACCTCAAACAATCTTCTAGGACAGAAGAGATTGCGCTCTATTCCCTACGGTAGATGTCTGAACATCCCTTCGATTTGTCCCTTGACCTTTTATTTTAGATAAACCAGCTACTAGTCTAGTAGTCTGACGCAGGCATCCAAGCACTGCCAGTTTGAGGGAACTAGTGGATGTGCCAACTTTCACCCGTATTGCAGTCAAAAGGAGAGGTTTGACTCAAGGGCATTACTGCTTCATAGTGGTCATATGTGCAGATGGTAAACTTACAGGAGTGTATAGTTAGTGGTGTTTAGGGTTTGCTCCTTCAGACAGTTAGCCTAGACATTAAATATATTCTGAAGCAGCCATTATTAGACATTTTTCATTTAGGTTTTTAGCAACACTAAATTCACAGTTCATAATGAACCGTCCGTGTGAATGTTCCCCATTTGTTGTAACGGATGCCTTCAAGCATGGATGGCAGCACGGTCGGAGCCAATTTTGCATTGGTTTGGTTTATATTCCAATGATGCCATCTTATTTAATATGAATGGGGCAAAATGGTCTGCCTTCAGATGCATATGTACCTCCCCTTTCACAGGACCCCATTCAGTTTTGTACACTGGATGCGGTTCATACAATGTGTATTAGCGCTGGGTTGCTGAGTGGTCCAAATGCTTCATGGACTGTGCAGCCATGACTTAGTCTACATGCATTTTGGTTCCTTTTTCAGTTATAACTACACTACAGTTTGGCAGTTAGTAAGAATATGGTCGGCGATGGAGAGCTCTTTGTGGATGTCTTCCAGGTTTTCAAGTGGCTATCCAACTTAGTCCATTTCAGCTATACACACTTGCAGTTTGGATGCCAGTCTTGGCCGACTGCTAATGTGAACCTTCCAAAACAAACTGGCCACTTTCAAGGGCATGCTCAAAGTTGCCTCATTCATTTGGCATAGTTTTGGTGTGCTCCAACACGGTTAAGACCCTCAGAAATAATTTGCAGATAATTACCAGGTAATGCAGTTCTAAATTCTCTACATCAGACATGGTCTCCCTGCTCACTGTGCTTAGAGAGGCACAGCTTCACCTCACTGATGAGGCCTAACAAGGCTGAAACACGTGTATGGGTTGCTGTTGGTACTCTTGTTCAGAGGGGAATTGCCATAGCATTTTGGTTCTTGACTGCCCATGTGGGCAGGACAAAGACTGATGTGCAAATAGATATTTCACATCTGTGAAAGGTAGGGAGCAAAAAAGCGTGTGCTGCAAACTCATCTCAGAACAGGTGACCATGCCATGTTCTTTCTGGAGAGGAGCACCTGCTACCTTTTTTGAACTAAATTCTCTACACCCCTGGTGGTCTGCCTCAGAGTATTGCATTTGCACCTGAAACTGAAAACTTCCATTACAGTGGCAAGGGACAAAGTTTATGAAGGACTAATGACACAAAATTATACCAAGCACAGTGTGTGCTTTCTCCTGCACAGACGCACTCAGAGCCCAGACGGTGCTGATCAAGAGTAGGACACACTGAAGATTAGCTGTAATAAGCAGTTAAGGATACGGCAGATCATGCAATTTGCTTGCAATAGATGAGGACCTGCACACATGAAAGTCCCATTTCACAATGGTTGCACCAGAACACCAATAAAAAGAACAGCTATGTCCTTGCCTGACATTAACTGGATCCACGATTTACAAATTAAACTGGAAGGAGGCAGCTACAGAGAATGTATCAGTTTACAGGTATACGAGTTGCTAGGCAACGGTAAGGATGTGCAGAGGTCATAAGAATTGTACTAGTTCATTAATCTTTGGCTTCCAACCAGCATTACTAAACGCTTCCGCATAATGGTTTGCAATAAAAAAATTCTTACTACAGGAAAACCTTCAATTCAGCGAGAAAAGCTGGGCAGATGATTCGATGCTTTAAAGAGAACGTATCTCTTATTGCACACCGGCTGCAGAGTATATAAAATGGTTGTATTGGATTTTCATGGGTAATTACTTTTCTTCTAATCTCATGCACCACACAACTGTTCCGATTTGCAACAAAAAGTAGAACACTGGCAAAGTACTAAGTCAGGCATTGGGCTTTGTTCAGGGCAGAAAGACAAACCCAAGCGATAAAGCACTGAGAAAGCCTGACAAAGCCAATCGATTGGACTTTCCACCCCGTCAAGGTTCTGTGGTCACATGCAGGTTACATGCCATCATATGATATTTTATTTTTATCGCGCTCATACACAAGTGTTTCAGAGCGCGACTAGGATAGGGAGGCGAACTGGGGAGAACACAACAACGATCTTAATGGCCCAGTGACATTGAGAACGTGCAAGTGCATGGGAAAGGGAAAAGGGGAAGTGCATGGAAAGGGGAGAGTGGAAAGTGTGCAGCAGAGGAGCAGAAAATACAAATAAATAGAAATAGAGGCAATAAACAGTGGTAGTGTAGCCAGCATGCCCATCTACTACTTGTGAAATGCCCAGACGAGAAACAGTGATCGCATATTGACCTTCCAGTCAACTCTTCTCCCAACAATCCATTTGACAGGTTGTCATCTTTGGCCCAAGCTGACTGAGGGCAACAACTCATCTTCCATGCAGCCTAAACTGGTGCATCAGTCCCTCGGACTTTGCCAGCTTTAAAAGGCTGCTCTGCTAGTGAGCCACCAAACCTCACTGCCTGAAACACCTTCAGGGAGTTGGGCAGGCAGAGCGCATCACCAAGCCCAATCTTCACGGTCAGCATTGCGAGGCGTCAGAGGCCAAGTGAGCCCAGTGCATCACTACTCTGCCTCTAGCCCTCCCCAGAAGCCCATTCTCCTGCTGCAAACATGGTAGTATGATGCGGCAGGAAGATTTGTTGGCAAAGGCCCTGGTGTCTTAAAATCTGCTGCCTGTAAAACCAACACCTTAGCAGGCGTAGTCCGATTGGCGGCTTGCATGGAGAACAATCCTTAATCATTTTCTAGAAAGACTGCACATTGCCCATACTAAGCATCAGACAGACATCTTTGACGGCAGCAAGATCAGCTCGAAAAAGTGTGCTGGGTCACGACAGTGGCAGCGATAGTATACCCTCATTTGGTTCTCCACTGGCGCCAAGTGGTCACCCCAAGCGGAAACCAAGTACGGTTTCAGTTACATGCAACAGCATATTTCTAGGAAAAAATCTAAATGTAATCCGAACACGTTTGTGTCAACTAAAGCACAAGTTGTGTCAAACAAAAGTATCTACTAAACTCCACACTGCTTTTTATTTCATTTCAGTATGCATTCATGTCAGCGTGAAGACTAAAATGCAGAAGCGCACGCTGTCAATAAAGGTCAGCTGTCGTTATTTATCGATTTCAAAATTATCAGAAAGCAACTAAATCATTGATCACGCTCTAGTAGGGTGGGTTGTCAAAGCTCCTTTCGATTACAAAGTATTCGGACCCTGAAGCAGAACACATGTACGGGGGCTAGCCGTGCATTGCGGTCTTTTGCATCATTTGGAATCACTTGATTGAGGAAAATAGACTCACACGGGTGATTTGGGTCATCTAGGTGGGCAGTGAGGGGGCAGTGAGTGGTGCACTCCTTCAAGAAGCACTTCAAGAACATCTCAAGGTGTAGGCATGATTGGTAGAGATTCTCCTTTGGCGGCCAGTGTTCTAGTCTATGGGGTAAAATGTCCAATCCAGTCAGTCCTAAAATGCTGTTGTAAGATTATGACGTTCCTGGGGGGGCGGGAGGGGGATGCGCCGTGTGCTGAATGGGACAAGGTGTCAGGGTTGTCACTGTTGCCCTTATATGCCTCCAAAACTGTTATAGGGCTACATAAAAAGGAGTGCATTGGTTACACACGAGTTGACGTGTTAGGAGGCAGGAACACTATTTATGTTTTGCTTTTTTTTTAAAGCGCTCACACAGCTCGCAGGCATCGAGGCGCTGTTACAGGAATTGTTCATTTTTTTAGTTGCGCAATTGTTTTTTGTCTTAGTTGCGTATTAAACACCCAGAGGTTTTTAAGCTCGGACCCAGGGATCGAAACTGTTGCTTCGTGTCATCTTGCTTCCAAGGCGCGCACGTTGCCGTCCTCCCGGGACACTAAGGGGTAAATTCAGGATTATTCGCGCCGAAAGAAAAAAAAAAAAAAAAAAAAATTGATTTGTGCGCCATTCTGCCTGCAAATCCCGGTTTAACAAATGGGGATTTGCGGGCAGACTGGCGCAGAAATCCCGTGTTTTTCGGCGCAAATAATGCATGAATTACCCCCTGAATCTCGAACTAGAGGGGCGGTGTGCTGGTGGACTGTAGCATCAATGTCGAAAGGATTGCTGAAATCAGCCAAGTGTCATTTTAAAACTAGAATTCTATCCGCTATGGTAGGAACTACAGTGCCAGATGAGATGCATTCCTTTCCTACATCTGCCAGTTTTCATTTGATTGCCTCTACCCTCAATGCTGTTGTACAGGGGAAATATTGTGGCAACATCTTGAAGCAGATAAGTTAATAGTACCCCCTCAGGTACCCATGAAAGGATTCTGGCGCTAGGAACAACGGGAGTAATGAGATAAAATGTAGTCCAATTAGGTGTTAAAAAGAAAGGAAGAGATCATTTTAGACTACCGTGGCCAGTTTCAGCCAATGCCAATCGAAGGACGAGGGTTTCTGGCAAATAGTACAAGGAGCGTAAAGAGGGGCCCTTTCTAGTCAAGGGAATCATTAACGCAGGCCACAGACTTTGCACTCACCACTATCCACTGGCAGACACCAAGTCACGATGTCCCGTATGCATGTAGGGAACTAGCTTTCATGCCTAGGGGCCAATGATCTGACTTTCCAGTAGAAATGTCTCAACGTGAAAGCATTGAGCATCAGAGGATTCAGGGGTGAAGCAGTACAACTTCAGAAATTGATTTATGGGGTTAATGTTGTGTCAATCACAGTCCTCGGAGGTGAATGGGACACCAAATGCCTAGAAAAAGTGGAATCCTTAGGCCTGATCTGACCTCAGGAGACCGGCGCTCCTGCGTTATGGAAATGCATGATCACAAAGCTATAGAATGAGCCTTCACCATGGGGCGAGTACTGGTATTTAGGCATACAGCCCAAATCGCATGAAAGATAAATTAACCAACCCTACTCCTAATAAGGAAATGCTCGATTGGCTTATCAGTACAGACTCTTGGCAGTGCTTGATGTTACAGGAATTGGAGGAAGAAACTCATCTTAAACAGATTTCATTACGGCTTTGATGCACGTTCAGGTATCAATCTGGCTCTTAAAAAGGTTTATTCAGGTCTCAGACTCCATTTGACAATCAAAGAAAGTCTATGCATCGATTGCTCGATTTAGGTGCATGACAAATTACAGCAGGCCGCAAATTCCACATGTGCCGGTTTTGGCCATGCCGCTTCATTTAGAAGGCATGTTCAGCCAATAAAAGGGGAGCACCAGGTTTGTGGGCCAATTCCCCCCCCCCCCCCATTGCCATTTACTTATAACTTCAATAGATCAGTGATGGCTGTAGCATACAGTGGCAGATGCATCGGGTGGCAGCAACAAAACAAAAACGCACCTACCAGGGGCCGCAGACCCACCTTTCTAAGCAAGGTGGAGATTTGTGCAGAGCACTCCTTAGTCAGTGCTGTTAAATCCAAAGTGATGATTACAGGGCGTGAAAATGCCAGTGCATACATCTTTTCAAAAAGATTTTCGAATTTATGTTTGAAAAAGAAAAAGCAACCAGTAAAATGTAGGACAAGAGGGAAAGGGGAAGAACTGGGTGGGAATGCCATAGGGATTAACACGGCCAACGGTAGTCAACGGGTGGGCAAACAAAGCAAAAAAAAAAAATCAGAAAAAAAATTACAGCTTTATGTACCTCATGCCATTTCTCCAAATCTGTACTCTAATGCAATATTTGGGCTTAGGGGTGTCGCTAGCGCCACGCATAGCCCAAACTAAAAAAGGACAGCCTATGGTAAGAAAGTAGGGGAGCACAGGGTTGAGGTGGCGAATGGGCTGTAGCTGTTCAGGTCCTAATGATGGCATTCCCAATGTTCCATCCTTGCATTAACAGGGGAAAGGAAAGAATCATCACGAGCAGAATCGGGGAAACACTTGCCATTTTAGATTCACCATAGGGAAACATCACATTGCAGGTTAGGAATGTTCAGCCAACACTCCTACATGTGGAAACAATACCACTGAAGACATTTCCACTTACTGGAGTAGTTAACTCTGGAGTCGTGATTGGCGTGCACGTACTGTTCAATTTCACTCCACTTCCAAGATCAAAGTCGCAGATTTTCACAGGCGAGAACTGGGGGATTAAACGAAGACACCATGAAATACTGCCGTCAGGTAAAGTTTGCATCAAAGTTTTAAAATTAAACTGCACGCTTACCTATATAAAGTTGCCGAAATTGTTCAATGGAGAGATCCAGTGGCACTGGGTTCGTATTTGGGAGTTTACAATGCACTAAATATTTTTCCAGGGGAATACACAGCCAGCCCCACACACGAACAATGCAGGACGTGTTAGTTTCAGGTACTTGTGGGAGTGTTTTCAACAAGTACAGTGCTTTAGTGCACATCACCCTCCCCGCACCCAATAAAGCAAACCAATTCCACCTTAATTTACAATGCATCTCATGTTTAAGGTGCCCTGTTGCTTTTATGCCTTTGAGGAAAACCCAAGAGGGCAAAGTATCAACAGAAGACGGTGATCGGAGCAAGGGAGAAGAGGAACAAGGTTCAAGGACCACTCCAGGAGAGGGTAGCCAGTCATAATGGTCACAATTGAGGTAGTGTCAGGACGAAGGGTGTCCCAATAACCAACTGATAAAGTAGAACGGCACCACAGTTCCAGGCCAAGATGTGGATTGGGAAGTCCGTATTTAAACCAGTCTAAAACAGCGGGGCGTATGGTGAGCACACATCAGCACAATGCTCAGTTTACGCCTACCCATGGCCATACATGCACAGGAATGCCTAAAAGTAAAAAAGACCGGTGCAAGACTTCAAATGCAGCAGAAACTACCATTGTGCTACTTTTGCAGTAAGCGGGGTTACATGCATGCTGTAGTCCGATCATAGCAGCTACTAGCTTACTCCACACCACCATTTATTGACGAGTTGAAGCAAACGTAGGAAAGCAAAGGTGCACCTAAAGGATGGAGGGGAAGAGGAGTGTGCTAGGACAAACGGAAGTCTCAACACAAGGCAGTGAGCATGAAGACAGTGACCCACCCCATGCAAACAACCGCATGTTCATTTCAGTGCTAAATTCCTGCCACCTTAAAGACCCCCAGCTCTTTTGCTGGACTTAACTCCTGAGTGAGTGGGACCTTTTTCCTCACACTTGTACGTTTTTTTTCCCAGATTTCAGTTTGGTGTTTGCACTGTTTTTGGAGTCTGATAAACTCCATAGGCATCTGTTGTGTATGGTGACACCTTCAGTGCAGTGTCACTGAGAAATCCTTTGGATTTCTCTGAATACCTTTTCTTGGGTGAACTAGTTCCCAAGAACAGTAAGGACATTAATCTCTTACCTTTTCTCTTTATAGGTCCAGCACACCATCTCATGCGGAGTGCTGGGTGGTGGTTACTTCATAGACCCTTCTACTTTCTCATGTAACATTGCGTTACCCTCACTAATTTAAATGGATGATGAGCGGTTTACATTTTTTTACTACCATTGTGCTTTTTTACTGCAGGCTGAACCCTCAGTAGCAGTACAGCACACATGGGTGTCCATTTTGCCCAAATGCCCCCACCCCCTTTTTTTGCCATGTTCTGTTTGTAAGGTCTCTAGGCTTTTAATCTATGTGTTGACAGATTTAACCCTTTGTGTGTTTTGCCTTTGGTGGGCCTAAGTGAGGGAGGTTCCCTAACTAGCAGTGCCTGAACGAAACTAGTACCGATTGGCCGGCTGGCTGTTCTGGAAGGACAGCCAACCTGTCCTAGCCTGTACATGAATTGGAAAACCTGCTTAAAGGCGAGGGTTTTAGAGGCCACCAGGAGGCGCGCTGATTAAGTCAACAGTAGCTTCCGTACCTGACCCAGGCCCAAGAAAACTGAAATGGCCCCTGCTTTTCGCACCCTCCCCCATCCCAACTTCGCTTACGAGTGATGTGTAGACCCCCCCCCCACACCAGCACATGCTGCTTCTGAGCTGGCTGCGACGCAGTGCTCCAGTCTGCAAGGGTAACGGCATCAGGTCTTGAGCAGGAGATTGGGGCTCTCAGGTGTGTGCCCTACACCCTCCAACAACATTGACAGAACGCTGACTCGAGGAACCCGCATCGGGGAGGTGAGAAGGCCCAGGGGTGCAGTCGAAGACCTCGGGAGAGAAGGATGAGGTGGGTGTTCATATTATCCAGAGCATGCAGTTACTGCTGGGATATGGCGTCATCAGAAACCATCGGAGAGATCCCTCGAGGCAGAGATTACAACCCCCAGGGGTTGTGAGGCCCCACAAGACGGCCCCGGCCACACCGAAGCACAGAGGTCATAATGGAAGGGAAGATGCACTCCTTCCACCGAGACCCCTCCCCCCCCAGGCGGGTTGCCACACAGCAGCAGCGAGGACTGCTTTTGCAGCCCCTGAACACCTGGTCCGTCCTGGCGGTCCGTCCTGGCAGGGACCAAGCGGTATGTAGCACGTTAAGCCCTAGGACTGAAATTACCCGCCCTTCCCCCACCACCAGGCTCGCTTGACTTCTGCAGGGCCATGGGAGGGGCGGTACAGAACCCCACAAGTTGGGGCAGTGGGAAATGGAGGTGGTAACCACTGCGCCTCCCCCCACCCCCCATTTTGTCTTCTCATCCTGCTTGCTGGAGGTCTGCCTACAAACCTGGAGGGGGGTGCAGTGGGGAAAAGTGCACTGCCGGGTCTGGGTTCTCAGCATGGGTCCAGGATGTATTAACCCCCCACACACACACCCCCCCCCCCTTGGGTCTGGTCCCTGTGCCTTGAGGGTCGGGGATAACATTCGGAACATTGCGGACTGCCCTGGTGCCCCCGGGACACAGTCAGTGATATGGTGGAGAAGTGGGGTGTGGGCCCCCCCCCTTCAATGGGGTATGTGCCTGCCCCCTTACTGCCAGTGTGTGGGAGAAGCCACTAGAGGGGTTGACAGGGACTACTGTGCTGGACTACAGAGGACCCCCGAGGAGTGGCACTCCCCAACAATATTGTTAGAAATCGGGTCCTGTGCTATCTGCACATTAGGTGGGTCTCCCAAATCGCTGTTACCACCAGGGAGAGCCCAGTTCCCTGTTGGATAGACCCGGATACGATGAGTACAACTTCACCCCCTGCCATGGTGGATTCGGAGGTCAAATACTTGGTGGAGAATCCGCTGACTGTCCCTGAGCACACAAGGCAGGCTTGGGGGCTGCACATGGACCCGAGGGCCAAACTACTGAACTTCAGATACACACAGAGGGCACAGAAGGACCGAAAAAAAAAAAACAGACATGGCACAGGGAAAGGGGGAGTCCGCTGCGATGAAAAAGAAAAATGTGCAGCCCTTATGGAGGAGATTAGGAATATGAGAGCGGACATCGGGGGGACGTGTGGAAACAATCACTAAAAGGCTCGACAAGATGGAAGAACGCCTTGATGTGGATCATAACCAGCCCTTCCTTGACACCCTAGAGACCCACATGGACATTCACCTTTCTGAGGTAGAGAGGAGATGCTACTCAAATTGGATGACCTGGAAAATCGTGAGCCGCAACAACCTCTGCATTTTTGGGATTCTGGAGTGAGGAGGACAGACGCAGACCTGCAGAGGATTCTATGAGATCACAAAGCTCATCTTCGACAATGACCCAGTCAAAGCCAAGAGAATCCACAGAGCAGGTGGAACGACAGGGGGGCCTAGATTGGTCCTCGTCGGCCTCCATCATTATAGCAACAGGCTCAAGATCCTTGGGTGAGATCGAAGGGAGTGGTGACATATGGCTCAGCCAGAGTCAGTTTTTCAAAATCTCTCCTCACTTACCCTGTCGATGAGGCGCCTCTGCTCCCACCTCCAAGTGGCTCAATGAGAATGGGGTACAGCACAAATGGGGTTCCCATTTGCCCTTTCCTTTGAGATAGAGGGTCACAAATATCGGTTCTCCACTGCAGAAGAGATACACAGGATCACCCAGGAGCTCATGGGCACGGAGGAGCAGCGTACTTCGAGAGAAAACAATGAGGAAAGTTGTTGGCAGGTGAGAGGTCCACAAAGACTATGGCCCTCATTACGAGTCGGGCGGTACAGTGTTAACGGCACCGGTAAAGGTGCCGGTGCCGTCAACCCCGTACCGCCCGATTCAGAGTTCCCCTCGCGGGACCCTGATCTGCACATCTGGTCTCACCAGACGTGCAGCGCGGGTCCCGCGAGGGGAAGAGGGAGCAAACGGGCCAACTCTTAATGGCCCGTTGTTTGCTCCCTCTCCCATTCAGCCCTATGGGGGCTGAAATGGGAATGGGGGAAGAATCGGGTCCTCGGAGGGAGGAATTACCGGGCCTTCCGACCTCGGAATGGCCTGGTAAGTACTCATTCTGCGGACCCCGACGCGAATTCGGTGGCAGCCATGCCGCCAATAGCGGCATGGTTACCGCCAAACTCGTAATGAGGGCCTATGTATCCCGCGCTCCCGGAAATACAAGACATTAGGTACCCCCGCCTGCGACAGTCGTAACCCTACAATGACATACGGCAAGGCGGGAGTCAAGTGGGGTGGCAGCTCACATTTGAATGACGACCGGGGGCCAGGACCTGTTGGTGTCCATGATATGGACTTTGATTTTTTGCGATTAATAACAGGGGGGGGTCGTCTTCTAAAAAGGGGTTGTATATGGTTAGCTTGGCTGGGGGGCAAGGAAGCAGGGAGGTGGGGTAAGGGGTGTTTGGGAGACTTCAGTTTAGTGCTACAATTTCTAGAAAATGGGATATTGAGGAAAACTGAAGGGTAACTCCTTCAATGGTTAGGGCTGCAAAAAGGTCGAGTACTGAAACGGAATAACCCCAGACCGCTAGTTAAGTAGAGATTATGGATGGACGAGCGAGACGAGCACCTAGAAGAGTGGATGAACGAAGGGTTGAGAATGAGATTATACCTTATGGCTAGGATAGAGGATAGGTTGTGAAGGGCAGTATAGAGACAGCTGCAGTAAAAATAATGGAAGCACTGCGGCTAGTGGAGGAAGAGGTAATGCAGTTATGGTGGCAGAGAAATTAAGAGCGGGAAAAAGTGAAGACAGATTTAGCAGAAGGAAGGTTGCAGAGTGATGGGGAAGTTTACACCCTCCTCCCCCTCCTACAAGATACATGAAACGGAAGGCAGCCAGAAGATACCAGTATGGGTGAATCATATTTTGGACCAATTCCCAGTGCTCCAATGATCGATAAGTATGTCGAGAGGTACCCACTCAGCCAGCCCTACAGACCCAGTGCAGTACACAAGCCTTACCCAGAATGGACCTCCATAGACAGTATCAATGAAAGCACCACGAAGACCCGTTACTGATGTCGTTAGAGACCACGCTCAGTATTAGAAAGTAAGCACACGTGCCTAACGTACACAAACACTTGATTACCAAACACTTGAATATACAAAGAACATGAGCGTACAGTTCTATAGTTAGAGGACAGATATACTGTCATTGCTTCTATTTCGCCATTTGTTTAACGCAGAAACCGCAAGCAGCAAGAGTAAGGCTTGTAGATGCTATATGCAATTCACCTCATGGAACCGCAGGACCACCGATGGGACCCGACAGCCACGTGTGACCAACGTATGGAGAATATACAATAGCGCGAACACGTAGAAGCCAGTTTATGGGTTAAGAAAATTACAACAGGAACACTCTGCAAGAGCGGAGCTGAATTCAGGCTGAATAGAGAGCAAACGTGAGAGAAAGAACTTGCTGCCAAGGCCACCAGATACAAGTGACATTCCATTCCCTGAATGAACGTAACACCAGCTGCAATAAATGCAAGTAGTTCTTTATAATTCAGAGTGGTGTAGCTTCAAATCATGGTCTCTCAAATATGTGACCCGGCCCACTCAGACAATGGACAGAAATCAGAGCTGGGAAAGAAAGCCGATCTCACTGCGCCAGACAGCAGCTTGCAACTAAGATGTTACAACGTGAGAGAAGTGTTGCACGAGAAGAACGAGCATTGTCTGCGTTGTAATGCGTACCACCAGAGACTGTCATTCTCATTACCTAGAGAAGGTACACCAAAAGCTGAGAACCTTGGCAGATTCCAGGCCTGGGGAGGTCAGCTCTAGCCAATCACAGTTCAGGCTCCTTGGGGTGGGAAGCAACAGGCAAGAACCAATGGTAAGACCCTCACACTGCAACATTGTTAGAGATATCAATTTGGGGATGGACCAGGCAAGCCACTTGACATGCAAGAGCCAGTAGATTAACATGTATAGGGTCTGCTATAGTTGGACTATTACTCAGTACCCAATCTATTAGATTGGTTTTCTGGAGAGGGGCCCAGGTTGTGATATCACTACGATGCAACTTTAGGACAAAACTGGCCTGTGAGCCAATAGTCCTTGGATTCCTTCTATCCTTTTACTTATCCCCATTGGTTTTGGCTGTAACAAACTGCAGTTTGAACTTGCTGTCCGACTGGGTCTACGTTCCTTTGGGGATGAGGAAGGTGTTGGGCCTTCAAATAGTCCGCAAAATCCTAGTAGCCCTCAAATCTACCTGGGAGTTTAATCCCAACAAGGTGTAGGCATGGGCAGGTTGGAAAAAAAAAACAAATAGGTCAATGTGGACCTGGAGAACAGAAATATTGCCAAGGGTATAGGGTTCGAGTAGGGATGATGGGAGCTGGCACCCCACAGTAATGCAGAGTATGCTTCTGTGCCTGTAGAAGTATCAGGGAAGTGCTAACCGGCGTAGGAGACAAAGGGGAATGGAGATCAGGTCGAGGTACCTTGCCTCCTGCTCCAGGAGTAACAGAATACACCATGGAGTCTTAGGACGCACCAGGGTACTCGCATTCACTGTTAAGTAGCAGGGAAGAGATGAGTAAGCCCCAGTAAAACAGGTGCAACTCAGTTTACTTTGCTCCAGAAGGGTCTGGGAAAGACCTATCCTGTGGTCACATGGAGAGGAATAGGATTAAAACACTGCCTTCACTCACTGCAGGGAAGTGAATTCATGCATTACAGAAACACTGCTGGTGTCATGTTGGCCACAGTGCATGTGAAAAGTTGTTTGAATGCTTTGATGGGGAGCAATCAGACAAGCTTTGGAGGAGAGCGGGGTAACCAGGAGTTCAGTTGGATACAAATGCCCACGATGGAGCAGTTTAAGGATTGAAGGGTGCAGGTATGGGAGCCATGCGGATTATGTATCCAGAGTTAGATTCTAGCCTAAACAATGAAGTTGGATTGTCCTGCCGCACACATCCAGTTAATTCAGCAGATGTGAAGGGCAGAGATGGGAGAAGTGTGGTGATTTTTTAACCACATGCTAAAGGGCCTCCAAGAAGTGCAGCAAGGTCTAGATAAAGTACTAGGGAAAGAGGCCAAGAGTTGGCCAGGCATTCAGGCACATTGTAATTTTTTGTAAAAGGAGGCAAGAGAAGGCAAAGTAGTGTAAAAGCTCAGAAAAAGCTAGCGAAAAAGTGGTTTGAACGGGGCAGAGAATAACAGCTTCATGGAAGGACAGCAAGGGCAATCGGGACAACAGGGACATGGCGAATCAGAAGACAGGGTTGGGTGGATGGGTATGCTTCCGGTTCAAGGCAAATTAGGGGTTTTAATGGGTAGGGGAGGATTTTCACAAGGAAGTTGGTCATTTGGCGGATTCGGAGAAGGGAGTGGTTTCTTACCTGCAAATCCATTTCTCCAGCATTTGTATCTTTCATGGATTCACATGCTGTGCATATGTCCCCATCGTCAGGCTGGGCAATAGTCACAGCATGTGAATCCATGAAAGATCCAATGCTGGAGAAATGGGACACTGTTTTAACTATGGCAGGGTTGTATAGGATTGAGTGTTGGTCATGCGAAAGGATGGGACGCGTTTGTCGAGACAGGTCATATTACTTTAACATGGGAGCTCAGCAAATGCAATCCCAGACCATTCCCAGTGCAATAGCAGAAGGTACAGGTCGAACAGCACCCAGCGACTGGGGCTGCACACACCTAGGGGATTCTGCCAACTATGCAAGCCCATGTACAGACATGAGAGAAAAAATTATGTACTCCAAGGAAAGGCACCTCGTTACACTGAAGCAAGTGTTTTTGTAGGGACTCCTTTTGTTCCTGGGCGCCAATATGTACCAGGCGTAGGACAGCCCACAGGGGATCTCTGTCCAGTCCATTACCACCAATCTGGAAGCGGACCCCTGGATAGGTGTGCAGGTATAGTCTATACAGGGGCTACCAAATCTTGCATCAAGGAAGAAGAGTTTCCCTGGTCAGATAACACTATGGACATAGGGATATCTGGGGCTGTCCTGTCGGTTCTTTATACTTAAGATCTACGTATCAAGGAAGCTCCACAAAATGCATCTGGTCCTTTGTTGTATTGTACAGATACCCCAGAGAATATCTTGGGTAGAGCCAGCATAGAACGTCGATTGCTTTCACGGAGGAAGGTATAGCATGCATGACTCTGAAGCAGAGCATTTGCATGCATACTGTAGTGATAGGGCATCACGGGTGCCTGTACAGTCAACTTTGTTTCTTTATGGGTATTTGTTTGGTTGAGTTTGGCCCCAGGGATCAGAAATCAGACGTGGTGGGTACCAAAGAGGTTTCTGTTCCGGCTTGATGTGCCGAAGTAGTAAGTCCAGGCATAATTGTTACGGTTCTCTGAGAGGTAGCAGTGATGAAGAACAGGGTGCTATCTCAGGCACGGATTCAGGCTAAGTGGTGAACAGTTGTGAGCATCGAGCAGACATTTTCACTAAGGGACGTGTCTGACGAGCAACTGTTTGAAGACACCGAAGATGAGATTTGAGATGGGGTGCCTTGCCAGATACTGATAGAGCAAAGGGAAGTACCACAGACCATGATCGTTAGAAATACATTGTCACATTGGAAGGATGATTTGAGAAAGGTGCCTGGCCATTTATGGATCAGCAGTCCTCATGTGGGGCGAGTGTTAAACGGCAATACAATTGAAACCGGGCGCCACATTACCACAGCAGTACCCCATGTCTAGAGCGGCAGACATTTACGAGACCATGTCGTTGTTAAAGCAAGGCATTATACAACCTTGCGTCTCCCCATGCAACACTGCCATCTACCCTGTGAAGAAGGTGAATGAGTTGGAGGATGGTCCAGGATTTGAACCTCTTCAATATTGAGGCAGAATTGCCAGTGGTACCGAATCCTGCCACCATCCTCTGTAATAACTACTGGATCGACCCACTTCAGGGTGATTTTTTTATTTTTTTTAAAAAGGTCCATTCTGTCCCTTTTTAGCCAGATTCTCAGTACCTCCACGTTTATCATGGTCAGAGATTCAAGCACACGCGGTTGCTCCATGGGTACCATGACGAGCGTTTTCACATTGATTTTCAGAATATATGTCCAGTACAGTAATCAAGCACGTGGATGATTTTCTAGTCTGTAGCACATCAGCAGAGCAGTGTCGAGGCGATTCAATAACACCCCTCACCCTGCTTGAGGAGAAGGGGTACAAAGTGGAGAAAGAAAAATTGCAGTACTTGCCACTTAACACAAATATACTACCTGTTTGTATCACACGCAGGAAGTAAGGTAATGCAAGAGCAAACGCAGTTCAGAATACGCCTCTGCCAGTTAGTGAAACAAAATGCAGTAGTTCTTGAATCTTTGACTATAGTTATGTGAGGCCCTTACTGCAGCGACCTAGGAAGCACAGAAGGTGAAGGGTCTTATTGAATGGTCTGAATAGATGGTGACATGCTTCTGGGAACTCAAGGCTGCGATCTGATGCTCTGGTCCTGGCAACCCCGAATTACAAGAAACACTTATTTCTTGTGTCACTCAAATGGGATGGCAATGGCAGCTGTCCTGACCCAGGAAACCTCACTAGGCCATAAACCTTTAGCATATTATAGCAGATACCTAGAATCAGTGATGCAGGGGCAGTTCCCTTGTGAACAAGCTTTAGCAGCTCAAGTTTGAAAGTCTTCAACCATTAGCATGAGTTGCCCAGTGACATTGTAGGTGGAGCATATGGGGGAGAAGAGGAGTGTTAAGGATGCTTTAGAGGGTGGTGAAGTAACGTTTGCTGATGGGACCTCAACCATTAATCAGGACACTGGTGAAAGACATACAGGTGCTGCTGTTGCGATTCTTGTGGATGGGGAATACCAGGTCAGACTGAATAAATCTGCCTTCGCATTACTCCGCGCAAGAGGCAGAACTAGTGGCACAAGAAATTAGTAAGGGGACGTCAGTCACTATTCTGACTCTGCGTATGTAACCTCCATGGTACATTCAGGGTTATCAAAGTGGCAGAGAAGAGGGTTTAGGAGATCTGGTGGAACCCCTGTCCAGCATGCTGCGCTGCTATCCAAACTAATCGAAGTATTAACCCTGTCCACAAAAGGTACTAACTCCATAGCACTTGGAAATGATGCCATAGACAAGCCGGTGAAGGAAGCTGCGCACTTGCAAAGAAAAGCACCTAAAGAGGAACTTTGGGCAAAGGCGATGTAGCCTCACCTGACAGGGAAGGTAGTAATGCCTGTAGAACTGCTCCTTGTGACTCTAGATCAACTACTTTACTTGTCACACAGTTAGACAACAAATTGCAGCAGCGCTCCAGGAGGAATGGTTTATACCACACCACCAGCAACAAGAAGAATCGTAGGAAACCATGTATAATGCTGGAAACACCATGAGGTCAGTAAGGGAAGTTTTGCATTTCCGGAGCTCCATATAGATTTTGTAGACCTGCTCATGAAATGTAATAACTACTAGGACCTTATTTTAGTGTATTGACCATTTCCCGGTGGCTTTAGTTTGGTCCCTGAATA
This sequence comes from Ambystoma mexicanum, assembly GCF_040938575.1. Lineage (NCBI taxonomy): Eukaryota > Metazoa > Chordata > Amphibia > Caudata > Ambystomatidae > Ambystoma > Ambystoma mexicanum. The sequence goes on from NC_090922.1 coordinate 1,396,655,584, forward strand.
CACCGGGATGCTCAATCTGCAGCAACATTTCAAGAGAGGTATTTCCATGGGAGTTTGTGAGGTCCTGAAATCCACCATTGGAAGCCACTTAATGCTTTGTTCACAGAAATTACTTTGCTTTTGGGAATCAAGCACAGGTTGTGTTCAGTATACCACCTGCATGCCAACAGACTCATGGAAAAGTTAAATGGGGTACTTAGGACCCCGGCTGGTCAAGCTGTGCAACGAACCGAGAAAAACCTGGTTGCACGGCCTGCCTTTTTTTGAGGAATCAGCGAGGGAAAAGAATCTCAGCCCGCACGGGATTGTGACTGGTGTGGAATACACACTGCTCTCGCATGCGACCGCAGAAAAGGGAGTGCAGACAGAAATCCAGGAATGTAATATTTGTTTTAAAAAGGGAAGAACATTTTTGAATTTATAGCATATTAAGTGTGTTCATGTGTTTTTTTGTAATTGCTTATTTATAACACACTTAATACACAGAGGATTCTAAGTGTGGAGCCAGGGATAGAACCTGTGTTGCTCAGTGTCTTGCTTCCAAGGCGAGCATGTTGCCCCTCCCCCAGGGCTATCCTCCAACAGAGGATAGCTCAGGGGATTTCGTCATGTTTGAAGATGGCAACGAGTACTGATATAGATGGTTTTTACAGAGCTTGAAAACATTTGCTATGGTCAAGAAGACCCGATTTCTTGAACAATTAGGGCAATGAAATAGACCCCAATAGTAGATGTGCAAGGTTTTGCAACAGATGTTTGCTACAGCCACATGAGCAAAGTTGGGAGAGCGATCTGTAGGATTTTGCGACATTTGCTCCGAACCCCCCACGGTTCTGGTGTCCCTAGTGTAGAGTAATCACACTGTCTAGGGCATCTAGCTTTATGCAGGGTCCAAGGGCAGTTCAAAGGGAAATCAGTCAAAGCATCTATTTTGCCCATCAATGACGAATGTTCAGCTACAGACCGTAAAGATCAGAAGAATGTTCGGTGTACACAAAGTCCAATTGATTCTAAAGGGGCTGTAATTGCCAATAAACAATGGGATCAAGGTGTGATGAGCTGCAGTGATGAGGGGATTCTCACAGGGGTGGCACCTATAAATAATGTGAAAATGTGTGAAAACTTTATCAGCAGTAGCGGACGTGGCTCAAGGAGCCAGAAAAGCCTGTTAATATAAACACACTTACCCATTTTTCTCCATTTCAAGGGCGCTGGCTCAAATGGGCAACTGTCGCCGCACGCTTCGCATCGCGACCTGGCTGGAGTTACAGCTGTGGTCTTGTAAATTTTTGGGACTTACGGATCATATGCTTATAGGCAGTTGCCTTCAGCCTGGCTAGGTGTGTGCAGTTTTACCTCATGTGCCAGTTCTCAGCATTCAAGAAGAACATTTGATCCTCACCCACCCAATGCCCAAAGCATCATATGTGCCCCATTAGTCCCCTCTGGCCCCTTTGTCACCATCATTACATATCAATGACTATCCGGCGAAAGAAAGTACTATTGCAACCAACCAATCGGTCCAATTACATTTCAGCTGCATCATCCAAAGCTCCAATGAACATTACTCAAAATAACTGGCTGTTAAGTGGCACCGAGACCTTCATGTCCCTCATGTTGTCTGGAGTACAAGCTGCAGAAAATTCCAAGTGGCTCCAGGTGACCCAGTATGAGCTCTTGCCGTTGGTTAATTTGTCTGAATTGGCGTTCAGGGCCATCAAAGAAGAACTGCAGGCCCTCAGGTTTATAACTTTTCAGAATAGGTATATTCCAGACTAACATCTATGGAGGGAGTGGTCTGTCAGAAGACAGGGAGCGTGCATATTTGTGCCTCCCAATGTTTCAAAGAACGGGTCCCTGAATCAGACTGTTGCCGCCTTGCATAAGCTCACATTATGGAAAATTCGACAGGACTCACAAATGACCCGTGGCTAGACACTCTTGGATGCAGTCTTAGAGGAGCCTTGATGTAAAAATGTTAATACCCTCTTATTTTGCGCTTGCGTCAACTGCTCTTATTATGCTGCTCTGCCGAGGTACCAAGAGCAGCTACCATGACTACCTTGTCCAAAGCTAGAACCACATCTCACATGGTTCCTCAGACTGAAGTAGTCTTATGTGTTCCAAGTTGTGACAATTGCAGAAATGGTGGAGGGGAGTAAGTTTGGTTTGTTCAGCAGAGGAGCATGCCTGTGTTGGGACCAATGTAAGATTGTAGTCCCCTCACCCCCTCCGAGAAAGTGGTTCTGAAGAATAGGAATATGATTTGTTAAAGTATTAACGGAGGACTGTTGCAGCAGTCAGGAAAGGTACCAAGGATGTTGCGGATGCCATATTATGACTGGGGGTGCAGCAAAGTTAACGCAATGTTGCAATTTTGTATACCTATCCAGTGTAGTCAAATGTGAATGGAATACATCACTTTGTTGCTTTGTGTTCAATTTGATACATATTAGATTTGCACATGCGGATAGACAAATGCCAAAACCACCAAATGAAATATAAAACACGATCCAGATATGTGCGATGAAGTGCCTAGAGGCTGGGCAGCGAGGAGTAAAATGAGCATGCAAAGGCGGGCACTGGTCAGAAAACCCACTAAAGAAAACGTGACCGTTAAACATCCATGCATATAAAGAAACCGGTGATTATAAATCTACATGTAGAGTGCTTTGTTTATGAATTGATTAAACTCAGCAATCAGTGTTTCACAAGATGAATTTTAAGCGACTTAAACTGGTTTTGCAGAGGTTGAGGCCAGAGAAAGGGTAAATGAGTACCTATTACCCTAGCAGATGTCGGCTCAGCTAACTAACCGGCCAGGGTTTTCATGGCCTGGTAGTATCTCAAAGACAGATGTCGTCTTTAAGTGCAAGGTGCCTTGCAGAGGGATCCAGGCATTTGCTTTTGACTAAAACATGGCATGAAGGACACCGGAGGCCAGGGATGAACGATACTCTGCTATTCAATTGTTTTCAGGATGTGCGCTGAATTGGTGGTATTTAGATTCGAATTTTCCAATGACGCCAGTAAGCAGGGGTGGATAAGATGGCCAGCGACAGTTCAAAGATAATTGTTTACTCTGCCCTCTCATGCAGATTTAAATATCTGTGCAAATTACATTTAGTATTAAGAGGTCTCAGACCAGCTGGTACTTACAATTAATTATGTTTGTACACAAATGTTAAACTGATGAGGGATGTCATGACCTACCACTGACGAATCCTAAAAAGGTGTGTTCTACACATGAGCTGAGGTTAGTGAAGATAATGGCTACCAATGAGAATGGAAGAATGAGAAAGATGATAATTCTTTGTATAAGTTTTAACCAATCAAGTGTAGGGGTGGTTAGTAAAATATGAGTACATTTATATATACACATATATAAAACATTAGTTCAGGGGGACTTGGGTTAGTCCATAGGGTCATATAGCCCCTCCCGGAAATGTGTACAATAAACTTGCTTTACGCCCAAGACGTGCACTCACTTCTTAGGTGGTGGGCCCGCTTTGGGTTTGTGATTAGGGGCTCTCCCCTACAGACATGCAGGGCAAGTTACTTTACATACGCTACGTAAGATACATGCACTTGCCCCATGTCGATGGGTAAGATTTACCAGTTCCTTGTGTAAAATGCTGCATGCCACCATAAGTACACTTCAATATTGAATCCAATGCTGCCACCAAAAGGCCAGACATGCACAGAAAAGTATTTGTCATGTACTTCGCAAATGAGCTCAAAACATAACCCGATACTCCTTGCTGGCAAGTATGGGTATGTTACCCCTAACTTCATAAAATCTCCTACCCAATGGGAGTGGGCTGTTAGACTGAGCCCTGCCTACACATGCCAATGTGTGAGAACATACAAAAGGAATTCTTTATGAAGAAATATTAAAATGTGAAAAGCACCTGATCCTCAAATTCGCATAGGATGTTTTCAGGCTTCAGGTCTCGGTGAGCAATACCTGGGAATACAAAAGTCCATTAGAAAATGTCTTGCTCCCCAACAGAAATGATATGCAACATTTTTGTAATATTAAGAATTGTCAAAACGTGGTTGGAGACACCAAACCACGTGCATACTTTAAAATGCTATGCACTGATCAAAACTATCATTCACAAAAATAAGGGTCCAACAGGGTAAATGTGATATTGGCATTATCTATTGCCAAGAATGTATAACACTAGAGATCTAGTTTAACAAATCAAAAACCACCAATTGCATTACAGGCACCAGTTAAAAGCATAGAATAGCAGATAATACAATGCGATCTATGCATTTGAGCAGTAAACTGCATTTGAAAATACTAGGTAGAACACCTAACAAAACATGCAACTGTATCCAACCAAACAAAAACTCTTGGGAACACCCAGCATACATTTTTCTCCAAAAAAACGTCCTTGATTGGAATAAGTGTTTGAGCAGAAAATTAATAAAACAGCACCACCTGGAATGACCTGTACACACTCTGGTGAAACTTATTTTACAGACGGTTATGTTATTGTGCATTGGTTACACGTTTATCCATTGCGAATTTAACATAAACAAATTACACCAAACATTAGAATTAGTCACGATAAAGCAGAAAAGGGAGGAATAGTAGCACTAGAAGCACAAACAAAGTAAATACTATTTGAATATATTTTGTTGAATATTTTCAGAGTCTACATCTAATGTGCCAAAAAAAGGTGACCGCATTCACAATAGAAGTCGTTCCACATAGTGTTGATAAAGTGCTAGCATAATTTATGAACTTGTGAAAGGCTCCTTTAACTACTTCAAGGATTCACACTTTAATAGTATGCGTACAGCCGTTTCACATCCTTACAAAACCTACAAAATACAGCGTCCTCGTTGACTAGGCCATATCTTAACTGAGAGGCCTTCGTATGCAACAGGTTCAACAGAATCACAAACCTAGAACGACCATATTTACCTGGATAAATTGATAAGTATGGGGCTAGTGTGCTTGCTTTTATGAACTTAAGTGACTTAAGGAAGAGTATGAATGAAATTCAGTCACCGTTACCCCAGTCTGCTGCAAAGAGCCTTCTTTACCTTGTGTGGATCAGGTAAAGTGGGGTACATCCAGTCTCCGCCAACAACAAGGCAAGTCCCCTTAATTCAGACAAGGCTCACAAGCCTCCAAGCCTTCCCAAAATCACGAGGGAATTCTCTGGAGGAGCCAGCATCTTCCCATACAGTGATCAATATCTCCAGAAAGCTCTTGCTTTTAATGAAGTTATGCCAAGTTCATAACTAATTGCAAGTGTGGCAGCAAACTCGGGAGACCGACGACTCTTCTCCAGTTCGAGCCTTCTAATTTAAGTATTCAATAATTGAGAGATCATGCATCTCAATAGTCCTGTACAAGAACAAATATTTGCTTGGCTTAGGATCAGGGATGACTTAAGAACCAATTGCAAGGCAAGAGAAGATAAATCATGTACATAGGACATTTCATTTAAGTAAAGGAATGAACACTGTCAAATGCCAAGTATTGCACAATTAAATATGCAGAAATCATGTGCAAGACAGTGCAACCTACTCTAATAGCACCCAGTATAACTGAATTAAATAGAACTAAGGTCAGAATGGACAAAATTGCTGTCTACTCCCACGTGGGAAACTAGGCCTATTCAGAACGCTTCAGACGAAGATGGCAATGTACCTCCAATGTCCACTACAAAGATGCTTTGGCTTAAGGCCTGACGGAGCGATGGTAGGCTTATTGGCCAAGTGGGCAGTTGTCGGACGTTCCCCGCACCTGGATTTCATTTTGCTTACGTGCTGCTTACAAGCTGAATGTCCAAGGTTGGGAGAGAATGCCAATCAGGAGGGCCTATGTAATGGATTATACATTGTTGCAATCGGTTGCCGTTATTCTGCCATTATTTGTATTATACGCTGGAGGAAGTTTTAGGCGTTCTTACTTTATAAGGGTCAGCAATGAAAACACCTACTTAAGCTATAGGTATATATTTTTGCCTAACCAATCCCCCTAGTTCAATTGGTTTTACAGTTTGTCAAGGACAAAATGTAAAACACCAAGAAACATCAACAAATCTGAAATCATGACCTGCCCCCCCACCAAGTCAACCGCCAAAGCACCCGAGTCAGTCAATTAACTACACATATGCACTGTACCCACCATCACTACTTTCAGAAAGCCTCAAAACATGCCTGTTTCTCCACACATAACCCTGCCCTCATCCACTAGTCTAATTGTCCTATCCTTTCGTGAAAACAGCTTTCTTCGACTCCCATTTTATCAATATTTGAACCATGTATGCGCTCCGAGACCAACTTAGTAGGGCAAGCGCTAAACAAAAAAATTGAAATAAGGTGTTCATAAAATCCTAAAGTTGTAAAAACCTAAGGGGAGGGACTTCAGGACAGACCGGATCAACCCTGGAGCCTCAAACCACCACTAGTAAAGAAGTGCTTTTTCAACCAAGTGCCGAATTATTCTGCCTTTCCTCACCTTCCCTTAAAGAAACTATACAATATTGTATCCCTTCAAGGCTGAATTAATGCACCATCAGCTACTTGGTGTGGTGTCAAGTTACAGAATATAAGAATACAAGGATGAGGCTACACTGCGACTGGACTACCAAATCACTTAAGCACTCTCCATGCTTAACTAGCTGACCATGAGGCAAAGAGTTCAAGCACTCTGCTTTGCTCTCCATGCCTTACACAGGAGGCCACATTAAAGGGAGGAAAAAATAAATACTACAATTCTAGAGAAATGCCATGCTGACAGTCACTTCCATCTGGAGTTGGTAACCATTCTCTGGAAAACTCCAAAATGTGTAAACTACAGTTCAGGTTTCTGGAAGCCGAAATGGATTTTCTTGATAAAGCCACCCGATTTGGAAGGAAAAAAAAAAAAACTTTGCAAGCTTATCACACTTACTCAGAAGCAGACAAGAATACAAATAAGGTACGATTAGCTAAAGCAAATACTGACAAACTAGGAAATAAGATTGATCGACTTCACAGCTCTCAGACAAATTCTTTGTTGAAAGCTGAAACACCCCTTTCCATAAACTAAGTGTTGCAACCACTCGCCCTAAACCGTGCCACTCCCAAGCAGATAACCCCAAGCCTGAAATCAATACAAAATTGCCAGCATCTGCTCACGTGCGATGTCCCTCTATTCGGACCAATTTCCCAAACAAATGAGGTAATTCAGAGCACTGAATTGTGTTGGCAATAACTTGGCTAACCTGTTTCCCACAGTTTTTGCAGAAGTCGCCATCCTGTGGATTTATAAGCCAACCCTGTATTTATACCCGGTATATCCAGACAAGGCATCAAGCATGATCGGGGTGAAGCAGATCACAACGCCTTGTTTGCGGCCAGCAGACTACATCGGTTTACAAGCTTAGCACAGCTATATGAAAACGGAATCTGGGACGTGCGGTCCCTGGCGATTGAAACAGGAAAGCCAAGCACAGCTGCAGAATATCAATCACATTCGCAGCTTCACATGGTACGACCATGTATCGTTATGACCAAGTTTGACCTATATCAAAAGCAGCCAAGTCAAGTTACAGCTCAGACTGGAGCTACTGTCACAGTGGATGCACAGCAGGTAGAGTATGCAAGGCTGTATCCCGAGCACCAGGTCAAATAAAACATTGAATGTGAACAGGTTTCTGTAAAGCAAAAAAGCGTATACATTGCTTAAATGTATATATTTTCTAGTTTTTAAAATACGCATCCAGCACGCTCGAGCCATCAGTGGTGTGTATACTATTGGTTATTAATTGTCCAGTACAGATTTTAAACAATTCTGGACAATGGAAATATTCTTCAGTGTTCCGAGTTCTCTAAACCTACTTCTCCAAGTCGGACAGCCCCAACCCATTTCACGGTCACATTGCATCAGTTCATTAATACAATTACAGTAAAATATCGAAACCGAATGCCCCAGCTAGCCAGTCTGTCTATCCTTGCAAATGCCCATTTAACGTTTCAAGTCATTTACGTACGGTAGTTTGCGACGTTCACAATTCTATACCTCTTTCGTTGCCTACAAACGTAGGTTCAACCTCAACACATTTAAAGCCATAGGTGTTGCATGTATTCTTGAACTGCGAAATGGAAAATGGGGTCACTAAATCAGTTACTAGAAATTACGTTTAATATTCTGGAACTTTCATATCAATTAATGCATGGCCTCGACTGCAATATCTTCCTTCTGCATGACCAAACTACATGTCTAGTGCTCACTTGATCAATGTATCATTTACAATGGAAGGCATCTGCCCACTAGAATCTGTACAAAGCAGTCGTAAAATATAGTTTATTATGCAGCACGTGGTCTAGACCTGAATTGAAAAATTACTCTACGCAGCAGTAAACCCCTCGATTGCCATACCAGTCACAGTCTCTGGTTCTGCTCTAGACAAAAGGGATTATTTCTGTGCCTATACTTCAGTAATAACCTACTCTGAAACTGTTACATTGCCAACCTTTATGCCACTTAATTCAATAACAGTACACATTTGTATCAGGTCCATAGCTACGGTCATATCGGATACTAATCCACAAGCAGAAAAGTAAAAGCTTTAACGGGAACAGCGTTGGGCGTCAGCCTGCCAAGGCTCACAATAAAATGCAACCATGTCTCTAGTAAACCTACACCAATGTGGGATGAGCCAGCCCGCTCTGAGCTGGAGAATATGAACCTGGACAAGTAAAACACCGCACAATGGTAGGCATATACGTCCCTTCCAAACAGCATAGCACAAAGGATTAGCGTTAAGAACGCAATTTGACAAACTATGACCCATTTAGTATTGAGCATATGTTCAAAAAGGGGTCCAATGGAAGACTGAGCCTTTGGCTTGATGTCCTGCTGAAAATCTGACACTAGGCCCTTCCATTCTTTTGGGTGTGTTCCATAGTCACTGTCCTCCGGCTCTCATGCTACACCATCACCTACTATACATTTATCCAGACCACCACTGTCCATTTTAAAAAGGATGCTACCTGGATATTGCCCATGCCATCTGTAATGAATCGTATGTACACCACTCCTGACAGGAATTCCATAATTATGTAATACTAGAGTGTGGAGCGTATGGAGTGGGTGGCATGGACGGAATGCATGGAACCGATTGAACAGATGGAGTGCATACAACTAAAGGAGTACAAATGCGACGGATGGAACGGAACAGATAGAGGGCATAGAATGATCAGAGTGCATGGAATTCATGGAGCATGAAGACGCTCAATCTGAAGCACCTCCTGAAAACCACCATATCACATCACCACACCTACTCTCTTCTATACACCACCACTCAACTAGAACACAGCGATACTATGACACATTCGGTATAGCCGTTCTCATACCAACACCTGCCACATTCTCCCCATCATCCAAACTAAACACAGCTGGTTGCACACCCGTCAGCCTAGGCGTTCTCCTCAGGCCTAACGCAGCCAGAATCAGTCTGGTATCACCCTGCCAGAACGAAGACCTACTCCTGATATCCCAACCACCACACCTACTGCTAAGAAGCAGCTATCATACGAGTGGCACACCTGCTGCGCACATATCTGCTGTACACACACCTTATGTCTCTCTACTGACTTGAACCACGGTTCCCGATGACGTTCAACCTACCAGAGCTTTGAGATCATACCAATGGTACATAAGGCGCTATATAAATGCAAAACAACATAACAAAATACCTTGAAATAGCCATAGGATATACAGTCAGAACTCACAGAACTAATTGATGCAACTCCATAGCATTAAGACCTCTAGTGAATCTGCTGTACTGCGATTCAAAAATATGCTCGGCTGCTTTCGAGGCAGCCTCTTGGGCTATCCATATCCCACCTAGGATTCTAACACCTTTACATAGGCATTGTTTGCAAAGATTCAAAGTTATTATTATTAAAGTTCTCAAGGTTGAATTACAGGTTCTACAACCAACACTTAAGCTAATTGACATTCACAATAAATATTAATTTTGTAACTTAACTTTAGCAAGCAAACTCAAGAAAACCAGTGCAGAGGAGCAACATTTATGTAAATGCCCTGACTTTATGCATAGTCAATTTTACACATGGAAAAAAAGCTTTACACCACAACTCAAGAATTATTTCTTGAAGACTGTTGAGTCACCTCACCCTTTGTATGGAGGAAATTCAGGGCAGTGGCAATGTCTTTTACCACTTTGCTGGCCTCTTTTTCATTAAAGTGCTTTCGCCTTTGAATGTGGCTCAGGATGGAACCTATGGAAAGAGAAACATCCAATTATTCACTCAACTTACAACTATGAAAAAGGATCCTAGTCGCAAGACTCAATATTCTGAATCTGGTCTTTGGATCTGCACACAATTTCCTTCCAGCTGTCACTGCAATGTTGTACTTCAGTTATTGCAAACAAGCTCCGACGAGTACAACAGTTGCACAAAATGGTTAACTGCATTGCTTTCTTGAAAATGTAGAAGATATGCATTGCTTTAAAGTAGGTTCATGGCTCTCAAAAAGAAAGGTCACATCACCCTACTGCCCAAGTAGGATTGGTAAATATTCATGCATACAAGACCTGCAGTGTTTTACTAATTTCGTTCAAGTTAGAATTCCAACACATTTAAGACAAAGAGGCCCCTTGCATAGATACTGCACCCTCTAAAAAAGTAGAGCAGATGCAAAGCAGTCTCACTCACTTCTCCAATCTTCTAGATTGGAATAGGTTCTACATGCATGCTGTACCAGGCTCTTACCTAATTTCACACTTGCGGCAAAACATCTGCCCATTTGTAGCCTGTGCATCTGTTTTTTACTTTGTTCGCGCTCCGAGCGCGGGGTTTGTGCGTTTTCTCCCTCTCCTTGCAGCAACTTCCTGGTGCCCTCCTCCAGCCCGCCTCCTTCGAGTGTCCCTCTGGACTACCTGACGGCTGCTCTCCCCCGCTCACCTCTTTGCACAGTTCCAGGGGTGAGAGCAGCTCGCCGGGCAGCCCAGTTTCAGGATTGAAATCCTGCTGGTTCCATCTGGGCCAGAAGTGAGATTATCTTGTTGCAATTGTGTTTTTTACTTTGTTCGCGCTCCAAGCGTGTGGTTTGTGTTTTCTCTCCCCCCCTCCCCTTGCAGCCTCTTCCTGGTGCCCTCCTCCAGCCTGCCTGCCTGCCTGCCTGCCTGCCCACCCCCCCTCATCTACTGACCCTCCGGCAAAGGGCGGCTCCTACAGCTGCGGCTCCCTCTGTCTGCAGGAGTCCGCAGGGGACACCAGGCACCAGTCCCACTTTGCTATCTCCACCTTCTCCAGGCCCACCCCACCTGGTCACTTCATTCGCATGGTGTCTTCACCTCACTGTGTTCCACAGTTGTGTTAAACTAGGGTCGTTTCTCCCCTCGCAGGATTCTCACACTTAGGTGGCCTCTGTACCCAATATGCATTTACTGTTCTGAAATGTGGTAAACTTGGGCTTGCCGCTCACTTCCCGCCTGCGTGCTCTCGTATCGTCTGTCTCCCCCTCACTCCATGGTGCCCTCCATCTCGCCTATCTTCTCTAACTGCTTCTCCATTGACTATCCTGCTCTCCTCACTAAATCTGGTAGGAAAAAGTTTAAAAAGGACATCCTGGTCTCCAACCAAAACCTCCCTATCGCTGACACCTACACTAGTGCCTGCTCCAAGGAAACTCACCGACATCCTCTTTTTCGTGCCTTCGCCTGACCTATGGACCCTTCATATGGTCTCTGTGCTTCCTTTCTCCTCTTCTCCCATTAATGGTGGCACCCGTTGGGATGTCCTCTTGGCCTCCTTCCACTCCTCTAAGGCCATCATTAATGTCTACGCTAATGGGACCGTCTTGGTATTCTTCCCTTCCCCCAGAAGCTCACTGGAAGCTGGACTACTGTAACAGCCTCCATCTTAATCTGCCTGCCTCCACTCTCCGCCCTCTGCAACTCATCCAGAACAGAACTGTGAGACTTGTCCTTGGCCTCAACCCCAGGGACTGTATCTCTCCAGGACTGAAATCTCTACACTGGCTCCCAGTGGCTGCGAGGATAACGTTCAAAACCCTCTGCATTGTCCACAAGGCCTTCTGGGGCCTGGGGCCTAAATACCTTCAACTCTTTCTTCCTAAATATCTTCCTTCCCGAGCCCTTCGCTCATCCGTCTCCAACTCCTTCAGGGTCAGCCGCTTCTCGAAGCAACGAGCTGGGGGTAGATCTCTCCACGGCAGGGGCCTCCCTCTGGAACAGCCTTCCTGCGAGCCCTTAAACTTGAAGAGAACCATCTCCGGTTCCGGAAGCACCTCAAAACCTTCCTCTTTGCTTCTGCTTTCTCTCTCCCTCTCCCCTGCTAAATTCTTCACTGAAACTGCACTGAATCTGCAACTGGGCCACTCACCGACCTCGGTCCTGGGCCCAGCCACTATCCACTTGCACTGCCTCCCTGGCAACCCCTGCACTGCGGGACTGTCTCTGTATACCTACAGCCCCCCTCCCTTCCCAGCACTTGTCTGCACTTACCTTGCACTTGCCACCAGCTGGCCCTATTTATTTTATTCTTACTTGTAGTGCACTCCCAAACCACCCCCCCCTCCACCTTCCCCTGCACCTGCGCGATCTGAATGACACCTGGCCTAGTAGGATCGTTGTCAGTCTTCCCCTTGTTCCCCCCTCCCTGCCTAGTCGCGCCTTGAAACACTTGTGTATAGGCGCGTTACAAATGCCTTATATCATATCATGCACAATCCAACCTACATAAATGCAAAAGGAATCTAGGAATCAAAATAAACTGACGCGGTCCCGTAGAACTTGGCGTCAGCTTTATTAAACTTCACAAACAGACTTAGGTCAGGGTGCTAGATTTGCTGCACTACATGTTACGGCGCCTTCTGCTGCAGACCTAGCATTTACTCTCTGGGGGTCCTACATACAGGATATATTTTAAGCTCCTGCTTATCAATTTTTTTGATCATTGTAACCCACTTGGGTCAAATTGGATAAACTTCAATTCTCAAACAGAATTTATTCTGGTCTGGTATTTCATAATGTGACTAAAGCTTTACTCATCAGTGATACTTCACTCTTCAAAATCATTTAAATGACCTCACTATCAATACTGATCTCCAATTTCGATGCCAATCTTTGGGAACAATATTTTGCTCTTCACTTTATCAAAAAGCCTATGAAACTGTCCAACACTACTTTATTGCATTCTTTAATGCACATTGCATTTCAGTGATGAGGACATTTGCTGCTGAACACCGGTTCTGAAGACCTCTTTAAATGTGAGGTAGCATTTCAGTAGGACATGCATAAGGAGATCATAAATCAGGGCGCCTAGTATCAAGACAAGCTCTGCAAACCCAAATACCTGTACTTGCAAAAGAGCAACACAGTTTAATTCAAATTCTATGCAACCATCACTTGAAATACAAAGCCTGAGACTAATTTAGCTACGGCTAGGTGGTCTCTGCCCTTCAGCTTGGTTACATAATTTACAGGTGCACAATGTCAGAAATGGGATTCAGACATATGTTTAGTACACACGTATTATAAAGTTATTTCTATATTCATCTGAATGATTTGTCAGTCGTGCCCAATAGGCCAAAATACATCACAGCTTAGTATCAGACGTGACTTCAGTACTGTAATCTACACTCATGAAGGGTTAAGAACCACGGTCGAATACCTTGGTGGCTCAAGTGGTAGGTAGCATATTGCCAACGAAACACTCATCGGCCATAGCTAGATATGGAAAAGAATGTTTATTTCCTTGCAGTGGAATTCTCAATATTTACGATAGAGGGATTTAAGAATCAGACTGCCTCAACATTTCTTTAACAGGATATGGATCCAGTGCAACAGGTAAGGTATTTGATACGTTCCAATAGTAGTTCATCTAGATATTAAAGTAGTAATATAACTGGGTAACAATTTCAAGCCACTAGTCACTTCAAAAGGAGGCCTAAGCAATTGCATACAGAAGTAAAATATACATGCATAGCTCAGTGGTATTCAAAACATTATGCTGAGCCCCACCCGAGTGAATTTTATTTGCTGAGCCTCCCTTGCAGAAACGTAGTGTTGCCACCCCCCCAGATCTCATCTGCTCATATTTTCCATTAAAATCAGTCGCAGTACTGACTCTTTGCGGAGCCTCAACGCCCTTAGCCATCCTTTAGCAAGCCCTACAGTCAGCAGATCACTGATCTAGTGGACCAACAAAGCCATATTTTGTGGCTAAACAGTTAGTAAAATAAAAAATTCTGAAACAAAAGCAACCCTGCAACATTGTTATCCAGTGTTGTACATATGCATCCACAAGAGGCCCACATTACCCTAGCGCTTGGGAGTTTCATCAATGTCATGCCAACTGTATCAGAGTGTCTGTAAACAAATAGCCAGTGTGATGGGGGTCATAGGGAGACTGTTCCTTAATTGGCATTAATGACTATTACTCATCTGTAAATGTTCTCCAGTATGGGTCTGGCATGGATTCCCCAGTAGTCAGGCCGGGAATCCTCAGTAAAAGAAAATTGTTCACTTTCAAACTGTCTTTCTCCTATAAGCCAATCACTGAACTCTGGGTCATACTGACCCCAGCCAATGACTGCCCTTTCCCTAAGCCCCTCCTCTGGCAGCCATCTTCAGATGTGGTGGCACGTAAAGTGGCAGTATGACCAAGAAGAGCCGCAGGAGGGAGAGTTCATGGGTGAATCCATGCCAGACCCATGCTGGAGAACAGTTACAGGTAAGTAACTTGCTCCTTCTCCAGTATGGGGTCTGGCATAGATTCACATTTTCCTGAATAAAGAATACATAGCAGTACATACACAACCACAGGAGGTGGCAAGGCTCAACAGGTTCCCTTTGAAGCAAACTGGTTGTGTATGTGTACAAGTGCATACCTCCACGTAGCAGACCTTCACACCAAACAGGAACACAGTTGTTGCAGCGATCACTCAGTAGAATGGGTTCTCGGACGGCCAGGCAGCGGTGGATTTGCCAACCGGTGACAATGAGTTATACAGCCAGAGAGCCACCTGGACATGGAAGCCTTGGACAAGGCCTTCCCATGGGTCACAGGATCCAAAGTGCACAAATAAAAGCTGAGAAGTCTTCCAGAAACTCTTTGTGCGAGCCCAGAACTTCAGAGCATGAGCCACATCCAGCAAGTGCAAAGTCTTGAGCTGGCAACAAAGGTTTGAGATGGAATTCCGACGGTACCTTCAGCATGAAGGTGGTGAGTCTGCAGCACAACACTTATCGTGAAAAGTCGAGTAAGGCTGTTTGCAGGATACAGCCTGGATCTCACCTACCCTCCTGGCAGAATAGCCATGAGCAACGCAGTCTTCCATGAAAGGTATGAGAGGGGCTTGATGCATAGGCTCGAAGGAACCCGGCCCTCCAACCCCCCGTTCCGATGACGCTTGTCAGAACCACGGCGAGATCCCACATTAGGGTGGGCACCTACCCCGCCGGGAACGATTGGAACAGTCTTAAGAACTCCTTTACCAACTGTCCCGGAAACCTGGTGTAGTGGGAGATAACCACCAGATGCACCTTGGAGGCGTGAGCCAGTCCTGTTCGGGCCAAAATAAGTATGGAAGGACCTGTGGGGCCGTGACAATCTTAGGGTTGATCTTCTGTGTCCGACACTGAATCGTGAAGCGCTTCCACTGGTGCCCGTAAGAGTCAACAATGCTCTAGCAAGGACCTGTGCAGTCTGCCGGAAGCTCGTACCCACCAAACTCTAATGCAGCAAGAGCCAAGCCTTCAGGTTCATCGACCCTGGGTCTTGATGTAGGATTGCGCCTCCTTCTCTGGTGAGCAGGTCCACGACCACTGGCAGTTTTATTGGTTGCGTCACAGACAGGCTGAGAAGGTCCAGTTACCAAGTTTGCCTCTGCCACGCCGGAGCGACGAGGATCATCTTGCACCTGCACCGTTTGAGTCGAATGATTGACTTGCAGCAGGAGGGGCTACGTAGGAAACTCGTACAGAGCAGGCCTTCCCACGGGAAGGAGAATGCATACCCATGCTCTTCGGCTGGTGCAACCTGCTGATGAACCTCTGGCACTGGAGTTCGTTGCAAATAGGTCAATTCGGAGCCTGCCCCACTTGAGGAAGAGACTGTCCACTTGATCCTGCTGAAGCTCCCACTCCGGGCAAGAGCGTAGTTCCCTGCTGAGAGTAGGCAAATCTCGAATCCACCAGGTGGAAAGGAATGAGTAACATCCCTTGGGCGACGGCCTAGTGCCACAAATCCTGTGCATGCCCCACCACCATATCACTCGAAAGAACTCCTTGTCGACGACGACAATCTGGTCAGTGAAGCTTCTGGACACCTGTATGCAACGAGAGCACAGGAACTCCTGAAAGGGGTCGCATCCACAACCTGCAGAGTCTGATCAGGTAGATGCACGACATGATGCCGAGCAGCAACTTGATGGTCCTCACCATGGCGATCTTCAGTGCAAACAGCCGTCGCAACTTGCCCAGAACAGAGGTCTTCCAAGGGAGCCGCCAGGCAGGAGACAGTGTTGAGCCTGGATCCCAGGAACAGAGCGTCTTGCGATTGAATCAAGCAGGATTTTGCATAGTTTACCGAGTAGCCCAGATCCGTCAGCAGCCGGACTATTCTGCATGTGATAGACACTGCTCTCCTTTACTTGGCACAGATGAGCCAGTCGTCTAGGTATGGGTGCCCATTTATTCCTTGCAGGTGCAGATGAGCCGCCACTGGTGCCAGGCACTTCGTAAGGACTCTGGGGACCGACTCAGTCCAAAGGGCAGGGCCTTGAACTGGTAGTGCTTCCCCTGTACGACGAAGCGCAGGAACTTGCAATGTTTTTCGTGAATGGGGGACATGGAAGTACGAGTCCTCTAGATCCAGCAACGACAGGAAGTCCCGCCTCCAGTTGGCAGAGCACGTGCTGCAACGTGACCATCCTGAATTTTTGGGACTTTATGCACTTGAAGAGTCATAGTAGATAGAGAATGGGCCTCCAGCCCCCAGTCTTTTTACCAAGTAGTAACTGGAGTAAACTCCGGAGCCGCTTTGGAACCTGCTCTATCGCTCCTTTAACATGGCCTACACCTCCAGCCGCAGCTGAGTGATGCGTTCCTGCCAAGCCACCGGTGTTATCGGTGGACACTTGAAACTCCAAAGTGTGCCTGTTGCCCAGAGCATCTAGCACCAGCACTCAGTGGATATGTTTTTACAGCGCACTGATCCAGTTTGCTAGCCGGCCTCCCACTGGGGTGCAGGGCCTTGACGGCGGCCACCTCCGAAGGCCTTGGAACAACACTAAGCCTCCTGGGTTGTTAACGGGAGGGTTGGCAGTATGAGGATGATCCTCTGCCAAAACCTTACGATGATCTGCCCGACTTCCCTCCTGAGGAAAGGACAGTGCTGTTGCAGCATGCCCAGGGCACGGGCCGTCTGTTAGTCTTTATGGCCTGCAGCAATTCATCGATGGCCGTTCCGAAAAATGATTGTCCCAGTCGAACAGCATGTCCAGGACGCTTGTCTGAACTTGCTGCCTAAGGTTGGTTGCCTTCAGCCAGCCATGACGACAGAGGCAGTCCCAGCTTCATTTGGTGAAATCCCGTATCTGCAATGTCCGAGTCCACGATGATGCCGTACCCGACGCAACCTCACCCTCCTGAAGGATCTCCATCTTGTACCATAACTCCTGGTCGTACCGGGCCAGGATCGCTAAAGCGTTAGCTGCCTTGACCGTGACAGCCGCCGAGTAGATTACCTTTCTACCCATGGCGTCCAACTTCTTCCCCTTGCTGTCTGGGGGAATGGAGGCAAAGGATGACTTCTGCTGTGCAGCCGCCGAGACCAGAGACTTGGGTGCAGACTGGAACCTGGTATTTCTTCTCCAGCCGGTCTTTTTCCTGGGTGGGGTTTTTCAGTAGCGCCAGGCCCTCATCCCAGACGTCGTCCACGTGCAGCACCGCCAGAATGTCTTCCTTTTCACCTCCTGGTGTGGATACAGAAAACCCTCCTTTCTCTCCTCCGGTTTGAGCTGGAAGGGTTCAGACACGCAGGCAACCATGGAGTGGAATGAACACACTTCATCTGCGAGGGATGTGGGCGGTCTTGGTGGAGGAGTAATGTTGCTGTCGTCACCGTGTCCGTCCCTGTATCTGTATCCCATGTGTCGGGTGAGGGAGCACGCGCGGGGAGGTTGGTGAGGAATAGGGTGCTGCTTCCTTTTCTTAGGCGGTGGTGGGCCCGGTGTCAACTGGGCGGGCACTGGTGCTGCCATCGGCATCTCTTCTGTATCTCCGACAAGCATGTGGAGAGTCGAAAGAATGTTCTGAGAAATCTCTTGGTGGTGTTGGGGGAGCAGGCTTGCTCGGCCCAGCACCTACATTGTCTCCTTCCTAGTTGTAGTCGATGTTCCTGTCGGCCCAACATCCTCCTGGACCGTATGGACGGAAACCATGTCCTCTTCGTCGGGAGAAATATCTATGCCCTGGAGCACTTGGTCTCCCCCTTTTTGTGTCCCAAAGGGTCAGTATCGGGCTTGGGGACAGCATCCTCTTTTCTGGTGTTGTGGGACATATTCACCCACTCAGCAGCACTTTCCCCCCCACCCCCCCTCCCTCCCACATCACCAAGCTGCGCGCATCTGCAGTCACAAGCAAAATGGCTGCGCTGGCTCCTGTGATCACCATGGCCTCAAAACTGCATTTTGCAGCGACAAAACTATGGCTGCATCATCTTGCCAAGCACATATGGGTTAGGATGGATCAAGGGGGCACACTGAGGGAGCTTGCCAGTGTGTTCTTACATATACAAAGAAAGTGAAAAAGCAGCGCTGCTCTGCTGCCAACCCCAAAGTCCCCATTGAAAAGGGGGTATTTTACATTATAATAATGCTGCTCTGACACCATTTTTATCTGTTCTTCCTCAAACTATTAATAAGGCCCTGCCCATGTATGTCCCCATTGTGCTTCAGCAAAATCAAGTATGACCCCCTGAATGACAGGCTCCATCAAACCAAATCTGAGAAAAATCAAAGAAACTTCATTTTCCGCTGCACAGGAAAAGCTTCACTTTAAGTTACAAAGAGTCAATGATCAGTAATTCAAAGAAACTCCAGCTCTGGGATATGTCAATTTCAGTGCATAGGTGGTTCCAATAAACTACTGCCTACAAGAAAATAACTATGGCTGCAAAACAGTGTGGGAATCCAGATGGAAAGTCAAAAACCAAATTTGAAAGCAGAGTGCTTGCAGCTTGCACCACGTGTAAAAATGGGCTTTGCAAACTAATGAAGAAAAATGCTAGTTTGAGAGTACCATGTTGAACAAAAACCATGCCTAGCAATGTGAAAGGGGAATTGTACTGTGAAAATACAATGTATGAAATGATTCTATTCAGCAGGTTATCTTCCAATTCAGAACAAAAAAAACCCAATTAAATCAAACTTCAGTGGCTGCAGGGGAGGGGGCGTCAACCAAAAACCAGTTTCTGCTGTGAGGATGACAAACAAAAGGGGCAATCTCAGTAGATACCAACACTCCAGTGATAATTACTAGGTTGGACAGAATCTGGTCTGGGCTGAGCCCTCTACAATGGAATTTCCAGGACACAAGTGTGGAGAAGGGGCAATAAACCAATCAAGCTGCGAAACGCCCACCTTACTCTGGAGAAAATAACTGTTGGTGGTAGCAAACTAGGAGAAAATGGTCCAGGGGAGGACAAAGGACCGCTAATCTGTTTCTTTAAAGACTTATCTTTGCAGCAAGACTTTGCAAAAAAAAAAGAAAATTTAGCGGTTTAAATGTGATTTTTGTGGCTTTCAAATAAGAGGTCCTGGTGGTCAATAGCATGTATGGGACACGAATGCCAGAAGAATGTGAATCATGGGGAAAGGTCATATGATGGAACGTTAAAAATTAACAGAAATAGGCCCTATGATAGCATGTATGCACGTGTAAACGTACAGAATTTTTCACACTGAAAATGACCAAAGATTATTAAACATACAAAACAATGTCTCAGATTGAAGAGTTGGACTGCAATGGCCTGCATAAAATATGTAACCTGTTAATGTAATTTGCCAAGAGACTTAAACTGTATAAATGAACCATTTGTACAAAAATCAGATTTTAGCTAAAGGAACTGTGGGAGGTTTTTGAACATTGTAAAACTCACATGAATCTGCCATCCAGCCCTTTAGATCCTACTAGCTGAGAGCGAGGCGAGGACTAGCACCCCTGACCAATACAGTGGTTTAGAGGTGTGTTTAGCTAAACCTGCCCAGCCATATACTTCCATGATGTCACTATGCATTATAAATAAGAGTCCATGAAAGGACTCTAGACAGACACCCGCTCCTGAATTCCTGCGCTGCGTTCCCTATCTCCATTCATCTTGCAGATTCCAGATTTTCCCTACAAGGCCAAAGCATTGCTGACCCTACTCCAGAGCACACTGAAAAACCCAAGCATAGCCGATTCCTACTCCAGCAAGGCCATTGATCCAGAAAAAAAACACCAATATCCCATTAACGAGAAGCGGTGGTAAATTTTTTTCATCCTGAAATCAGACCGGCTTGCTGGCCACTACCTGCATGCTGAGCTGTCTTTCCATCCGTTGACCAGAACTCCCCAGCTGTTTGCTGTAAAGAGGCACCCGCCGTGTGGTGACCATTCAAAAGTGGACCGAGTATCCTGCATCCCATAACCCATAGTCTACCCCATCTTGTCCCTTTTGTCTGTATTACACCAACCTATCCTATTTATACCCTGGTAACTTGATGAAACTGTTAGAATTATCTGTGTACCAATCCTTGACTTTCTAAAGGGCTAGCGCCAGCTCTATTAATTTTGTCTTGTGTAAATCCTTAGCCCCTAGTCATTTTGAGTGATCAGACTAGTTTCCGCTTAGGGTTGGACACTGGGGTGATAAGGCATTGCAATCAGTATTTCATCCGTTTTTCATAGAAACAGTTTATGGCATTTTAAAAAACAGGAAGGTAAATTGCAAGTTTTTCAACGTTTCATTTGGCTGCAGCAGATTTTAAACTTCCCACTCGTTTTCGAATTGTATGCTCTTGGTGATCGATCCATTGCCTTGTGATTGCTAGTGTTTATATATTACTGCCTTTGTGAGAAATCATTTACCTCAAAGTTTTAAACCGCTAATTTGCCATTTCCGAGTGTCCTTTCATGCTATTGCAAAAGGGTTTAATGAGGGAAGGTTGGATCGGGATTCTGTTTACCGCCTCTTATTCCAGACTACCTGCTGATTCTATCCACTCAGAATTTTGTTAATTGTGGGTTGAGGGAACATTGCAGGGGGAAATCCAACTTGGTTGCCATCTATTCTAATTCTAAAAGACTTGTGCTTTGTACATGTTCTAAGAGAAGGTCAAGTGCATTGCTTACATTTTCATTGTAATTATCACCCCATTGGCGATTGCTGCCCATATTAAAATTGTATGATTTCATTAAATTTTTAAAATAAGATACTGTATTTTCAACAACTGGCCTGGTTCATGGTCCATTGTGACCTGGGGAATTTGAAAAAGGTGTGATACGAGTGGTGTACCATCTCAAATAGAATTTGCATAAAATAAGGAGAAAGGCATATCAGTTGTGCACTAGATATAAGACCTAGGCTGAGACCAAGGAGTGTGTCGCCTGAAGCGTCCCATCTGGGAGGAAGAGCCACTCTGTTGCCGCTGTCTGGGCACCCTGGACCGGATCAGCGTCTTCTAAGGGCAGCCGCTACCAACTTGAAAGGAAGATTTAGCCTGGATCACCTGGGCATTCACGGGCAGGTCAGACACCTTACCCTGTGGCTTGGTTCTTTGGTTTTTCCAGCAACTTCCCTGAGGTAACTGACTTCCTCTTCAACAAAGCTGAATCGATGGCTGACTGAGGTCGATTGAGAAGATGATTGCACCATGCTCGTCGCAGGACCCGCTTGTGCGGCGAGCCTCATGTAAACTGGCGCAGAGCTTGGCCTAGTCTTACCCCCATGGATGGGGCGCCCTCATAGGACTTAGACGCCCGCTCTGACTGGCCGGATCTGGATGAGGCATGCTCCTGTCAGCCACATGGGAAAGGGGCCATGGCATTCAGCCACGCTGCCAATCTGCTGTGCCGATCCTTGATGGTGCGCTTGGTAAACACACGGGTGAAGATAAACGCTGTGGGAACGCTTGTCTACCTGGAACAACCGCAGCTGGTGCAGAGCGTGAAGAGGGTACCCCTGTCCTTTACCTCCAACATGGTTCAGCATGCAGAGGAAAAGGACAGGGGTACCCTCCCTTTTCCAGGAAAAGGACAGGGGTACCCTCCCTTTTCTTCAGATTCTAGAAGGCCATAGTCCTTATGGCCTTCTAGAATCTGAAGAAAAACACGTTGATTCTGCTCTCAAGGGGCAAAGAAGGTGTCGACTAACGGATCTCCGTTGGGTGGATGAAGAAATGAAAGAATCCTAGCAAAAAGCATGAACACAAAAGCTCCAAGAGCGAAACACAGGGACTCCCAACACTTGGATGTGCAGTAAAAATCTGAAAATGGCTGTCAGAGGAGGGGCTTAGGTAGAGAGCAGTCATTGGCTGGGAGCAGTATGACCTAAAGCTCAGCAATTGGGTTATAAGAGAAAGACAGTTTATAAGTCAGTGAAACTTATTCCCAGCCTGACAGGGAAAATTCATGAGCATGTGAATCCATGGCAGACCTCATGCTGGAGAATGAGCATAGAAATAAAATGTAGGGAATGGTCCTGCAGGAATTTGATTTAATCTTAAGTATTCAAATCACGAAATATTTTTCCATAAACAAGCACTTTAACACAAAAGACCACGCAGTTGTGCCCTTTGCCTAGCCACCCAATCAAGGTAGGGGCTCTGAGCAGAAGAAAACAAAAAATGATAGCATAGCATTTTTAATGTATACTGTACCTCCTCGCAACTTCTCAAATACGAGATAAAAGCAGTTCTCATCTTCAAAAAATTCTATCAACTCCAAAATATTCCTAAAATGGATAAAAATAAATATAACTTGTATGCGTGTCTGCAACCAAACATTTACAAATGAACTAACTATTAAGGCTTTTCTATAGGAGGATGCATTCTACAAAGCGTAACAATGAAGGACAACAAACTGAACATGTCACCATGTTTAGTCTTATCTACAAAAACAGAAAACATGATTAGTCTTGCAACACAAGAGACAAAAAAATACTTAGATTCAGTGCTTTGTGCTGGTTTGCCTATAATGCATTAAATGGCACACTAACTTACCTTTATAGACTACCCATAATCACCTTAAGACAAGCGACTACATAAAGCAGAGAAAATTGCATCGGTCCTCAAATGCTAGAAAGAAAATATAGGGTAATGCCCGGGGAGGCGGGGGAGAAAAGATGCAAACTGAAAGCCTTAAAAAAAGAATTAAAAAAAAAGAAGTTACTCACCACCTCAATTCCATACAAACAGCGCACCATTTCTTACTTGCCAAAAGTAAATCACCACTAGACAGTGGCTAGTACAAATTTTGCACCCTGGGTAATGCCCATACACTGAAACGTTTGCAGCACGCCAAGGATCCAAAATAAAAAAACTGAAGCTTCAAAAAACTTGATGTATTATTGCTGTATTGTCATCTTCACAACAGTAAGGTACTGCTGTTTTAGGCGATTGCAGGCACCGCTAAGCAAGTGGTTCCAGTGGTAGGTTTACAAGCAGCAGCTTTCAAAGCAGGGCACGCACACAAAAAGTCAGCATCCACGTATACACAAGTGACCCTTCATCTTTACTAATGTCCCAGCAAGTAGGGGAGACAATATATGTAAGTGCAAGACCGGTGCTGATGGGGGAAGCCCCGGCCCACCCCCTGGGTGCTTTAAAGTGAGGCGAGATGCATTTGAAGCACTATGATGGGCCAGGGGTGAGGGGGCACAGCGAGAGATGTGCGAGAGAAATGTGCCGTACAAGGCAGTGATCACAGACTGGCGTCAGGTGTGCAGGTTCTCACACAGGCCTAAGCATGACCCCAGCCCATCCCCATGCCACCACGAGTGATAGCCCATATAACTGACTAAAACGTAAGACCCAGGAATTCCATGGCACCAGGAGCCCTTTGACCACCAACCCAAGTCCTCATTCAACAAAGGCAAACCAGGCACATCGCTGACGGGACAATCATGATTGTATTGCGAGGTGCTGGAAGGGATAAATTATAGTTCAAAACGAGGGCGGAGACCTTGGAGCCAGATGGAGTAGAAGGAAGTGCACTGTGTGACGGTTAGAGTGCCCCAGAACCTTTGCACCTGTATGAAGCACTGACAAGTGCACAGTATAAGTGGTGAATTAAATTATTCTTCGACGTGAGAAGATCACTGCAGCACCCACATGACATATGGATATGCCTGGAACCAATGGCCTGTCATCCCTTATGGGACAGGCAGATCCTGTATAGGCGCACACCAACCAGCCACAAAGGAATTTATTGTATTGTGTCATGTATGCCATTTTTTTCTTCGTAAGATTCTGCTTGTACTACTTTGTCAGAACGTTCTTATCAGCAAAGTTTTTGCTGTTGCTCTCATTTGCGTGTGAGATTAAAACTGATCGACTTGGACCTTTCATCCCTAGCGTGTTGTAGTCTCTGATGTGAGCGTTCAGGGATGTGCCTTCAATGCCTAAAACACAATGGTCAGCACATTTGACAGATTTCAGATTTCCTGTGAAAGACAGCGCTGCGGCTCTTGCATTGGCAGGTGTAGCATGCAATAAAAGACACTGATGTGCATACGGCAGCAGTTAGTAAACAGCTAGAGAGTCTGTATGTCTTTGAAGTCCCATGTGCAAATGTATTATACTAAGTGCCGGACCAGTTCGACAAAGCCTGCCACACACACTACAACATTGGAGACATGGTGGGTGTGGTGGTGCACAGTCCTATCTGGAGAAAGGCAGCATAGCACCATCTGGGGCAATGACCAGTGTTGACAAAGCTGAGCAATCGTAACCATTACCCGTCTTTCCCTATACCGTTTAACATGAATATTGGATCTCAGAAATAATGCTGGTTTCATTCTTTATTAAGCAGATGTTATAATTAAGGCTTGGAGAAAAAAAAATGTAATCATGCGTTGGCACAGCAGATTAAGGATTGATGTGAATTCAAATCTGTATTTGTGTGTTTGGCAAGGCAAAGTAAATGGTTTGACTAGCAAGACTGGATCGTCCAATTGATCAAACCTTTGATGAAATAGATGGACCTTGAACAATTTACTGAAAGCCACATTTGATCATAATGTGTGCAAGTAATACTCTTCAGAAGGACAGGATACTACATTTTCAGGATGCCAAAAACCCATCGCGTAGCAGAACAAGCAACCATTGGTTGAGGGATTTCCATTGCCTGAGCTATGGGCTCGCTGTGTCAAGAGCGAACAGACTGTGGGGTATAATCAAAGGCCCCAAACTGAAGGTCCATGTGAAAGGCCCAAATGTCATAACCAAAGGAAAAGCAGCATTTTAATCTACAAAGGAAGAAATTCAAAAGGTCTTTCACGTGAAACATTGTTAAACACTGCCACTTATTACAGCTTTGGATGTGTGTTTGCAAGTTAAATTAGTTTAAATGTGAAAGATTTACTGCTTTCATTAAAAGGTCAGGGAAAAGACATGGTGCGTGTTGACACAAAGTAAGGTATATTAGGTTTTGCATGCAAAATTGGAGAAAAAAGCCCACTTTTCATGAAAAAGTATCTGTAGGCCCGAGGCAAACCCTTTGCTTGCAATGGAACAAGTTTACACACTCCCTCCCAAAGCCATTTTACAACTGCAATTAAATGTGGCCTGCCTGAAAGGTGTGGTCTGAGACTGGGCTGTCCCCGCAGGACAATTTCCTTTGGCTGATGCATGAACCAAATGCAAGCAGGTGGTGTGAAAACGGGGCTACAATTAAGGGAGGCTGAAACTCAACTTCAAAGAGCAAGCTTCAAACAATACAAAAACCCTCGTATCTGGCTGGACCCGTGAGAACAAATGGCTGGAGGCAGGGAAGTTTCCATTTGTCCAACAAACATTTACTATTAATTTTTTTTAAAAACAATTCTCTTTTAGCCATTTTTCCTCAGCAACCATAAGTCCCATTTTCTTTACATGCGTCTATTTTAGGTACTTTTCTGGCGATTTTGGAAATCTATAATTCATCCACCTACGACCGCGGTAACTATAATGGCCATCTAAAACTGGTTTCTGGCTGCTCTGAACATTTTCCTAATTAAGAGCTGGTGAACAGGTGGAGGGTGAAATTAGGAATACAGATAATACATTGCATGATCCTAACAGTTATTGTTACGCTCACCTGGTCTCTGCGGAGGCATTGGGGCACGGTTGCAGTCCTCCCTGAACTTGAATCACCCCCTTCAGAACTTCCCTCAGAAAAGCTGTGAGCGGTGGTGTGTGGTGATACTGCTCCTGCGTGGAGATAGTGTGAGTGCATCAATCTGATTGTTGTACCTCTCGAACCCCTCACCCCAAAGTACTGTTTGTGAGCATACGCCGGCCCATAAAGCTCACCTGTGAATTATGGAAGATAAGCTCTCCGTACTGCTACTTCTGGCAGGGGCGCGTCGAATGGGATATAGTACCTTCACCGATCCCTGATCAGGATTAGTCCAGCTGCAACTATGCTTCTCCTTATGATTGGTAAATCTTTGAGCTCTTGTGATGCTGTTCGTTATGTTTAATGTCTTCATATGTTACTCCTATTTAAGCCCGCAATAATGACTTCTGTTTTCTTCCCCTAGATAGAAATGCGGCCTCAATGAAGCTGTGAGACGGGGCCGGATGGATGGAAGATGGATGCTACTGCAATGTTTGACAGCAGGTGATGGTTTAAGGAAAGCGTGAAGTATGGCGAACCGCAACCTTAAACTGATGTCTAAGCTTGTCTTCTGCTGCGGCGGCGCCAAGATGAAGGTTTCAGCGTTCCGGAAAGTGTAAACATGAACACTTGGTTCACCAAAGAGATGTACAGGTAAGAACAGCTTCCCCCCCCAGTTGGTAAGTATGCTGGCAGGAAGCAGGATATCAGGCGACTGTGCTTGCAAGTGCAGAATAACGCAAAGCATCTGTCTTGAGGATCTGGGCTGCTTATATAGCTGAGGCCATGGGTACGCCCATTAGGGCCGGCTTAACAGCCACACCTTGCCACTCAGAGTGAGACCGTGCAAAGGCAGTCCATTAGCAGCCACACCCAAGAATACACTTGGGACTGCTTAATGGATGGAATGTTCAACGTTAATGCATCTGAAGTACTCTGTCCATAATAAAAGCTTTTTGGTATTAAATGGATGTTCTAGTTACTTTTGTTTATGAGCCTGGTGCTAAAGACACCAGCACAGTGTCCACCCAGTTCTCCTGTGCATGCGACCGCCGCATGCCTGTGCCCCTGACTTCATGACCATGACAGTTATGCTTTTAGTGAAAAGGGCAGAAAATTGCCACATGACCATGCAAAATGGTGCACACATGGCTGTCTTATTTAATTCCCCATGAGACGCCGAATCAGATAATATATGTTATGGCAGTTGCGCGTACAATTATGAAATATTGCCACACAACTAGATTACTGCCAAAATTTGACAAGAGATCAAATAGGGATTGCAAAAGAAAGCTGCCATATGTCTGCTCCAGACTCTTACCAATCTGTAGAGATGGTCTGAAATTAGAGAACTCTTTCAGGGTACTTCACAAGATTGTAAAGATTATGGTGCCATCACTGTTACATAAAGGTAGGATGCACTATGAAGAAGGGACCGAGCTTCAGAAATTTACCATCAGGAGAGCTGCTGAAACTTACCAACAGCTGCAAGTAAACACCAAAGGAGATGGCTGAGAGTGCATCTGGTCGAACCTGTGGGAAGGCCTAAAAGCTGACGGGCTGGGGACTGTCCTTTAGAGTGGAGTGACCAAGACCCATGACCTTTCTTTCCACAGGGTCCCGACATGCAGCTGGTTTTCCTGAAATTTAAACAGATGCTTTCCATGTAAATAAGCCCAAAAGGCAGGGTAATTTGCAGGCTTGAAATCCTTTCCCTTTGTAGCTGGCGGGGCAAAACTGTAGATACTTAACCTATTTAACTAAAAAATATAGGCATGCAATTAAATTGCTTTGGCTGAACACTACAGGGCGGTTGAAAGATCACCTTCCCAGTGTGTGCTGAAAAACAGCCTATAATATGAATTGGGTAATCCATTGTCATGTTGGCCAAGACTTTTGTAAGAGGGGTGTCTGTTCTCAAATCAGTCCAATCTTTTTGTCCAACGTTCCCCAACAGAGGCCTTTCAGCGGAAGGGGTCTGAAATCCAAAATTCCAAAATCAATTTTTTCTGTTCAACTTCCCAAACACTGACCAAAACTGGTGGAAGGGGTTCTAAAAAACAAACCGCTAAAACACCCTGCCTTCATTTTAAACCAAACGTATGGGTGGCATAATTGCCATATGCATTTGTCCAAAACTGCTAGCCATTTAAGCGCACAGGAAAATTCAAATTGCACAGCACTATTTTTGTAAATGGAGTTAACTGACAGCGCTAATTTCTTTAAGTGAAATTTGTAGAAGGTAAAGAATTTTGATTTGTTTTTTTAACTCACTTGTGTTGTTCGTGTTGCACCCCCGATAAAGTGGTGTTTTCAATGAGAGCCAACTCGTGATCCAAATAAATTTCCTGTACACCGGCTTGGTTTTTGGCTCATTGGTAGCTCAGGGAAAAAGATCCATCGGGAATTAGAAGAATTGGAGCTGAATAAAAGAATCCATTAAACCGTTTGTTGCGTGACCTCGTGTGGGGAGGGAAGGAACTGTGGAGGGTGGCCTCAAATCATTGCAAGACGGGGATAGCCATTTCTGAAGAAAATCATTATTTTCCCTTGCAGTATTTTTGGGCCATGTACACAGACATTGAGAACCTCGGACCAAAGTGGGGGCAACAGTCTTCGAGAACTACCACTACTATGTAAAGTAACAACTTCAGACATTCCATGGCCTCAACATTATGAAACTGGTCTAATCCAGTCTTTAGACCTCGGATATCCAAAATCTTTATATGTGGCCAAGGCAATTTATTTTATTGAACATTCGTATGGCGCCTATACAGCAGAAAGTGTTTCCAGGCGCCACACGACAAAAAGGGTGGGGGTGGATATGAAAAATAACGGTCATCGTGCAAGTGCAGTAACAAGAAGGGGAGGGGACAGGTAGGTAAGGGATAGACAGTGGGAGGGGAATGCACTAGAGAGGTGGCCCGGGGGGGGGGGGGTAGACAAGTGCTAAGGGGTGCCCAGGATGGTTAGTGTCAGAGAAAATTAGGGGTATGGTGGTAGGGGGAAGACTAGCCTTGGAAGACTGATCAAGGAAGGGTGCCAAGGGCACGTGTTGGTAGGCAGGGGAGCCTGAACATAGGCTGATCTGACCCTGGTGACTCATAAGGGAGGGGCTAGGGAGGCCCTCCCCAGAGATGCTCCTGCTGAAGAGCGATCTATGCCCCACTCTTCTTGGGGAAACATCTGTTCTGCAGAGAGCTGGAGCTATAGGACCGAAGGACTCCAGCTGGGAGGTATTTAGGGAAATTGTCCCAGGTCTTGAATTTGATACTCGCAGCCACCGGGAGCCAGTGAAGAGATGTTAGGGCTGGAGTGATGCAGTCCCTGGGCTTGAGGCCAAGGATAAGGCTTGCAGCCATATTCTGGAATAATTGAAGATGGCGGAGAGAGGCATATTAAGGAAGAGGCTGATGCAATAGTGAAGCCTTGAGAGAACCAAAGCTCTGGCGACATTGAGTTTCTGGGGAAGGTGAGGAAAGGGAGAAAGCCTCCGAGGTGAAGCTGACAGTGGTCCTTCTTGGCAAAGTCAGCGATATGAGGTTAGCAGGAGAGAGGAGTCGAAGAAGACAGAAAGAGGGAGTATGGGTCCCAATGAGAAGGATTTCAGTCTTACTGGCATTAAGGCAGAGATCATTAGCAGCACATCATGCCTGAATAGCAGTCAGTCCAGGATGAGAGTGGAGGGACGGACGCTTAAAGGAAAGCTGTGTGTCATGAGCATAACACTAGAAATGAGGAGAGGAGGAGATCAAGTGGGGCAAGGTATATGTTGAAAAGCCACAGCGAGAAGATAAGAGTGCAGAGGGACGCTGCAGTAGAGAGTGGGGTAGAATAGAAAAAGGGTCCCAGTTGAACTTTAGGGCCAATGTGAGAGGAAAGGTTAACCAATCCAGTGCCTGGTCCGTGATGCCAAGGATCTCACAGAACCTGTTTGAGGATGGAATGTTGACCATGTCAAAGGCAGAGAACAGATCGAGGAGAACGAGGGCGGAAGGGGAGTTGGGAATTGAGAACAGGTCATCACGGGTGCTCAGGAGTGCAGTTTCCGTGCCTCTGGCTGCTCCGACGCCAGACTGGTGGTCATGAAGGCAGCCAACAGATTTAGTGTGATGAATTAGTTGGGATATGACAACTTCTCCAGGAGTTTTCCCCAGAAGGGGGTAGCGAAGATAGGGCAGTAGTTAGAAGGGCAGGAAGGGTTCGCACATTTATTTAGGAAGGGCAGCACAAGGGAGTGCTTGAGGAGTGAAGGAAGGAGCCAGTGGCAAAGGAGTAGTTACAGAACTCGGTCAAGGAGGGAGCAAGAAAGGCAATGTTGTCCTCGATAGCTCAAGAGAGGGAAAAGCACCCATTTGGAAGAGCCTGTCAGAGCGGACTGTCTTGGTAATCTCATCTGGTGCAATGGGTGAGGAGAGTAGGTGGTGGCAGTGTAAAGGGGAGTGAATGTGTAGGAGAGGGAAGGGGGGGGTGAGTGGGGGTGAGGGGCGGGGGGTTACAGGATATCCAGAGCCTTTGTTGTGAAATGAGCAGCCAGTGCCGTGCAGAGGGCCTGAGAAGGAAGCGGAGACTGCATTAGGATCGGCAAGTTCCTTGAAGATTTTGAAGAGTTCTGCAGTGTTTGTGGATCAAGAGATATGGGATTGAATATGGGCCCATTATTTAGTGCGGAACCAGTCAATGGAGCAATTCAAAAGGCCATAGGCCATATCTACCATGAAAGACTTTTAGAAGACTCTTGAGTGGGACAGACCACACTTTAGTGGGGCTGGTACACAAGATGTAGCTAGCCTTGAACGTGGCCATTGGATGAGCCATACCAGTGTTTGAGATCTTAGAAAAGGGCACCACAATTTCAGTCAGGTATCAGGCAAGCGTTCATCTTCTGCAGCAGTCCTACTGTAATAATTCCAGATCATACATTCGGTGGCCCAGCATATGTACAGGAGTTTACTTTCCTCAGGAGTGCACCCGCCCGATACAGACATGCTGCTTTATATGTTGCTGCATCCTCCACTTTTCACACAAAGACCCTACACACAAGTTCATGCACATAAAGCTACAAATCACTGCATTGTATCATCAGCCAGATCAAGATACATGCTAGCAACAGGTGCAGATATAGGGTGCAGTTTTGTTACTATATGGCAACAGCCTGATGGGGCACACATGAAGATTCAAGTTGGAATTTGCTTCATTTGGGTCAACAACATTTGGGTGTAAGGTGAGTGAAAGGTGCTTGGGCCAGAAAGCTCCTATGGTTACCTTAGATGATCATGAATGTGCAGAGTGTACATTGAACACTTAAGCAAGATCACAGATCAGCCAAGATGACATCCATTGAGCCCCATTTCAGATGGCCTTGTGCATGGGTTTTAAAAAAAAAAAAAAACAGGCAGTATATGCAGGGGCACTGCATTTTACACCAACAATCTCAAAGCAGCACCTCTCACCAGCCAGGCCTCCAGAATTGAAATTCTATTGCGCTCATATACAAGTTTTTCACAAAGCGACAAGGAAAGTGAGGGGACCAAAACAACGATCTTACTAGACCCACAGACACATATCCTCCCCGGCAGCCATTCTCTCCTCCCTGCCATTGGGCACCACAACCACCTTGCCTCTACATCTGTGTCCACAGGGTCCGACAGAGGCAGTCATCTCTGGCAGCATGGCATGCAAGGATGCGGGGTGAGGGGGATGGGGGAAATCGGCCCCTTTGCTAAACAGTTTGCAGTACTAGCCTGCATGAGACACCAGAGATTCCATGGGACAGTTGACAGAACCATATTTGTCCAGAGGTGAACTGGCAGGCTAAAGGAAATGAAAGGGGCAAGGCTTAAGCCACCATGTATGCCTTTACCTACATGTAACACCTCCAGGGGTGAAGAAAAGCCAGCGGTTGGCCTGGGTAACCAGGTGAAGGAGGTAGTCAATGCAGGCAAGGCTATAAGGAGGAACATGAAGCAGGAAGTTGACTGTTCAGGGGAGGACGAGGAAGGAGACAGCACACAGACTAGATTGTAGGAAGGATGGTGCAGGACTACGAGACTGGGAAATAAGGTATAATGGAGCGTGGAAGGAGTAGGAAAGTGGAGAGTGAAGAAGTAGTGGTAAGAGGGGAAGTAGGAGAGTGAGCTGTAGGATAAAGATAGGATGCTGGGGAGGAAGTAGGTGGTAGAGCAAGGAGAGGGGAGCATCTGAGGGAGAGATTAGGGGTGAAGTTGAGATTGGGAGGAAAAGTTACAAAAAGGAGGAAAAGGACCCATTCACAGGGGAAGGAGTGTGGAATGTAGACCTTGAATGTCTGAAAGGCACCTATTCTGATTGAAAACTGCCTTCAGGTTAGAGACCACCCAAATTGTTCCCAGACAGTGAGATTTGCACTTCGGGAGACAGCCATTAGACTTTGGCGGGCTTCAGTCCTGAAATGGGTAGGACCAAACCTTGTTTGGCGCGCAGAGACTCTAGAAGGAACTTTCCAAAAAGAAATAAGACCGTGACCGGTTTAATGAAATTGGTATCTTGAAAAAAATGGCTCCTGCGACTGAATGCTGCCGGTGTTCAGTGTTGGGAAAAATCATGGTAGTTTGTTGTAAAACCACTACCACCAGCCATTTCACGCGAAAAGGGTAGCACTTGACGGCTACATGAGTTTCTAGCCATAGGGGATACTAAGTAACCCATCCAGCACTCCATTGTAAGATAGTGTGTGCTGGGTCTAGGAATTTATTTGAAAACTAGTAGAGTCAATTTCACTTTACTTTCTCTGGGGAAACAGTTTATCCCAGAGAAGATATTTAAACCTTGGGACAGTCCAAAAGGCTTCCATGTGTCACTGTACTGAGGGTGCTGTGTGACACAAAAAGACGATGCCTATGGAGTTGTCAAACTCCATAACCAAAAGAAATAAACACAGAAAACAGAAATAAAAAGTTCTAAGTCCCAAAGTTTAGCAAAAGAGCTGGAGGGCTTTAAGGTGGGAGGAAATGGTACATTGAGAATTCTCCCCAACACAACCTCAGGAAGCTGGGGCTAATCTACACATTTTCCTAGGCTCACGCCACAACAAATGCATAGACCCATGTAGGCTGTGCCCACCCAGAGTACAGGTACAGTCAGCCCGGTTATATTTAGTTGGGCTATGACAGCTAGGAGTACATGTCACCAGAAAGGGGGAGGACCAAAACGTCCCCCTGCCATCACCAGCCTAAGAGGGTCCATCCCACTCTTGTTGGCAGCAATTACCATACTATGAGTACTTCAAGCAGGCCCACAGGGGGCATGGATGCAACTGTCAACCTGAAACCAGCTCCTGCCATCGCTGACAGTGAACTGTCATGTCTGGGACTGCATGTTTAAAGTAGTCCACCCCACAGGGGTACCCCATTTAGACGGTAAGAGAATGTGGTTTGCCAGAGAGTCTGTTCTCACCGCAGCTTCAAGGGAGACCTGCCTCTTTAATCAGCAATCAGATTAATTAACCAGAGAGACCCTTTGAACCACAACAGACTATGAGATTGTGTGGGACTTAAATGTTTTCACCTCTTTGCCTTGACTGTTACAAAGCACTCTGGCTAGGACTTCATGTGTACAGGAGATTGTTGGTAGGGACCACAAGAAGGTAGGTTTAACCTACACCAATTACTGTGGCCTACTTGGCTTTAAAAGAAGTCAGTGCTCCTCTTTTGGCAGACCAAAAGACTTTGCAAGTAGTGCAGTGTCTTGTCCCATTGTCTCGTCTGCTTGCACTCCATGTGTCCCCCCCTGGTGTTCTCCCATTAATGGCAGCACACGGTGGGAGGCACTCCTGGCCCCCTTCCTCTCCTCTAAGGTCATCATCAATGTATAACAGTCTTGGTCCAAGGCCCTCCGGCCAACCTTCTTTGATTGATAAGCTTCCCATGCCAATCAATTTCTTCTCCATCCACCCTCCCACCGCAGAGTTTCCCTGCCTCCCTCTACTATCTACCCTTGGCTGCTGTGCCCTCTCCTTCCTCTTCTGCCCCCCCCCCCACTCCCTGGCTTCTTCTACACCTCTGCAGGGTGCACCTCTGATTTGTACCCCTCCCTGGAAGTCTTTCAAAGATGGCAACCTTGTCCATATTACGACTCAACTCTCGCTCTGCTGTCATGACATCTGCCGTCTCAAGAACTTGACCTTTCCTGGGTCACATGACCAGATCGGTCACAAACTTTGACACTCCTCTCTGATGGCTACAAGATCTTCTCAATCTCCAACCAATCCGGAGGGGGTGTAGCCCTCATCTACCCGGAGTGGATCCCTGCCACCTCATTCCTACGCAGGCCTACACTTTCGAATGCCTCGTCTGCAGGCTCCCTATCCGAGCCATTTCCTTACTGTGGCTACTATCTATCAGCCACCTGGTCAGATCTTCCTCTTAGTAGGTGGACCTCTCCTCCTTCCTCCTGGTCTCAACCACTCAACTCCTCCTTCTCGGAGACTAACATCCACCTGGATGCTTCCCGTCCCTCAAGACTCTTTCGCGACCTCTGCGGCTCTCCATTCCACCCTCTGGCCCGACTCACTCTGTAGGGCACACTATGGATGTTCTCATCTCTTCAGACCTGCTTTCTATCCTCTGACCACTCTCCTGGAGTGATCACTTTCCTCCCAGCTCACCCTCTCTACCCCTCAGGCCAAGCCAACTCCAACACTGCTACCCACCTTCTGTTATCCGACCCATGAAGCATGTGTCAGTGGACGCTTTCACCGCCACCTTCTCACCACCCCCCCCCCCCTCCCTTATGTCCGATTCACACCTGGACACATCCCTTTCCATGCTCCACTCTGCTATATCTGATACTCTCTATGTTCTTGCCCCGGTCATGAGGCTCTGCTTGTAGCAAAGTGCAACTCTTGATAAGACTCAGACCTTGTCACCCTCAAACACAAGTGCAGGGTGGCCGAGAGGAAATGGCATGCTTCTAGTACATCCTCTGACAAACTGGCCAGCTGCCTGCGCCAAAGGCAATACCGGCTCACTGGCCGCACCAAGAAAAGAACTCCCATCCAAGCCTGCGTCTCTGCGGCATCTAACAACTCGGTCAAACTCTAAAATCTGCAAGGAGCTGGCCAATCCTGCTGCAGTCTACCTCTGACCCCTCCCAGGCCCTGGCTTCTCATTTCAAACTCAGGACATCTGGTCCCATCTCTCTTCCCCCCCCTCTCCTTCTACTCCCTGCTCTTAGTCTGCCCTTCAGCCACCTCTCCTCCCCCTCTCCCTTTCCCCTGCTCTCCCCAGACGAGATTTCTAGATAAGTCCGATCTATGAAAGTTGTCAACGCAGGTTGATCCCGGTTCCTCCAAAACCATCAAGGACCACATGGACTCCCTGGCTGACTTCTGCAACCACTCCTTCGCCACTGGAGTCTTCCCTTCCCCTCTGAAGCACTCCCTTGTGCATCTTCTTAAGAAACCCTCTGCAGACCCACCCTGCCCGGCTAACTATCGCCCAATCTCCATCACTCCTTCCTGGGCAAATACCCAGAAAAGATGGCCATCTCCCAGCTTAATCTTCACACTGAATCTGTTGGTGGTCTTCATGACTATCAGTCTGGCTTCAGAGCTGCCAGAAGCACGGAAACTGCTCTCCAGAACATCTGTGAAGACCTGCTCTCCAACCACGATTCCAACACCCCCCGTGTCCTCATCTTACTTGAACTCTTCTGCCTTTGATACGGTCAACCATGCCATCCTACTCGACGGTCTGTGATAACCTGGCCATCACTGATCAGGCCCCGGCTTGGCCGACTTTCTTCTCTGATCGACCCTCCAAGGTCCAACTTGTGTCCTTCCTCTCCTCTAGCTCTACCTGTGGTGTTCCCCAGGGGTCTAACCTCTCTCCCTGGCAGTTCAACCAATACCTGGCACTTCTTGCCCACCTCATTGCTGCTCTCTGCCCCAACTTCCAGTGCTATGCGGATGCCACATCTCATTTTCAGGCAACCTTTAGCCACCTCTTCTCATCTCTGAATGCTATCCAGGGGTGGTGTGCCAGCAATGATCTCTGCCTTAATGCCAGCAAGACAGATTCACACCGGCACACCCGCCCCCTCCTTTCCCCATCACTCTGGCCAGGCTCTCTGGGCCCTCTTCCTGCTCCCACCAGTGAGGCTAAACACCTTTGGGTCATCTTCGACTCCACACTCTTCTCTCCTCACATCTCTGACATCCCTAAGAAGTCATACTACCAGCTGCACCTCAGGTATTCCTTTCCTCTCCTTCCCCCAGAAACTTACTGTCTCCAGAGCTCTGGTTCTCTCTAGGCTGGACTACTGCAACAGCCTCTTTCTAAATCTGCCTGCTTCTACTCAGCCCTCTGCAACTCATCCAGAACAGGACTGCGAGACTGGTCCATGGCTTAAAACCCAAGGATCGCATCGCCAGTGCAAAGGCGTAAGTGATAAGTATAAGCTACTTCACTGTAACACTGTAAGTGATATGTATAAGATATGTATAAGATATGTATAAGCAACCTGTAACCAAGCTTTGAATAATCTGCTGCTCATGCACCCTCATACTCTCGGGTCTGGCGCGCAATACAAATTAATAAACTTAAAGGATCTCTGCACTGGCTCCCAGTGGCTGCGGGGATCAAGTTATTGTCCACAAAGCCTTCTGGGGCCTCAACACCTTCAACTCTTCCTAAATAACTTCCTTCTCAAGCTCTTCGCTCATCCACCTCCAACTCCCCCAGGGTTAGTCGCTTCTCCAAGCAACAAGCTGGTGGTAGATCTTTCTTCGACTGGGGCCTCCCTCTGGTACAGCCTCCCTTATACTTGAGAACCACCTCCGATTTCGGGAAGCACCTCAAAACCTTCCCTTTGTTTCTGCCTTCTCTGCTCTGCTCTGCTGAAACTACACTGGTTCCTGCCCACCCTCTGATCTCAGGCCTAGGTGCCCTCCCCCACCAGTTGCATACCTGCACTGCCTTCCTGGCAACCCCCGCACTTGGGGACTGCATTTCTGTATCCCCACAGTCCCCTACCAGCACTTCACACCTGATGTCTACACTTAGTCCTGCCACCTGTTCGGCCGCACCTTTATTTATTGCTGTTATTTATTCCATTTATTGTCGTTCCCATGTACAGCACTGTTCCCTCCTTCACCCCTGCACTTTTCCCTTTCCCCTGCACGTGTGATCTCAATGACACCTGGCCTAGTAAGATCGTTGTCCGTCTTCCCTCCGTTTCCCCCTCCCTTGCCTCATCGCGCCTTGAATAGGCGCGTTATAAATGCCACATATCAAGCACTCCTCAATGGACCCTGACTAAAGGTAGTCTGCCTTACACATTTCACACGTGAAGGCAGGCCAGGACCTCCAATGACGGAAGCAAGATCCCTCCCTAAAAATCTCCCAGGGAACATATACCAAATCCAGAGGGCACACTAACTGCTCCAGAACCAATACCCAACCAGCACATGCATGCCCTACAGCAAACTTCCTGGGTAGGAAGTGCCAGGTATCTGAACCCGAAACCTATGGTCTCACCA
This sequence comes from Ambystoma mexicanum, assembly GCF_040938575.1. Classification (NCBI taxonomy): domain Eukaryota; kingdom Metazoa; phylum Chordata; class Amphibia; order Caudata; family Ambystomatidae; genus Ambystoma; species Ambystoma mexicanum. The sequence continues at coordinate 1,396,693,474 of NC_090922.1, forward strand.
CCCAAAGGTTGTTTTGTGTTCAAGGAGCTGGGCCAAGGAAAAGGGGATCCTGCTTGCAAGGGCTTACCCAATCAGGCCATAGTGAATGTTGGACTCATGGAGGCCATCTTTAGTATAAGCCTTCTAGAGGACTTCCCACTAGACCAAGAAGTGGCTGGTTGGATTGGTTACACTGCGTGGGAGTGGTACCGGGTCTCCAGAAGAGATCCCAGTTCCCAATAATGCTCAACTGTTTTTAGAGCATGTGTAAATCAAGGGACACAATTGTGTGGCCAGAGACACAGAGGTGAACCCCTCGCTGCTGTCACACTGCAGTGGGTGCAGCCGGGCCAGTAAATTATTGGGCCCAATTGTACTGTCAGTGGTTTTGATGGCAAGAGTAAGTGCCCTTGGCGATAGAGTTCAGTTGGCGAGGTGAAATGACCCAGCGCTGTGCATCAGTGAAAGACAATCCCTGCCACATGTCTGTTGGTTAAAGGAATTCCTGACCCCAATCTAGTTGTGGCAGTACCAGATCAAGGGCCAAACAGGCTGCCAGATTGAAGACTTAGCCTTAGGGCGTGGAGTACTTCCAGAGCGCTTGTGTGCAGATGGGGTAGTAGCCACTGAGAACCCTACTGGCAGCAGGCGACAGGCGTCCGAGTTGCCTGGTGCAGCAACCAGAGGTGGAGGCAGGCCTGCAGATAAGGTGCATATCAAGCCTTTTTACGCATGAAAATCTTGTAAATACGACAGCTCTTTTTACCTGTGTACATTTACGCACAGGTTTAGAGCAGAGGGCAGTGCAAATGTCAGGTTACTTGACAGAAACCAGACGGCTTCTTTTGGTTCTCTAGATGGATGTAATTGCAAGCCATGGAGAAAAGCCTCTGAAACAGAATGCATTTCTCTGAGTCCTTAAAAAAACGGTATACTGTGATATTGGAGCAAACGAGCACTGTGCATATTTTCCTAGCGCAGGTATAGTCTCAAATTTTAAAGACTACTTGGGCAGAGGAGTAGGCTAAGGGCGAGGCCCCTGGACTGTTTAGAGGATGGACTTATGTAGTGAGCCAAAAGGGTGAGCGCACCAGGAGGTTGGCGATTCCACATTGCCACAGAAAATTCCTTTTGGATCTGGCTCACCAAATTCCTTTAGCAGGTCACTTGGGAGTGACCAAGACATTGCCGGTGGTCTGCGCATTTTAAAGATAAAAGTCAGATAACGAGCAGAGGTCATTCCAATTTAGTTGTGCACAGTCGCATGGAAACTTTAGTGCCCACAAACAAATGACAAAAAAAAAAAAAGTCCCACCTCACATGTATTCAGGCCAAACTGACAGGGCAAATTTACATGCAAACATCTTTAACATTAGCACATGCAAGTTAGGCAACATCGGCTTATAATGGGCAATATGCATGGCGGAGCGCCATTAATGGTTGGGCAATGGCCCCACCTGATGCAAATTCATCCAGCTTGGGCAGGCCCTTCAGACCTGAAACTTACCTCGTCCTCCACCCAGTGCTCCAGAGATTGAGGCGGGAGTACTTTACTCCCTATTTTTAAACTTTGAGAGTACATGTGATTTCAAGAGTAAAAATGACTTCTTTGCAATAGTAAAATGTATGCGACTTCCAGCTGACATGTGGAAAAACTGCATGAAAATCATGACCATGCAGCAGCTTTCTGCATTTTGACAGAATACACCTTTCATTATTTCTCCAAGGTCTGGCCGTGTGTGTGTAACATTTATATTTTCACACAAACCTAGTCGATTACATAGTAAAGCAAACATTGTTTTGAAGTTCGATAGCAGAATTGTGTTTTGATGTTTAAGTCCTCATTTCCTGGAGCTATTACTACCTAATGGCATGCCAATGTTATGATACAACAGTGCAGAGAGGCAAGTACTCAATTATAAATTCTATACCTAATCTCATGGTCACATGGTGACATGGTTAATTATGTATAGCTTTTGGCAAAGCTCTGTACATAGAATGAAGTTGGTACTCCTTTATCGGACTTAAATGGATGAAAGGCTGAGTTGGCCGAAGTCTGAGGGAAGAGAGGGCTTTAGCTGACTGGTAATGGGATCCCCCCCCCCTTGAGAAACAAAAGCAAAAACATGGCCACTGGTATCGGGACTACAAATAGTCCCTTCTTTTCAATCGCAGTCATTGAAACCAATACAAAAAGATGGCCACCATGGAACAGGAAGGAACTACATGTAGTCCCTCCTCCCTTTCCATAGCGGCCAGTCGTGGAAGTAACCCCAGCCGTGAGGGAGCCTTGTCGGCTGGGTAATGGCCTGGTGAGGGCCAATGAGCTGGCTTGTATCAAGCTCATTGGCCCTCGCCGGGTACGAATGGGAAGAATTCCAGAATGTTCAAGAAATTACATTGGATCAGCCCAATCCATGGCAAACCAGGAGCCCAAGTCAAGACAAAACACTTACCTGTTACCTTGGCACTGGTACAGTGTTTCTACTTCACGAAAAACTCTGCTCCTGCTGTGGCCAACTTGTTTCTCAATGATCTGTTTAATAAAACAAGATTGTTTAAGAAATGCTTTGTGTTGGAGAGATTGTAGTGAAGAGACAATTTAAGCAGACACTCTTTAGACTATAAAAGTCATCAGCAGAAGCAAATTCTGCGTAGATGGCAGCAATCTGCTCAGAGAACCATTAACAGGTATTGACGTAATTCATTTTGTTCAACAGGACAACATTAAAGTTCAGCAGCAAGCTTTCCAACTCGGGCAACACCTGGATGTTATCAGCAGGTTATTTTGGTCAGAGACAGACCTTCAAGATTGCACTTGTTCTTGTACCATTGAGTTAATTGTGCAATGCCATTTAAGCACTACAAAAACACTGGCCATTGTCAATCCATAACTGTACACTCTATGCCAAGTCTGATGCAGCTATTTAGAACAGATATTCAATAGACCTGTGGCCAACTATTCACTGCTGTACTTTTCATGCACTCTTGTCTTGGAAGTCATGAAACATGGCCAAGTGAAGCCCTTTCTCGATTTAGAGCCAGTAAACCTAGAGGTATGTGTATTGTGTTATATAGTGCTTTAACCCAAAGCGCTGTACAATTTAAACAAAGTACGGTACAATTGTAATGGTAAATAAACACCAGGACTTTAATGCTGGTAGCAGACAATGAAAAACAATGTAAAAGATGATATTTCAAAGAAGAGCGGCAAATAGAGTAGTCTGTGATAGACCGAAGAGCCACAGGAGGGACATTCCAATGTAGGGGGCAAGGAGCTGAAAGGACCGGAAGCAGGACTGCACACATATGGTGGCCATGGAACATTCAATCTGAAGAAACTGGAAGAACGCAAGGGGCGAGATCAACTACAGAAGAATAGAAGTGAAACAAGATAGTCAGGTGCAAGGTGGTAGAAAAATTTATAAAATGGTAATAGAATGAAATGGTAGCCAGCCAAGTGATACAAGTGAAGAAATGGGAGTCATGATAGGAAAGAAGGCAAAGTAGGCGAACAGAGGAATTAAAGATCGGTTTCAAGAAAGCAAGATGAGAACTCGGGAGACCGATGAGAATATTGGAGCAGTAGAGGAGTCGTGAAAAGATGGAAGAGAAGTAGTTTGGTGGCCAAAAGTAAGAAAAGGGCCAAGATTCGAGCTGTGGGAGAAATATTAAGACTAGCAGTTGGAAACGATATAAGGAGGTGGTGAGTGAGGCGGAAATGAGGCAGAATAGTATTAGCAGGGAATAATAGTCCCTCAGTCTTCCCTGCATTTAAGGTGAGAAAATGGAAATCCATCCAACATTTGATAGCAGAAAGACAGGCTGTAAGGGTGTGGTGAATTTCTTCAGTGAAAGACGAGAATGATAGAAAACGTGTATAATCGGCATAAAAGTGATGAAAGACCAAAAGAAGAAGGATGGCTGAGGGGGTTCAGAAGTGTAAAGAGAGAAGAAAAAAAGGACCCAAGACTGATCATTGGAGAACACTGATCAAGGGGAAAGGGTAGAGAGGTCTGACCAGCCCCGGAAAAGGAAAAGGTTTAATTCGAAAGATAGGGGTGCTGTTCTTTCCTGGTTGTCTACCTAAAACCAGAAGAGAAATTCCAAGAGCAGAGAGATCCACAGTGTCAAAAGCAGCAAATAAGTCGAGCAAGATGAGAAAAGGAGTGTTTAGAGTAGCAAGCTGAGAGAAGAGAGTCAAGTACACAGATCATGGCAGTCTCAGTGGAGTGACAGGGATGAAAACCAGACTGAAAGAGCTCAGTGACAAAGTATTAAATCTGAGAATAGACAAGACGTTCAAGGAGTTTGGAAAGAGGCAAGTAATTGGAGACAATACGAGGGTGGGCTTGAAGAATGGGAATAATTGTTGCATGTTTGAAGGCTGTGGGAAAGACGAAGTATTGACACAGATATTGAAGAAATAACCAAGATGTACGAGAAGGGGATACATTATAGGAATGAGAGCAGATGGTATTAATTCAGTGGGAGTAGCGGTAGGATGATCTTTAGCTAACAGAAGTAGTACATCAGAGTAAGAAACTGGGGGGAAACTAGAGATTAAGTCCCAGACAAGCTCACCAACGAAGCAAAGTGAACTGGAACAAGGTTTGCTTCACCATCTGTAGGAGGTGCAGTGAAGGGAGTGGTTAATGGTAATAGAGGGGGACCACTACCCAGCATGCTAAATCGGGCCATTCTAAAACACAGGAAACTAAAGTTGAATGAGGGGAGTGAAAATTCGATAGATTGCCCCATTGCACAATATCTGCCATTAATATGTCCGTTTTTTCTGCACACGTTATGCGCATCACTGAAGCATTTTGATGGACAGATTCACTTGAGGAAGACATTGTATGGGCGAACATGGTCCCACTATACCAATCCCAGATTTGGTAGGTTCTGCTCCCAATGAACAGTGTCCTCCTATGCAAGGATGTCGGAATGTTCCTTCAGGGTACGTCACTCCCCTCCCCATCCCCCCCAAATCTACTTCCTCTAGGGCCATTTCTGGAGTCAAAGCTCTTGTTGTAGGGTTACAGTAATGAGAATGGAATGCCACTTGGAAGTTAGGCATTTTGGAAACCATAATTCTACATGCAAGCAAATGGTTGAGGGAAATCAGGCAGTCCTTCACAAGGAGGGGAAAGCAATGGCAGAGGGACGGGAGGGGAAATAAATTAAAACAATGTGGCAATTATATTACTGGATGCCAGTCACTTGAGTGAGGAAGCAGATAGTCTAATCTGAAGCAGTGCCAAATAAACAGAAAAAAACAAAACAAATTCTGCTTTAGTGACTCGACAAATAGGGGAGGCCAAGGGCACATAGTGCGTACCTCGGAATAGAACTACAAAAAGGTGATAACGTTCTATGGGTGAAGGCTGAAAATAGTGGCGAGCCAGTGTCTGAAGCAGCCATCGTCAAAAATGCTTTGAGCAACTTCCGATGCAGGAAACTCCCATTTGCGTCGTTAAAAAGGTAGGGCAGAAAGACAAACCCCATAAAGAAAATCAGGTCACCCAATGCCCAGTAACCATGGGAGACAAACTACTCGGGCCTCTTTTCCCATGGATTAGACACCATAGGAATACAAAATTGCAGTCGGTTGACCAAGATTGTTAAATGCCTCTTTTCTTACCTTAACTGCATAATCTTTGCCACTCTTTAAACTGACGCAACCTTGGACCTTGGCATATGCGCCCTCGCCAAGGAGCTCATTTGTCATCTTGTAAAGGCCTGTCAAAATAAATACAGAATAGTGATGCACACATTGGGCACGTGCAGTCCAAATAGCAACGCCACGCCAAACATCACATTTTCATTAGGTCAAGGCTAACAGTAGACAAAATTGCTGCACAAGTTAAATGTAGGTCATTTTCTAGGTCGGGAAAACACATCTCAAAATGTAAGAAGATTGGTTCTCGAGCTACATTTCCAATCAAAGCGGAGGTAATCAGAAACAGGAATTGCAATCGGTAACAAAGGCACTTAAAGTGCTCAGTCTGCCCTACTTCTGAACGTCTTAAAAGGCTGTATTTTTCAGCTTTCAGAAGCAATTTCCTAGTTTACCTTCTTGATGTTTGCAGTTTGAAAACCGTAAATTAACAATCTTAAATGTTTACAGCAATGCTTAGTGTGCCCACGTTACATAAGGGTTTTGTGGGCCAAAAGACCAGGTTTATCATACAGAAGCAAGGCTAGCATTAATGCCGTGCAATATGATGTTCTAGACCAACAGAAATCAGGAATGGTCTGAAACTTGAATAGTACCTCAAGCTGAGCACGGATCCAGGGGTATACCAAGAATGAATGGTGCTAGCCTCTGCAACAATTCAGTAGGCTGCAGAGAATTACATCTCTGTAAGTGAAAGGTCCCCATCCACCCCAGCACAGATCCCAAGGGAAGGAAACAGGAGGAAAAAGAGCAGCTTCTTCACAGGGCCAGACAACGCATCTACAGGTTGTAGTTGATTAGAGCAAAGTTAAAAAGTTGCGCAGGTGTGTATGCTTAGTGGGTCCAGGTACTTCAGGTTTGATTTTTTCTTTTTAAAAACACCTTTCTAATTGGAGGCTGGTCTGTTCAAGTCGGAGATGGGTGTGTAGAGCATTGGAACATTTATGGGGCAGTGTTAGATCCGTTTTTCGGTTAAGTGCTTAGTCGGGCTCTTCAGTTCTTACCCCATTTACAGACCCCCCCCCCCCCATCTTAACATTCAACTACAGTACTTTATTGGAAGCCAAGGCAGGCTTTTGTGGGCTCCTGTGATGCGATTGTAGCAGCACAACCAGCCTTTGGATTCCACACATTCGGCCAACATCTTGTGGGGATACCCAGCTGCTGCAGTAGTCCAAGAGTCTCAAAATCAGTCCCAGTTGAATCGTGATGTTCATCTTGGGAGAATCTTTCATATTATCATGGTGATAATGCATGTTAGATGCAGGTCCGATAGCACAGCGATTAGAGCGCTCGCTTTGACATCTGTGCAGAGCCTGCGGATGCAAGTTCGAAAGCACCACACACCTTGGGTAATAAGCAGCGCTCAGATATCCGAGGGTTTGTAGCGCTATACACATGCTATATTAAAGTTTGATCCAAAGACGCTCCAGTTCTTTATTTTCGCAATTGAATGAGGTGCAAGGGCCAAACTTTGACAATGTTTGCTGCTGGGGCCGCACCCATTTCTGTCTTCCTCATATTAAGCTGTAATTTCTCCAGGCCTAAACTGCAGAGCAGACAGTGGGGTGTTAAGTTGCCTCCAGGAAAGGCTCACAGTTCAGATCCGGAGCTGGATGTCACGGGTATAGACATTAAAAGTCAAGCCACTGGTCAATGACATCTTCCAGTGGGCGATTTTAGCCAAAGAAGACTGGCAACAGGGAAGAACCTAGAGGGAATCTACACAGCAGGTCAACTAGAGACTATTGAAAATACAATTTCACTGCAACTGAATAGGCATCAGTATATCCAGGCATTGGCATTGGTTCCCAATTCTCATGACAGATTCATGTCGCACCAGTGGGGTATTGTGGTCAAAAGTGTAGTAACCGACTGTTATGAGCAACAGGAGAATGGGGACCGGATGGTTCAATTCAAGGTTCTATACTAGGTCTTTGACATCCAGAGCATCTGTCCAGTCTAAAAACACATTCCATTCAAGGTGGGGCGGTTCACTAATAAGCCCGCTATTGTAAAGATAGTGGCCTTATCAGTTTTGCTTCAGGTGAGGGGCAGGAAATCTTGCAGAAATTTGCAAGGCTAGTGGGGGGGGGGGGTCAACCCTTTAAGTAACAGGGTGATTGAGTTATTTGGGTGGGCAGGATGCTTATGATCAGAGATCCGTTACAAACTTCTGCTAATGGCATACCTAGTGTAGTTGGTAGCTATATGATGAAGCAAGCCGAGCAAGGGACTGCTTGAATTATGGGTGTCTTTAAAGATAAGATCACTGCAATCAGGGGTAGGGGGCACTCTCCAGAGTTTGTTCTGCTTGGGCTTAAGTATCTGGTCATGAAGGATAAGCAGTATGGGGAAGAGATGGAAAATCTATCACTACCACTCTGGGCAGGTCATCTTGTCAGGTCTTGTGCGGTCTCCAACGTAGCAGTAACCGTTGAGCAGACATGGGCCATCTTCATACTATGATGCCACTGTGGGTGTGAATGTGCACTCAAATACAAATTGTGGGCATGTTTGTTGTATATAGTTAGCAGCTCCTTGGTTTGGTTTTCTGATTGGTCGAGACATTTTTGTGAAGGTTAACGCCAGTAAGCAGAACTGCATCCGCAAGGCAGACAACCACCCAATGGCACATGGAATGACAAATCCATAATCACATTAAGCTATCCCACTTGCACAAGGGCCACTGATTAGAGGAAAGCAGCCTGTTCAACCCAAGAAGGTTAAACAAGATTTACAGAAGTACAAAGTAGGTACACCCCAAGCAGTAGGGAGAAAGGACATCTGGAAGGCAACAAGATGGTAGTGGGGACAATTAGATCCAGATACAAGCAGCAACCACAAAAAGCAGGCAGATAAGAGTTCATGTAGGACAGCGATCTTGAACAGGAGTAACAAGGTACTTGTCCGAGACAGGGGCATTCCTGAACCCGGGTAGGTTAAAAATCAGGACCACCAGATTAGCAGACAATATAAAACAAAGAAAATGCTCACTGGAAACAGGACATGCTACAGTGGTTTAGGTTTGAGCAGATTCCTTAATGACACCACATCGCAGAGGTCCGGTAAGGACATCAATAAAAACTACCCAGAAGGTGCCAGAATAGCTCTTGATAACAAGCATCCAGATTTGTAACAGTTAAAATAGGTAACAGCATGGAAGGCATTGTTCAGTCCACAGGACGCCCACTAAAACCAAAATGTTTTAGAGAAGATTCAACTGAAACTCACTATCCATCAGCAAATTCCTTTTGTAAACAGCTAAGCTGATTTGACCTAGACCCATTTGGTTTACAGATTATAAACGTGGGTTCATGTACAGGTAGTAAAAACAAAGATTAATGCATAGTTAGCATCTAGGAAGCCCATTCCATGTTCCGCGGCCCAATTTAGGAAACAGCCCCCCCCCCCCCCCCCCCCCCAACCCCCAACCCCAACCATACCCTGCTCTCTGCTCCTTTTCATCGTTGAAGAATTAGATGGAGGAGGCTGAAGGCTACCAGGGAAGGAGAAGAGTACAATAAGAAATTGATCAAATTCAAGGTACATGATGGCTTGTAGAAGAACTAGGCAACTAAAGACAATGAAGAAAGGGTACAGTCCAAGAGGGTTGATGGGTGAGCGTAAAAGAGCAGATAGTTGGAATTGGCTGTGAATCAGACCTAATTTCTGAATTCGGCTAGGAGGGCTATAGGTATCCAAAACGATTAACTGGTGCAAAACAGTAAAGCTGTCGTGAATTGATAGTCAATGCGAGACAGGAACCCTATTCATTGAGACATGAAGTCACAAACCTCTAGTCAAAGCATTAAAAATAAAGAAACCATATTTACTGCAATTGTGTAATCCATATCCTACATTTTCGGCTGAGCTGGAGAACCAGTGACCAGCTGGTTCGATTTGGCAGAATGCCCTTCAACCTCAAGGTGAACCAACAACAATGGACAACAGAACTGTTATAAATGTGGCGAAGGTTGAACATCCTTTGAGACAGGACCGATGTACCCTAAAGTGGACATGCACGTTGCTAAAGCCAATTAAACATTGACCGTATATACTTCAGGTTTGTGCAAGGAGGCTTGTCTAGTGTGTGGTTAGGTCAGGGGGTGTGCAGGGACTCAAGTCAGGTTTATGGACAGTATGTCTATGCAGGCTTTGCAAGTTCTTTAAAATCCTACAGGGTAACTTAATTCAGCTACTTAAAATGCACTTTACCCAGTACAATGGTTGACAGACTTCTGTAAAATGGTGCAGGTCACCACAAACCCACTTCATGTTTGGCTCACTGCAGGCTAGTCAACCACAAAGAAACCTATGACATTTATTACAAACTGTAGTAAATGTAAAATAAAACGCAAACATCCGATAGTTGTATGAGCCAACAAAGTAGAGTACCATCTAAATGGTAAATTAAAAAAAAATGACTCCCATCCTAGTGGTGAAGTAGATTTTGCAAAACCTGCTGTCCCTAGTGGTAGTTCTGGTTGTGTTGGGGCAGTGCTTTTTATTATGGGATTAGATCCATTATGATGGTGGAAATATGGGACAACACGGATCTGAATCGCTATGAAAAACAACCGGTGGATGTCGCCAAGCAAGAGTCATATGGGTGGGAGACATAGTAGATTGGATTTGGTTGGGAGGTGCCAGAGCACAACGGAAGAATGAGTCTGGCTCAGTTTAAATTGATCAAAAATTATGGAAACTACCTGTAAAATTACCACTTTGGAGTCCCCAACTTCCCATGTGCGTAGACACCACTTAACTGAGCTATATGGCTACGGTTTGTGGTTTAGAGGAGCTCCTAAATCCCATTTTTTACAGATTGCAAACCATACAAATGTATACAATAGTACTTTCTCTTTTTGGAATATACAGTAACTGTCAGTGTGGATTATAGGTTAACACCAAGCCTAGCCATTCAAGTTATTTTACTATGCACAATTTCAAAAAAATGGCTCGGATTAGATTTTTCCCTAGGTGTCTCAACACAAATACTGGATGGAAAAGTGGTACTGTTGGAATAGCATGGTGATGTTCTACATAGTATGGAGTGGAACACCAGCACTGCATTCTCAAGTAGTTCCTTTTCCCCGGTGATATCTTTAGCTCCTGCATAGCCACGATTTAGATTACAGCAATTAAAGAGACAGAGCTCCAGGCAGTCATTCTAGGATGAATTAGCTAATGGAAGAGCTTGCACTCAGCATTAAGTGTTACAAACCTGAAAACGTTACTGTGCAGTCATCTGCAGGTCGAGTCTTTTTCTTCTTTTTGCGTTGGCCAGCATCTGGTATTGGCATAGGTTGACTGCTGACCATTTCTGAAAATAGACCACAGTAAGATTAGCATCCTGCCGAGTTGACTAGAATCCAGCTTAATTCAAACTAGTCATTTTTATCACTCATTTAGGTCAGCTATCAGCAAATGTTTCAGAAAATGAGTTTGCATCAACTGACTGCCCAACCAGACCTGGAATGAAAAGATTTCAATTCCTATTTTACTGAAAAGCTTGCAACACCCACTCTGAGGAGCAAATAAAATGTTCACGGCAGGCAGTTTCAAAGACCTAGGTTGGGAATACCATGCCGGAAACCGTGGGGATATGGCCTTTTAGAAACGTGTACGTTTTATATATATATCCTAGACCAAGGTGTATGGTGGTTTATCTGCACTTGTGCTGTTGGACATATCAAGCAGTACACAAACAGATATGCTGGTGGAAGAATTCTGCTCAGAAAACATTTAAAACTGCCACCACCACCTATTGTGCGTTTCCCAGGAACCAGAGTTGAATTGCAAAACGACTCAGCAAGGCTGTGGGTATCCTGTTCTGAAGTAGTATATACATTAGATTTTAGAAAGAAGCACATTCGGCTGGTGAACCTGTAGGCTATAAATTCTGTTTAAGATTAAACGAAAGGAGGTATTTGGCACAGGAGAACACAACCCCAGAGAGAAGGCATCTGCCATGCCCAGCAATTGTTGCCGTGGCTGGCAGAGGGCCTGTTGATTTTGAAATTACTGGCCTTGATGAGAAGCCAATTTATTCCATTGAGCGCGAGACTTAGATTTTCAAGGTTGTACTCATTTCTATACTGTGCCCTTGGTTTTTTGAGTGCCTAATGTCTCTATAAAGAATGCATTTGCAAAAAAAAAAAGAAACTTAACTGAAGGCCATCATTTTAGTCACACAAAACACAAGAGCAGGGAGAATACACAACAAGACAGCGAAATAAAGGATACAAGTGCAGGAATAAGACCTTAGGCTAAGGGCAGTGTTCATTTGCACATGGACCAGAGTCTGGAAGGGGTCTAGTCTCAGGAATAGGAGAATTCAGAGACGAAATAGCATGGTCCCAAAGACACGCAAGGGGAAAGTCCGAAGGGAGTAATCTGGGACAGGGCTCTATGAAAGATCAGGCAAACCAATTGCAGGTAATGTGGGCAAAAGGCAGGTTTATCCCTTGATTTAAATTCCACTTGCCAAGCCAAATTTCCATACCAATATAGGCGAGACTTCCCCCAACGCAGGTTGTTTGCAGCCGAGGCTAGGAATAGATGAAATGGCCACAACCATTTTGTTTTTTGTAGCATCCCCACAAGGCTATCCTATCCAATTACACTGGAGCCTGTTGTACTACCTGCATCAAGCGTCCTCATTTTCTTCTCTTCATTTTATTGTTTAAAGCGGTGACCTAGTTTGAGAGCAGCAGAGCGCTGTACAGAGTGGGTAGCCAGCATTTGGGCTGGCATCTCAACAGTAGCACAGTACTGGGAGGACTGTTTGTGCATCCATTGGTATTAGTCCTCTGTCAGGCGGTGTTGAAAGAGCCAGGTCTGAGAGATTTGCAAAAATTGGAGAATTGTGGGTGCATTCAGAGCAGACACCAGGTAAGAGTGCCAGAGGCCAGAGAAGAATAGTTTGCAGGTCCTCCCTTCACGGAAGAATTGAGATTCATGCTGATTGGGCGATTTGCTGTGCGCGGAGCGTGTGCCACCAGATGTGTGGAGCTTAGCCACCAGGCATGCTGGTGCGCTACTCATGAGTGCTTTGGAGATGCATGCAGTCTTGAACAGTATTCTGGCTTAGAGTGGAAGCCAATCTAGGGCGGGGTAATTAAATCAAATTTCCATGCTCCTGTATCAAGACGGACTGCACTGTGGTGGACCTTTCAGGGGAGCCAAGTGCTCTGGGAGCCCTGTCAGGAGAGCATTACTCCCCCAATCGATGTTTGAGACCACAAGTTTGTCTACGGTCTGAAGTCCTGCAGTGGGAGGAAGTTTGATTTTGCGAAGATATTTGGACCTTCTTATTTTTGGATGGACAAATTGTGGTTAATGTTGAAGCCTCAGGATTTTGCTGAGTTCGAGAGTTGTGGATCAAATTCTTCTAGGAGCATATCTTTGAGCCATTTTAGGACACTTTAGCAGGCGGACAAATTCAGTCTTGCATAGGTTTATGAGGAATTCAGTCTTAGATAGGTTTAGGAAGACAGTGGCCATCCAGGACTGGATGATGGCTAGGTAATCTCAGAGTTTGATGTCCTGCTTGCTATTTACTCCTACAACCGAGTATTCTCTGCATGTTGGTGAATGGCTATATTGGGATCTGTGGAGAATGCCCAGAGGCTCCAAGTGAAGGTTAAAAAGGATTGGCAGGGGGGGGATGCAGCCTTGGGGGATTCCGCAGAACAGTCAGAACGCAACACATTCATCTGAACAGCATGGTGTCTGCCTGAAAGGTAGGAGGTTAACCAATCCAGGACAGTGCCAGAGATTCCCACCCCATCAGCAAGGACGTAGAGAAGAATGCAGTGGTTGACTGTCAAATGCAGCTGAGATGTCGAGGAGGAGGAGGCGGCGGCGGCATGAATCACCCTTATCCAGGATTAGGAGAGCATCAACCACCACCTTGATGCTGGCATCGATGGTACACTTTGGGTGGAACCCTGAATATTAAATTCCAAATAGTTGTTAGATTCTGGCGAGTAGTTGTGTAGCAATGACTTTCTTGCGATTTTGCTAATAAACGGGAGGTTCGTAATGCCCTATAGTTGGCCAGGTCGCCTGGATACAGGGATGTTTTCCAAAGAGGTTGTCTGAGACCCTTCTTGAAGGTGTCCAGGAATGATCTTTCTCTGAAGGAGGCATTGATGAGGTTGAGGAGCGCCAGGCTAGTTAATGGTTTAGTAATGGAGGTCAGAATATTGTCAGAGTAAGAAGTATGTTTGAGGGAGGCAATCATTTTTTGGAGATCTGGGGCAAGGAGAGAATTTGGTCCTGAGGGGCAGTGGGTGTGACAGGGATGCCAAGGTAAGCAGATTCCATTTTTCTTACATTAAAATGTAATATTGGTTTAAGAAAAGCATCACAGTGGCTACAGCAACAAACACTACACAATCCAATGCACATTCAAAGAAAAGGGGGGACATTTTTTCCACTGTACATCATAGCTAAAAGCATTCTTCATCAATTCATTTTTCATCTTCAAAACAAGTTCAATTATCTTCAATACCGCAATCGCTAAGCTGGTTGGATCTCCTATGAGAACCCAAGCCCACCATTCATTTGGACTCAGTTTTATCCAGCCCACAATCCAAGGAGAGGTTTATGACGTCCTTTAAGGAATCACAATCAATAACCCAATGACTGTCTCCACTGTATCCCTGCTCACATGGACTTTGTTGATAAAGTATTCAGCCTACACCGTAAGAGCATGTCACGATAGTGCTGCGATGGAAATTTCTACAGGTACCTGAAAAGCGAGTTCAAACCTTTTCTTTCTGCAGCATTCCTATGACTTAATTTATCATGATCGCATTGTTCCACTTTATCAATTCAGGACTTGCAATGTCTTCTTAACCTTGGATGAATTTATTGATGGGTCACTCAATCTTATGCCCTTCTGCTCTAAGGTTTTCTCCACTTTTAGCCTCCACTGCAATAAATGTTTATCCTTCTCTGGTCGGATCGAGAACTGCAAAGGGAGCTATATCTCTTTGCTATATAGGAAATGCATAGATGACAGTCAACTTCCACAATACCAGAGATTCCAGTGATGGAGTTTCAGCACATGCCCAATTGTACCAATTGGCACTGTATTTGGGAGTCTCAATACTGTCCGCCAAAACTATCCTCCATGATAGAGAGGATGGCCTCGGCTCCATACATTAAAACTTGGGGGGATCTTCTGCTTTTAGAAGTAAAAGATGGGGATCATTGTAAATCTCCCAAACCTTGATGGAATGCTCTTCCCCGATTGGTTAGGAAGATCAACCTAGATCTTAAGTGCATGTACTGTGTGCCCAGTCATTCCTTTTGCAATTTATCCGGATCCCCAGATAGACCATGGATTCCACTCTTTCAAGCAGCTTATTTCAACTCTCCATGCGAATCCCTTTTGTTCTTCTGGGCAGATTTCATTGTCAGTACCCTGGATTTTGTAACATTGATCTCCATACTATTCTCTTATATATGCATTAAAGATGTTAATCCTCCGCTGGAGGCCAATTGGTGTTAAATCCAAGACGACCATATTCTGCAATCCTCCAAGGCACTTCCATACCATCGATTTTGGGGGAGTAGGTGGGGGGACTTGCTTTAGCCTCCCTTTGCGAGATCACAAAGTCAGCAATATACAGACAAGAGATGGCCTACCCCTCCCTCCCCCCACCCCCAGCCGAGAGTAATTCCTACTGAGGTATTCATATAGAGCGCCTCCCTGGCCTCTACCAAATCCTCTGGGAAATTCCACGCACTCAAAATGGTGCAAAGCTTCCCCATTAGGACTCCATCGAACGCCTGTTTGAGATCCATAAAGGCTAAATATAGGGAGGTTCCTGCTTCTAACGCCCCCTCTTTAAGGATCTTAATGGAGGTTGAGGGTGGTGCCCACCCCCTTTACAAACGCAATCTGTCTTGGGTCGAGGATACCACTCCGATTAGCCCATGTTCTTAGATCTCTTAACAGGACCGGCACAAACAATTTCCCTATGGAGTCAAGGAGCGCTGATTCAATGGTCTCTTGGATCATCTTTTTACAATAAAAAGAGTGGTCCTATTTTTCATGGGTTGTTAGTACCTTGGTGAGGATGTGGTACAGTGTTTTACTACTTCAAAGAGGGCTTTGCTCCTGTTAGAGGCTGCCGCAATGAGTAGTAAGCAGCTTTGGCCTCGGTAATCAGAATCCTTAGTTGTGCGGTGACTTGCGGTTGGTGAGGTCTCCAGAGTTGTGGTTTTTGCACCACCATTTCTCTAGGGCTCCGATTGAGCATTTGTTGGAGGCTAGCTCAGGGGTGTACCATTGGGTGGATGGTTTTGTCTTAGCTGGGCTGGATTTTACTGGAGTACGAGTTTTCGTGCATAAACCAGCTGATCTAAGATATGCATAGACCCATCTAATTCAGGAGGGAGAAAGAAGCCAGCAGTAAACCATGAAAAAGGGGCTAAACCGAGTCCTATTGTGTTTGTTTCAATGCAATTGCCCCAAAAAGTAGAATTTTTTTTTGTTTATTTTTTAAAGGCAAATGCACGATTGTTGCATTCGGCATAGGTAAAAAAAATGACAAATGTGAAAATGTTGAACTGGGGGAGTATGAGTTGTGGGGGTATTCCCAGTTCAGTATGTTTCAGGTTTGAGGTGTGCCCTACATTCATGATAGGGAAAGCAAAGGGGCAAATGCACAAATTCCAAAAAGCTCAAATTGCAAAATGCAACAAAGTGGCCCTTGCTATTTTGTAATTCAAACTTTTCGGAACGCAGTGCGATGACTTAGATTTGTTTCAACTACAGCCTCCATAGAGTGAAATAGCACCTCTGTTCCCATTCAAAACATATAGGACTACAGAGTGCAATTGAGTCTACACCGATACCTCGTGCAAATCTACATCAAATCTCTGCATGCTTTAGAACTCCCAGATGCAAAGTGATTTTGCAACGCTGTATACTTGGCTAAAGATCCTCAGCCAGGTTAATGGCCCAAATGAGAGCTTGCTTCATATTCAGAGGTCATGGTGCAGGAGTACTTTAAATTGGCAAACACTTGAAAACCAGCTAATGGTCAAAGGATTGGTTCCAAATCACTGCAATACTGGATTAGTCTCAGCCATCCAATCTTAAGCAACTTTTATTTCTCTAGGTATGAAGTGCTGAAAAACTATGGAGGCAAATCCCCTTCTTGGGAAAAGCATTTGAGAAACTAGCTTGTCTAATTGGATTGCCCAATCTCTTGGATAAACCACACACTATTAAGCCAAAAACGGGCTACTGACAAAAGGAGTCTATACAGCCTTCAAGTTAAATCCAGGACAGTTCTCTTTGATCTAGTCAGTATTAATGCAGTCTCTATGAGAGGAGTTAAGGCATTCTACCTTTAGCCATGGTCAAGAAACCAGGTCAACTAATGGTTATAGTCTAATATGCAAAGTAGTGCAGAATTGTTGAATTCCTCCATTATATGAAAATTTAGATCTTCACCTATAGGATTTTAAAAGTGAAGGGTGCTGAAACATTTTGAAGAGTCACACCTGCCTGCAGTAGTTGGTATTGAAGTAGCTCAATTTTGGTATAGTGCTTGGTTACAACAAAATATACGAAACATGCTCAGGCTACACATCCAAGTATTTTAAAGTGGCAAATAGCTACATTAAACATGTATTGAATTTTGAGTATTTCCATTTAACTTCGGATGTGATGAATAATATATCAACGGATTAGAGCACAGGATTTAACACCCACTTCCCAAACAGTCTTTCGGCCATGACATAAAACAGAAACCGCAACATTGAAGATTTTAGATGAGGGGCATGTTGTGCTGGTTATTAGATCTGAGAGCAACATTCGATATGACATTCTACTTCATATACTGAATAAAAGTATGGGCATCAAGGGTACAGTCCTTAATTGGAGCGAGTCTTTAAGATTCATACGCCAATACATTTTTATCAATCAAGAACATCCTTTTTCAGACTGTCCCTTTTGGAGTCCATCCAACTCTTGTTCACCTTTAAATGGAGGCTTTAGAGGACCTCATAGTCTGCGCTGGCATGCACCAATGTGCAGATGATACCCAGCTCTATCAGAAACAATTTAATAGAGATTGGCCAAATGCCTTCTGGATATCGAGGGATGGATGATTTGTTTCAGCTTAATCCTTAAAAACTGAATTTATTTTCACACTATACCAGACCCCAAGCTCCAGGAAGCAAACATTTTAGGTGCCCCTGCTGAGTTTGCCTCTATGTTTTTACTTGGATACTCATCTCTTAATACTCCCATCAATGCCTTGGTAATCCCTGCTAATTCAGATATTCGGATTAAGAGCAATGAAGCCTTTCTTCCCAGTCTATTTTTCATACAGTAGTCCAGTCTTTGGTCATTTCTCAAATTGATACTGGCAACTTTCGATTGGATTTCCTAATAATTCTCTGCAGCTTCTAAAATCCATTTTCAATGCAGCTGCCCGGTTAGTCTGTGGGGCTCGCAAATTTGATCCCATTTTAATTCAAATGCACTGGCTTCCCATTGATTTTACGATGAAATGTAAGCTTAATTATTTTGCACAAAGCAATATCCACCCAAATATTAAAAATCTGTGGAGGAGGGATTCAGAGCCAGGAGTGTGCATTACTCCATGGTCTAGGTTTTTAAATCGCTTGTTCATTAAGAACAGACTGGTCTCAGGGGCAGCTGTTAAACTGTGGATCTTACGCCCAAAAGATATCCGACAGACTGCATTATAATAAATTCAGGAATGTTTGGTTCTGGCCTTTTAGTTCAGTAGGACCATATTTGTATGCGCCATGAATTTCATCATGTAAATCTTTATTATTGATTATTTTCAAAGTCTGTCATGTACAGCGCTCCAATGCTTTATGCTATAGAAAAATGTAAAATGAATAAAATAGTGCATCAGTGAATTAGCCCCATGTTATACTATCTATGCATGCTTTAATTGCAGCAAATATTACAAAACATTGCTTTGTCTGGAGTGGGAAGAGGTGGTCATGTTTTGGAACTATGTAAACTGGTGCTGCTCATCTGTTAACCAGAAACAAGAGATTGAGATTGTTTTTTGGGATGGGCTGTTGAATTATCCCGAACAGTGGCTAGCCAATTCAATCCCAGTATTAACCATGGTCGTAGCCAATAGTACATAGACCAATTTTTAGGCGCAGTTGGGTCAGAGCTGGCAGGTGAAGCAGCTACGAGGAAGGGAAATTGAGCAGGTGTCGGGGCCTTTAAAAATGCACTCTTTGCTCAACTGTTATTGCTCCCAATGCATTCCTACATAACTGCTAGTTGCGATTGAGAAGGGGCTAGACCAATTCCCATTTTGTCTCACCACCACAAAAAAAGGAAAAAAGAAAAGGTTGCACGCTGCTTAGCGTATCCATTCACCACTTTGTCCCACGAGTGCGTAAATCAATCACATGAATGCAGTGCAGTAACAAGGATAAGGCTTGATAAAGAGAAGTAGATTAAGGATACCTAGTTTCTGTTGCATGGAGGTCTTACAAATTGGGACAGCCGTGAGAGTAAAAAAATGACCAGGTCTTCTTACACAATGCAGACCTCAACTGGAAAAAAAGCAAAAATAGATTATTTTACATTTATTAATTTTAAATTTCAACTGCCGCCTCAGGATTAATCTAACATCTTTCTTGTTCTGAAGTAGAAATATAAAAGCAATCTCTGACAAATGGCATAATCAGGGAAAATATTGTCTAGAGCATTATTTTTCCCGAGCAGGATTGCTAGTGGAAGAGATCAACATTGGGACAAAAAGTAAACACTAGAAGGCTGTTGGAGCCAGAATTGAACACTTTGTAGAATGATCCACATCTTGACCAAGCAATCCAATCCATGTTTATTTGGACAATGCAATCGTTTTGACATGAGAAATGTCACCATATAAAAAAAACTAATTTGCAACCCATTGACAAATCACTTTCGATGTACTCATACAGATACCATTTAGGACAGTTTGGATGAGAAATGGTGATATCACCAAGACTAATAATGCTGCATTTACATTAGAAACAAAATATGAAAGATATTATATATTTACTAGCAAAGGCTTAAGAGCAGTACATTCTGGTAGCCTACCAAGTAAGCAATGCTCAAGCTAGTTTTCATGTATCAATTTGGCTTTCCACACAGGGCTTGGAGACATTACCATACGTTATTCCTGGCTGGAATGTTTTCAAACGGGCCAATCCACTTTAATCACTTAGGTTCCCTCCTGTCACGTGATAGGTGGTCAAAACAAGCGATGATGTGACGAACTACCACTCAATTTTTTTTCGGATGGATGTTCCTCCACAGATTCCTCATCTTTGATATCCATCTTTCAGCACAGCTGCTCTTCAGCAACATTCTGCCAACAGAAAGTGCAGCTTCACCAGATGCCTATGTACTCCGTGCCAGACAGACCAGTGTATATATAGATTCACTCCGCCGAGACCTTGGTTCCACCCATTATCCCCAGACGCTGAGGGACTGCAGAACAAGGTGTACTAGCTATCCGGCTAGCAGGGTGGGTGGGGATGGAGGATTAGGAGAATATGTGGGAGCAACAGCCATCAGAAAGAACGTCTAATGCATTCTTTCCTCCCACGGATTCCTCATCTTTCAAAGACTCCCAAATCAGTGCTTCTAGCTGGAGCAGCGAGAATAGCAAGGATACCACCCAAATTGGAAAACTCTGGATTGTCTGATCAAGATGCTTGTTTTGGTAGGGCTGTCATTCAATCAGTAACGTTAAGTGAACATGTGCTAGGAAGCCCACATAGCCGCTTAAAAATACCCAGAAACAGGACTCAAACATTGCAGAGATGGTGGCCAGTCTTCTGGTGGCGTGTGTAACTCTTTACTAGTCAGATCATAGTATTACAGGATACAGAGACTAATTCACCTTGACAAGGTCTGGTTAGTCACAGCCCTGCCAGCACGGGCATCAGCATAACCAAAGAAAAGTTGGCAGTTATCTTTCTGGGATGCTCCAACATGTAGTAGCTGAGTGACCAACATCGTCCAGCCAATTGGAAGGAGAGGAAAATAATGCCAGTAAGATTTATATTTCGAGAGAGATGAAAATCAGACCACCTTGGGAAGGAAAGGCGGCCTCACTCAACATCAGCTTCACTTGGAGAATACCCAACGAGAGGTTTAAACTGAAAGCCGTGAGCTCATTCACCAGGCTAGCAAAAGAAAATCCAATGAGTGATCATTCGAACAGACTACAATCACCACTCAGAAATTGCATCGCAAAAATAAAAGCCTGCTTTGAGAGTTCGATGAACAAAATGGCAGCAAGATACCCCCTCAGTGCCAATCTGCAAACCCGGCTGGATCAAAGACAGAAAATCCAAAACCAATGTGGAGCAAAGAAAAAAGGGTCACAATGCGTCTCCTGGCACCAAGCAAAACAATGTACACCACCTACAAGCCTAGATGTATTTGGTGGCAGGCCTTTGAGAAAGTGTAGCATGGTGGAACATGCTCCGACAAATACAACCTTAAACCTCAACCTTTCAGCAGCCAAGCATGAAGGTTCAGGCTGTGGAGGTACGAGTGCAGGACCCACTCGAGACTTGGTCAGTCCACTGCAGCAAGCACCAAGGCTGGCAGATGGCCATGTCCAGAAACTATGGGCACCAAGTTCTCTGGGACCAATAATGAGCCTCCCAAGAGCCAGCAGTATGACTTGGGAACACAGAGCAGGTCAAAGTCTCACCATTAGGGTGTCTCACAAAGCTCCAAAGGAAAGTCCAGGGAGCACAACCATCAGCACTTCCTGCTCACAGTAGAAGCAAAGATGATCACTCGAGTACACCAACGGGAGAAAAGCTCCAGACTACTTGGCCGAGATACCATTCCTGGTAGGCCAAAGACAGCCTGCTCAGCACATCCTGCAACATGATCTCCTTGATGGATAATGGATCCACTGTCAAGCACTGTTCTGCAGAGCCCAGAACCAAACTGCATTACTTCTCTGCACAGAGGTAAGGAGCCCATACCGTCCAGTTTGAAGTAATGCATGGCTACCATGTTGTCCACACAACCAACAGTGTTGCCCTGTACAGAGGGGATGAAAGCGACCTGTTCCCACAGGATCACCAACTCCAGCCAATGTATGCATGTGCTCCAGCTCTTGATGGTGATCCACAGGTTGCTCACTTAATTCTTGGCGTATAGCAGCCCAGCCCTACAGGGACACATCTTTGACAGTCAATTGGGGCCAAGGTTGCTGAACGACTTCAGTAGGTTTTCTTTCTGGGGCACCAGTCCAGGTCTTTTGACACTCCAAACTGAATCTCCGATGTCTGTCCCTGAAAAGGAGACCATTGGCAACTCTGAAGCGACTTCCATATACAACCTAGCTTCTGCCACTACAGGGATGCAGGAGGCCTTGGGATCCAGGAAGGCCTTGGGATCCAGGAAGTGCATAAAAGCTGAGGCAAACCATTTTTTTTGCAAAGACTGGAAGACAAACCATCTTGGAAATGTTCGTCACTCAGTCCTTGGTAGGAAGGCCCAGCCTAGGCAGTGTAACACTGCCTGATGAATCTGTGGGCCGGCAAAATTAGATTTTCTGAAGCTCAAGAAGCCCAAGCTATGCAATATGCTTATGTGCAGTACAAGCATGCCGATGCCTGGTAGGGGGCGTAAGCACACAAGCCAGTCGCCCAGATAGGACAACACATGGATGCTCTCCCTTTAGGTGAGCCACTGCCACAATCTTTGCTAAAATCAGAGTTTCAAAGAAAAGCCCAATGGCAGGACCTTTAATTTGAAGTGGCCATGTTCCACTTTGAACCCCACCTGCTTGTTCTAGTGCAAAAGTTCAGAAGCATCAGATCTAGGAAGGGACTTCGACCTCAGTCTTTCTTTGGCAACAGAAAGAAGTGGAATATAAACCCTCAATTCATTGGCATACAGTACCACCTCCAATAGGAGAGGCTCTGGAGGCAAGTACTGGCCGTCTGGCAGATTATCTAGAGCGATGAGTGAAAGATCTCATCTCTGAAACTTGGAGAACCATCTTCGGTTCCGGAAGCACCTTAAAACCTTCCTCTTGGCTTCTGCTTTCTCTCCCTCTCCCCTGCTGAAGCCCTGTCTGATACTATACTGGTTACCTGGCCACCCATCTGATCTCGGGCCCAGCTCTGCCAGTTGCACGCCTGCACTGCCTCCCCGGCAACCCCAGCACCTTTGGACAGTTTTCTGCATCCCTACAGTCCCCCACCAGCACCCTGTACTTGCCACCTGCTGGCCGCTCACTCTTATTATCTCATGTACTGCATTTCCCTTTCTCCTCCCCCTGCCCTTGCGTGATCTGAATGACACCTGGCCTAGAAGGATCTTTAATTACTAGCTGCTCCCCCAACTTATGGTGCCTTTTTCGCTTTCTTTCACAGAGGCTAAAGTACACTATTGGCACCCGCCTGGAAGGCTTTGACTATCCCTGGGACTTTGCTCCGCACAGAATGATCACTTTGTATGCGACCTCTTGTCAGAAGTGCTATGTTGCACGTTTCTTCCCCCGCCCGGCCCCCACATTGTCCACAACCCCTAGGATTCTGGCATCTTTGAACCGCCAAGTCAACCAGGCACTATGCTGTCTTCTCCCCGTTTCCCCTTCAGGTCATACTCAACTTGGAAACCTCAGTCCACATTTTCTAACTCCATTTGGGAATCGGCAAGCCTTGCATAAGCTTTCTGCAATGCAATTGCTCTACACGAAGGGCTCACTTTCTCCAGTGACTACAGAAGCACTCCTTTTCAAGGTGGGTGCGGGCAGCTCTGGCATCAACTTGCAATAATATGTTTAACTATTTATAGATGAACCCTTTTTTGTTTAGTACATGACCCCTTTTGGGTCAAGTGTAGGTTTGTTTCCCTCATCTTACACCCATTATTTTACTATACGCTCTTCCTTTGTAGAGCAACATCTGTAGGTCCATATGCAGGTAGCCTTTACTGCTCCCCGAAACGTCTTTGGACACAATTGAATTGCGGTCCACCTCAAAAAACCAGGAATACATCTTCTGACGTTGACCTATGACTCGTCTACACACCCACAGTATTCATTAATTGACCTTTGAGTCCACCAGGAAACTAATTCTTTCTGAACTGGTTCAGCTTTAGAAATAGCTTACTTTTAGGCTACAAGATTAAGAACTTCTTATATACCAGCATTCAAGAGGCTGGACTCCTATGGGTGGCCAATTCACTTGTCTCCATACACCACACATGAGTATGGCAGAATTAGACTGTCTTTAATGTTCACAGAACAAAAAGGGTGCCGTTCTAGATCTGTGGTTTTTGTATATTTGAAACAAATTCTGTGTACAAATACTTTTGTTATGTTCGGGATAGTTTGACACACTTGGTTTGTTTTCATCAATGCTTGAACTTCAATGTACGTACACCATTTGTTGGTGAATACCTGAAATTGAAATTGTATTACATAAAAAAAGTACATTTCAAATTAAACAATGGCTACCAAGTCAATAAAGTAGTCAGTTATTGCTCACTCGCTCTCAATTGGTGCTTCTGTCTCCAACTGGTTCAGCCGAGGATCTAGATTCATTGATATATTGAGAGCATCTTCTGGGTTCAACATATATTGCTCTTGGAGCCAAACTTTACACACCTCCACCCATGTGTGTAGATCAGTTCTCCACTTACTAGTCTGATGCCCTTTTTGACCTCCCCAGTGTATAGGGCTTTCCTTTTGTTCACCTAGTAGGATTGTTGTCCGTCTTCCCTCTGTTCCATCTCCCTTGCCTCGTCGTGCCTTGAAATACTGGATATGGCATAACGCGCCTATACACATCTGTTGAATGACCTCTAATGCCCCGGCACCTGAATTGGCTCACCAAAGTGGGATGTGCAAGTAGCCATCACAGTGGAGACTTAAGCACCTCCCCTTTGGTGCCCTTGAGCCCTAGCCCTGTTGGGGCAATGCTGCACCCATTACCAGAGGGGGCATCTCCACCTCCACAAAGGGAAAAAACCCATGCCACATAGCTCGGGGACTTGCAGGTTGCTGGGCAACCAGTCCTAGAGACTTTGCAGTTGCCATTCATCCGCATCCACCGATCACATCACACTTGCCCTACTTTCTCTGCATTGGCCCCCAGTCAGAACAGATTGAATTCAAAGTACTGCCTCATTGTTATACAAGAATCGATGTAGTAACAGCAAGACTACACAACACTGGTCTACTTGGTATTGGGTAACCCAACTTT